>NC_063209.1:18621314-18743814 GCF_017589495.1 Alosa alosa | reverse complement strand
GAGCACCGAACACCAACTTCATTGATCTGTCATAGCGAAAACTGTACCTTGTCTCAATCTGGTTGTTCAGTGAGGTTCTTAATGCTACACACCAATAATATTAAAGACAGCAAACTGTTACTGACTATAGGGTTCCAAGAGTTCATCATGGATAAATAATGATGAAAAAACAAGTCATCACACATTAGTATTACTTTGTGTGAGTGGCCTTTTGTGACTGGAAAGACCATCCATCTGAGCTCTCACTGTCACTCAACATGGAATCACAGTCCTCACCGTAGGCCAACACGTCGGAGCATGACCGCATGGGCAAACAAATGTCACCATCATCTTGTCCCAGGCATTCGGAGTGGCGGTCTTGACCGTTAAAATCAGACGGTCCTGATACTGAGCCCTGAGGCACTATTTGAGTCAAAGGAGTGGTAAGTCTTGCTCTGTGGATGAGACAATGTGCTTTCACCGGGCAATTAGAAGACTGACTGTCTGCAGATGGGTGAGTGTCTCTACAGGGCAGCATCGGACTATAACTCTCAGGAAGTCTTAGGACAGGGGGCAGATGGACATCTGCGGGGTATTGTAAGGCAGAGGTAAATTCGCTTTCGATGTCTAAGCCGGAGGTGAGGTAATCTGTGTCGATGCTGGTGGGCTTGATGTAGCCAGGAGGAGGGGTTTGTACAGAGTCATTGTGTAGGAGGCCCTGGACATGACACAGCTGCATGCTGGGTATCCAATCAGAGATGTCCCAGTGATAGCCTGTGGGATTGACAAAAGGTAAAACCAATGAAATGTCCTTACACCTCCTGCAGTTGTCATTATAATGCAATATGTAGATGAATGTATCTTAAATGAGTCTTGACTATCTTCATGCACTCTTGTCAGCATAGTGTCTGCCACACACACACACACACACACACACACACACACACACACACACACATACACATTTTCGGTTATTAGGGTAACTGACAGTCAATGCTTATTGTTGGAGACTATTCCAGCTGCCATGAGAAGGGGTTTTGAAGATCACAACTTCAGGATAATTAGAGATTTATCAGCAATGCTTTGAAATAGCTTGTTAAATCTCCCCCATGCTTAATAACATTAAACGTCAAGGCGCTGGTGGGATCTCAACAAATGCAATGGGAGCATGCAACATAGAGAGAGGGAGAGAGAGAGAGAGAGAGAGAGAGAGAGAGAGAGAAAGAGAGAGAAGGGGGGTTATTTACTGGGAAGCGTTTCATTTTCAGAGTTGTCAAATGTCACTGCATTCGTAACACCATACAAAGTTGTGTGTGTGTTGTGATGAGAAGGTAAAAACCAGACAAACTCATCCGGGAGTCACCTTAGGAATTTACGTGGTCATGGAACTCCTGAGATTTATTTGACGGAAAGCATCAAAAGAGAGGAAGAACAGTTTAACACAAAAAGTTTACACCTCAAACTCCCCTCTCCTGCCACACTCTAAAGACACCTGGGGTTGTAGGAACTTAAGCAAACTAACACTGTTAATCTTTAAGGACTACTAAATAATGTAGCCTGTTACGAGAAGGACACATCTAAAAAAAATAATAATATTCAAATATGACCATTGTCCAATCTAAAAACAATACCTTTTTCCTCACTATGTCAACCACATGACTTGACAAGGTGTATAACAACCGCTATGAGGGCTGACAAAAGGAGAGGAAGAGGGATTAAGACAAAGACATTAATCATAACATCAGACAGAACGAAAGATAGATGTTTTTGGGAAGCCTGAGATGAATGCAACATATATTTTTCGAACAAAGATATGAATTCTGTGCTACATGCCAACAAGGTCACACTTATAATAATAAGGTCTACAAAGCACTAAACTTGGGACATCATAGTCGCAATGCGTCATGGCGGGATAAACAATGATGAAATACCGCATGAGAAAGTGACATACAGGGACAACTCATACTGGGGACATGAAGTGATGCGAGTTGAAAGAGGCCTTTTTGGCACAGACAGAGATGCACTTATTTGCCCAAATGACTCCTCATCAGAATAGGTGAAGGAAGCTTTAACTCTGTGAGGGACTGAACACTGCTACAGATTTCAAATGATCTGACCTTTTAAAAATAGTAAAAAAAGAGTATATATATATAATATTAAAATACACAATATGGCTTGAGCTTCCTTTTTTTCAGGATATTTTTAGGACATTGACAGTGACAGCTGTTTCATTATTGATTCTTGATCTTGGCCTCAATCAGCAGTGCCTGCTCTGCATGACATGTCATCAGGTACATCAGCATAGCTAACGAGGTGATAGTGCCATAACACAACACAGTGTCACATTCTGAGTGTTAATTGAGCAGTTTTACAGAATGCTAAAAAGGCCTCCTCAGCAGACAATCACGGGGGACTAATGACTACATTAATCTCTAATGAACACAAAACATGGTAAATCCCACTTACAGTTGGGCCCTTACCATACCCTGACCGGGGTCTGGAGATTGATTTAATCCAAATAGGGGCTGAGGTCGTAGCAGGGGGGAAAAGACACAGTCAAATACCTCACAGCCATTGCACACACACTGTACACACACAAGCCCTGCGATAAACGCTTCGTTGGAGAGCGACCGGTTTGGCAGACACTGGAGAGCTCATAAAAGCACAACTTTAAGTCTTTTACAGCCTACAGCGCCCTACATGCCCAGAATATATATTTTTTTAGTCTGAGGCATCTCACAGTGACTCAGACAGTCAATCAGAGTAGCTGTTGAGAGAGGAACAGACTAAGGCTGAGGATAAAGACTAAAGGGAACCAGTGCAAAGCCAGGGATTGTAGAACTCAGACTATTTTATGTTGTTGTCTGAGCTGCTGCAAAAGGATCTTGACTTGAGGTTGCTTTCAGTGACACTGTTATTTTGCAAATGCAGCATTAAAAATTGAGCACAGCGATGTATAAATGATTAATGAAGATAAACCCACCATTGTCATCGCTTGACTCTGACCGTGGGGAGCTTGGGGAGCAGGATTCTGGTGTGTTAAAACCACGAGAACGGGACCTCTTCTTCATAAAGGGCTCAGCTACGGACGGTTAAAGGTGTGAAAGAAGATAATACACTTTACTTTGCAGGAATACTGGATTTGCACACCGTCACAGATATAATTTACGTACATTTTAAACTCAAATCACGTCCGCTGAGGAGATTTATGGCTAAAATAGTCCCTCAGTAATCTGTGTTCATCCATTTGTCTGAGAAAGAGTAATCTCTCAGGGGCTCACCGTCATCCTCGTAGTCCCAGGTGGGCTTGTGGAAGGAGTCTCCATCCGTGGGCGAGACAGGAGAGCAGCGGGAAGGCAGGTGGGGGGCAACGCTGCATACCGCCACCGGTTTACGCTCCCCCCTGCTGCGCGCCGGCGGGTGGTCCTGATGAAACACGCTCGACTCAAAGTACTCTGGAGTGTCTGAGCCCTGGAGAGCGCTGTCCTCTCTGGTGTAGGCCGCGGGCCTGATGGGAACCTGCGGAGGGGCGGCTGCGAAGGTCACCCTGGCGGGCCTGGTGTCCGGGTAGGACCTCTGCAGGAAAGCCCGGGCCTCCCTGCGTCCATCCCCCGCCTCGCCCCCCTCCTCTTCCTCGCCCTTCTTCCTCGTCGTCCTCCTCAGAGGGCAGCCTGCCCGCCAGCAGCCGGCGAACAGCAGCAAGACGAGGAAGACGCCGACGAAGACCAGGACGCTGCCCAAGATCTCCTCCAGGCCCATGGTCCAGGAGGGGGACGGGGGGTACTTGTGCCGCAGCTCGCCGTGGACCTGGCAGAGCACGCCGGCGAAGCCCGGGGCGCAGATGCAGTGGAAGAAGCCATGCGTGTTCACACACCGCCCGCCGTTCCCACAGGGCTCCTTCTGGCACTCGTCCACGTCCATTTGGCACCTAGGGTCAAAGGTCAACAGGGGGGTGTCACATGAGCGAGGAGAAGCAGAGGCTCACAACGTTCTAGACAGGAACCTGGGGCCTGTTGCACAAAAGCAGAATTAAGACATCCGGGATAAGTTACTGAGCTGCGCTCAATGAATCCAAAACAAGAGTGTACAGGCTTAATTGGTTGCACAACGAGCAAGCCAGGATGAGCAGACACGGATTCATCAAGCCAGGTGAAACCTATCCTGGATAGTCTTGGCCACGGCTGCCTCAAATAGACCCCGCCACCCGATCACAGATTCACTGATTCACCATGGCAACTAGAGCGGCTTCATTGCTTCTTCTACGGTGTGAAGTAGGTAGATAGCCTTCTCACAACAGCAACAAACAGCAACACCTCTGTTAAGGAGAATATTGCAACTTGTTCCGCGACCACCACGTGTGAAATGGTTACGGCACTCCTGTGACATCACATTGTCGCATGACAGGTCGGGAAAGGCGAGTATGTAAAAGTTAATTAATGATCACAAACGTTTAAATAATGACAGTGGGTCTAGGTATACGTGATAACAATGTGTAGTGGGCAGTGGAATAACTATTGGTTTCTGACTGCTTTCTTTGGTGGTGACTGCTGACTGAGATAAGGGATGAGATTAAATAGATCCTGGAACTTAGCCTGGTCTGGAGCAGGCTAGCTCCACAGAATAAATCGCCATGGTGATTTATACCATAACATATCCTGCTGCCCCCTATCCCGCTTTTGTGCAACTGGATCACGGATAAATTGAGCCAGGATAACCAAGATATCCCGGCTTAATCCCTTATCCTAGTTTTGTGCAATAGGCCCCTGGAGTCCTTTCCATTACACCCAGCCATGTATACCGATGCTGTGTCAATACAGTACGTTTTTAACAGTGAATTAGAAAGTACTTTTATTTAAATATCGCAAACATCCCTTCAGTCTTTCTCATTTAATGATGATTATTAACATACATATTACTGTTTTTAACCATCACCTCATGCTGGTCTAAGTATAAGTATATAAGTAAGTATATATACTCTTTTGATCCCGTGAGGGAAGTTTGGTCTCTGCATTTATCCCAATCCGTGAATTAGTGAAACACAAACAGCACACAGTGAACACACAATGAGGTGAAGCACACACTAATCCCGGCGCAGTGAGCTGCCTGCATCAACAGCGGCGCTCGGGGAGCAGTGAGGGGTTAGGTGCCTTGCTCAACGGCACTTCAGCCATTCCTACTGGTCGGGGTTCCAACCGGCAACCCTCCGGTTACAAGTCCAAAGCGCTAACCAGTAGGCCACGGCTGCCCCTTATAGGCTCTAATAGGCTATACGGCCAGTGCACAGGGATTTCATCTCATACTTGTTACTGTATTTACGGATTTACTGATTTAAGGGTGTAATGAATCAGTGGATAATTCATTTGAGCAGCAGTCTTGAAACCTACCTTTCACCTGTGAAGCCTGTGGGACACTCACACACAGCCCCATCAAGGCTTTCAATACAGTGTCCACCATTATGGCAGGGGCTGCTAGCACAGTAGGGCCCGATCTGACACCTGGAATTAATAATGAAAAACACAGAAGCCAGTAGTGAGCTTAGTCTTGGGGCCACTCTACAGTCTCCAAAGCTTTTGTGCCGTTTCAGCAACTATGTAACAAATGTCCTTGTAATGCGGGTTCATATGCATGACATTCACATTTGTCATTGCCCCCACCACCACCACCACAATTTCAGAGAGGAAACAAAAATATTCATCATAAACATGTACAAAATGAAAAGGTCAGTCCACCGGGAATGTCCTTCTCCATCATCCCATACCGTTGTCCAGAGTAATGCCCCCGGCACTGGCAGTAGAAGTCACCGTTGCTGTTGTCCACGCAGGTTCCACCGTAGAGACAGGGATTGGAGACACACGAGCTGAGTCTGGCTTCACAGCGTGTCCCAATAAACATGGCTTCACACTGGCAGGAGTAGCCTAGGACAGAAATCAGTGACTCACCTTGACAAGGACAATGATTAACACAGAACACCACATTGCAAAAAGTGGGGGGTAACTGCATGAAGATAGATATTTATTTGTCACGGCCGAACAAATACAAAACACTAACGCCATCTGTGAGGCAATGGGCAGGTGTTTCATTTTGACTCGGTGAAGCCCTGTGGGATTGTGGGTACCTCTGTTAGGCTTGAGCGTGCACCTCCCTCCGTTCAGGCATGGGTTGTTGGAGCAGTCGTCCACTGAGAACATGGCGCAGCCTGGCAGGACGCCAACCATGTCCTCCACCAGCGTGGCGCCAGACGGGGACTGTCTGCCGAGCGACAGTGGCTGACCGTTCACCAGAACAGAGTCGATGCAGCCACGCAGGCCACCAGCGGCCCTGTTGGAGGCCACGCCGGGCAAACTCCGCCTGGGCCGGAGGCTGAGAAGGTGTGCGTGGCCGCCGAGGAAGACGGCATCGCGGAGGTGGAGGGAGCAGCCGTCGCCGGGAGCGATGCCGGACGCGCTGTGAACGCGGTCCAGGACGAGCTTGGCACGGTTGCCCTCCACCCCCAGCCAAACACTGTGCCACTGGCCGTCGTTCACCTGGACGCTGTGAACGGATACGGTTGCCTGGCCAGAGCCACAGTCAAACTGGAACTCCAGTCTGCCATCCACAATCTGCAGGAGTATAAGTATAAGTATAAGTATAAATATATATACTCTTTTGATCCTGTGAGGGAAATTTGGTCTCTGCATTTATCCCAATCCGTGAATTAGTGAAACACACTCAGCACACAGTGAACACACAGTGAGGTGAAGCACACACTATTCCCGGCACAGTGAGCTGCCTGCATCAACAGCGGCGCTCAGGGAGCAGTGAGGGGTTAGGTGCCTTGCTCAAGGGCACTTCAGCCGTGCCTACTAGTCATGGTTCGAACCGGCAACCCTCCGGTTATGAGTCCGAAGCGCTAACCAGTAGGCCACGGCTGCCCCCCGGGCACACAGAGAGCACACACAATCTGGTCCCTATGAGCCTGTCTTTAGTTCTTATGAGTCTGCCTTTAGTTCTTATGAGTCTGCCTTTAGTTCTTATGAGCCTGTCTTTAGTTCATCCATCCTACAGCTGCACAATGCAACTTCAACTACTTTGGAGAACTGGTCATATGATATATTCTTTGTAAAGAATTCATGTAAAGGAAATTAATAGACTGCAAAAGAAAACTGATTCATGGTGGATCACAAAAGCTATAGATATAAGTCTATGAATATTAATATGTAATTACAAAACAAAACCAAATATTTTGTAAGAGTGCCAAAGGACCATACTCACTTCCAGGATGCTGTAATCATGCCCTTTAGCAAACATGACAGTTCCATGACTGGAGAAGGTTCTCAGTCTGAGAGAGATCTTCAGTTCCTCTTGACTCACGTCCTCTGGCAGGTGGTACTTAATAAAACTGTTCTCAAACAGTGTCAACGCTGCCCCCCCTGAAAATGCAACACACATAAGCACTATTGTCCATGACTACCCAGAATGTAGTCTACAACTAGTATACAACTGCAAACCTGAGCTCCTCTTAGTTGTCTAGCCATTAGAGCAGATGTGCAATTGTGCATATTAACGTTTTGGATATCAGTGACTCAAAACAAAACAGGGATGATGAAACAAAAGTGAGGCAAATAACAAACAAAAACAAAAACAAAAACACTATTTGTGTCAATGATATGAGAAGGGCTGCTGAATATGTAGAATAATATATCAAAATGAGAGCATTGAGAGAATAACATCAAAACCACTAAACAATCCTCTACACTACTAACAACTAACACTTAGCTAAAGCTAAACTTTGTATATCAACTTTTTGTCGAGCACTTTCAGTGGACTTTGCATGAAATTGCCAGTTTGAAGGAGTCAGATGTCTCAGAGCTGTTTTTCATTCCTTGCATGATACTTCAATATTTATATGATATCTGCTTAAAATGATCTGCACAGTAAAGCACCAAGGACACAAACCCTATTTCCTCATATGTGGGCTTTCATGGGGAAAAAATAAACTCTAAATGAAGGGTAATCAGGTACCCAATCACCAAGCACTCGCACTGACTTCAAAAAGAGTGACTTCAAAAGCGACTCATAAAAGTGGCGTTGAGCTTAACGTTTGAGTCACAAGAAGTGCAGTGGCGACTTCAATGATTTCACTCACAGCGGGGAGGAAAATCCAAGTGGGTAATAGGCCTATAATGAAACTCTAAATCATGTCACCTTCAAATATATGATGTCTGGTGAAGTAATGGCCAAAAGCCGACCGATGACAGTCTGAAACTTTGTGCCCTGTGCTCACACTAGCCTGTGATAGGGGAGGGTGGGGAATGTTTTCTCCATCATACCTGAGCAATTTCCCTTTTTACTGCTTTCACACAGGCAACTGTATTTGTCTTCTTTTTCAGCAGGTACACAGCGAAATCCATCTGGGCATGGGCTGTCTTCACATGGGCTGTTTGGCTTTGGACATTTTCCATCTGCAAACACAAGGGAGAGAACACACACAGACACAATGAACACCCTGATCACACAGTGAACACCCTGATGAAGAGCAGAGTAAATCCTGACTGTATCCCGAAAAGGAAAAAGAGTAACATTTGTTTAATTTGTTTAATTTGTTTAATTTGTTCAGCGTTTGCTGACTGCCAAAGTATTGAAGTCCCCCCGCTGCCGTGGCAACGTACCTTTGCACAGACATATGGCGGACATGTGGTGGCGAGGAGAAACGAAGCTCAGCCTCGCGCTGCTGTGAGTGGACATGGCGTCCTGGTCCAGGACGGCCAGCTCTCTGCAGAACGTGACCGGACAGTCCTGCAGGAAAGCACAGGGGCCCCTGAGGACATGGGCTACGCGCAGGCCACTCGTCTGCCTGAGGGAGGCCAGAGAGGCGTTTATCTTGTGCAGCAGTGCCCCCTGTAGGCCGGGGCGTGCGCCTGCCGATGCTGTTCGCACCTCCACGGACAACAGCATGTCTAGGTTCCGCTTTGGAGCGGCCCCCGGGTCCGGTTCTGTGGCTTGGAGGCTGAGGAGGTGGATGTCACCGCGACGGGCCCCAGCCGCGTTCCGCACGGCCCTCTGGACGTTCCGCCAGTGGTCGGCGAGGAACTCCTCGGGGGTGACGGGGGAGACGCGCATGGCGACAGCGTGCTCCAGCATGCGCTGCGTGGCCCTGCGCACGTGGACGCTGACGGGGGCCGACGCGGAGAAGCGCCCGTCGCTGACAGACACGTTGAGTGGGTAGAGACCCGCGTCCAGGCCTCGAGTGGCCAGCAGACGTCCATCTGTCGGGGACACGGAGAAAAGGTCCTGTGGAGGGGGGGAGGAGGAGGAGGAGGAGGAGGCATCGATAGGAGGAAGGCTGTACGAGAGCGTGTCGTAAGGATCGTTGTCGGTGGCATGGACCTTGCCCAGGTAGCCGCCGGGGAACTCGTCCTGGGGGGTGTAGACGATGACCTCCAGGGGGAGCACAACCGGGGGGTGGCGGCTCTGCTCCACGACCCTGATGCTGATCACCGTGGTCGCGGACAGGGAAGGCTTGCCACTGTCTACAACCTACAGAGTGCAACCAAAAAATAACAAACAAAGACAAAAAACAAGCACAAAACTAAATTAATTATCACCATATTGCCATTATTGTTTAGGTCAGGGGAGGCAATCAGGCTATCTGAAAGAGGACAACAGAAAAGTCAAATGAGGTACAAACACATAAAATATTAAAGATACAAAAGAACATTCTAATATTGTCACTCTTGAAAAACAGTAGAGTAATTTAGAGGAGAATGATACATGTCATGTGGTCATTAGAGGATAATGACACATGTCATGTGGTCATTTGCAAAGTGTGGTCTGTGTTCAAGGATGTGAACACATTGTGAATATTAATGTAATGACATTTGTCGTTTTCAACAGCAGAGGGAGCTTTATCATTCTGTTTTCACAGCTCTTGCTTTGGTTGGGTTCTCGCTGACTAGTTCTTCTCCAAGTGCTCTGGACAAAAACAAGCTCTAAAGAAATGTAATTCCACTGACCCAAATGTGATATGACCACAGGGATTAGGTCAAGTCTTTGTTTGTATGGCAAACATTTCCTGGCCTACACCTGGTGTCCCCTTCGTCCTTGTATCCTCAAACGAGCCAATAACAGCACTAACAGCTGTTTGTTTATAGCTTGTTTCCTCCACGTTGTTCCAACACTGAGGGACCACCAACGCTACTGACCTTCACGCGCAGCAGATAGTTCTCCTGAGTTCTGTGGCTGAGTGGGGAGCGTGTGGTGAGTGTTCCTTGCGGATCCATCCGGAAGGCGCCCCTCTCGTCACCGCGCACGATGGAGAAGGTGAAGGGGGGGCCATTGTGAGGTGCGTCACCGTCCGTGGCCTGGAGCTGCAGGATACTGCTGGATATGGGGATGCTTTCCTGGAAAAAGAGCGGGGGTCAAACTGATCATTTCAGTAGTCATCACTAGGGGGAGCTCTAAGCATTGACCGGTCACAGAATAGACTCTGGATCTCTACCCTAGTTTGGCTTGTCCAGTCTAATCTGTGGAGAAGGAGGAGAAGAGCCAAAGGTTTGACAAGCACTTGTTTTCTGTCAGAGAGCTGGCGGTTTCCCAAAGTTTAAAGGTGTGTTTACATTGTCTCCCTTCAGAGTGAGTGCCCTCAGCCCCGAGTGTGACCACAGACTAGAGCAGAGGAGGAGACTAGAGTGAGAGTGCTGCTGAGGGGCCCTCCTGTTACAGCATAGAGAGAGAGAGTGCTGCTGAGGGGCCCTCCTGTTACAGCATAGAGAGAGAGGGCTGCTGAGGGGCCCTCCTGTTACAGCATAGAGAGAGAGGGCTGCTCTTGTAACAGCATAGAGAGAGAGAGGGCTGCTCCTGTTACAGCATAGAGAGAGAGAGTGCTGCTCCTGTAACAGCATAGAGAGAGAGAGTGCTGCTGAGGGGCCCTCCTGTTACAGCATAGAGAGAGAGAGGGCTGCTCCTGTAACAGCATAGAGAGAGAGAGAGAGTGCTGCTCCTGTAACAGCATAGAGAGAGAGAGGACTGCTCCTGTAACAGCATAGAGAGAGTTCTGCTCCTGTTACAGCATAGAGAGAGTGCTGCTCCTGTAACAGCATAGAGAGAGAGAGGACTGCTCCTGTAACAGCATAGAGAGAGTGCTGCTCCTGTTACAGCATAGAGAGAGTGCTGCTCCTGTTACAGCATAGAGAGAGTGCTGCTCCTGTAACAGCATAGAGAGAGTGCTGCTCTCTCCCCTGCTAGTGAGGGCCCCTCCTGTAACTTGTCTTGGACAGCAAAGTGACAACAACACTGATGATGAGTTTGCATTCCACAGTGCAATTCAGCTACAATACCTGAACTTCATCCAATAAAATGTGACTTCACTCCAATAAAAGTGACAGCTAAATGAAAATGTAAGGGAGCAGGTGGCTAGAGCTCAGATCTAATCTAAGAGTGCTACCTCCTCTGTCTCCTTTAAACGGGGATCGCAGCGGGGATTTGGACAGGACTCCTGGGCTTGTCACGTCCATCTGAAGCCTGGCTTGGCAGCTCTCGTCTTACCTGGATGACAAGGCTGTAGTTTGCCCGGGTGAAGACGGGTGGATTATCGTTTGCGTCCGACACGTCGATGGTGATCGCAGTGCTGCTGGATTTGGATGGACCGTCACCGTCAGGATGGTCAGGGCCAGGATCTCATTTTACGTTCGAGTGGAGGACAGTGGGAGGAGAGAGAGAGAGAAACGGAGGGAGTGGGGAGAAACAGAGAGAGAGAGAGAGGAGAGGGGAGAAGAGAAGGGGGAGAACAGAGGGAGAACAGAGAGAGAGAGAGAGAGAGAGAGAGAGAGAGAGGAGGAGAGAAGGGGGAGAACAGAGAGCGAGAGGAGAGGGGAGGAGAGAATAGGAGAACAGCGAGAGAGAGGGGAGAGGGGAGGAGAAGGGGGAGAACAGAGGGAGAGAGGGGAGAGGGGAGGAGAGAAGGGGGAGAACAGAGGGAGAACAGAGATAGAGAGAGAGAGAGGAGAGAAGG
This sequence comes from Alosa alosa, assembly GCF_017589495.1. Lineage (NCBI taxonomy): Eukaryota > Metazoa > Chordata > Actinopteri > Clupeiformes > Clupeidae > Alosa > Alosa alosa. The sequence continues at coordinate 18,731,846 of NC_063209.1, read as the reverse complement.
GGGAGAACACGGACAGAGAGAGAGGTGAGGGGAGGAGAGAAGGGGGAGAACAGAGGGAGAACAGAGAGAGAGAGAGGAGAGGGGAGGAGAGAAGGGGGAGAACACAGAGAGAGAGAGAGAGGAGGAGAGACAGACAAAAGAGAGAGGCATAGATAGACAGACAAAAAGAGAGTGAAATGAAAAAAAGAAGACAGAGAGAGAGAGAAACAGACAAACAGAGAAAAAGAGAGAGAGAAGAGGAAGAAGGGATGGGAAAAGAGAAAGTCAGAAGGGGACATCAAGAGAGAAAAAAGTGGAAAAGGGGAGAAAAAAGTGAAAGAGAGAAAAAAAATCACAGCCTTAAATCACCTCAGTGGCACTTTGAGGGAAATGAAGCTTAGCGCTTGCAACGCCATCAAAGCTTTGAGAAGTCTTCTCTCCCCCTCAAACGGTGTCTACATTTATCTCTGTCTGAGGTGGAGAGAAGGGAGAGAGCAAGAGAGAGAGAGACTGAGAGAGAGAGTGAGAGACAGAGAGACTGAGATAGAGAGACTGACAGAGAGAGAGAGACTGATAGAGAGAGTGACAGAGAAAAAGAGAGAGAGAGAGAGAGAAAGAGAGAGAGACTGAGATAGAGAGTGACAGAGAAAAAGAGAGAGAGAGAGAGAGCCTGTCAGACACCGTGGCAGGTGGCCTCACCTGCTCTCTGTCTAGTGGCCGGGCCACTCGCAGCTCCCCGCTAACTGCGTCGATGATGAACGGAGTCCCCTGGTTGCCGCTGATGATAGAGAATCGGACGCGGTTGTTGGCGGGCCCATCAGTGTCGCTGGCCGTGATCTGAGGAGGCAACAGACGTATGTCACACCAGGTCAATACTGATGTCCTGCTGTAGACCATGATATCACACTGCAGATGATTTTATGCATGCAGACACGGTGTGGTGAACAAACTACTTGGTGGAGGCTTTCCATTTTTGTGGACGGTGTGAAATTTTACATTTTGATTATTCACATACAAAGCTCACAGACTTTATTATATCTGAAATGGAGCTATTTTAGTAAACCAAGAAAAAAGTTTTAGGAGGACATTCAACCAAATTACCAATTAAACCAAGTTAAATTGAACAGGCATATTGAATCGCAACCCCAAATTACTGTATAATATCATATTATATCAAAATGTGACTGAAGGCCTCAACATGTTTTGGGATACATTGACTCGCATTAGAAAAATACACCAACCAAAAAGGCCATTCTGTACAAAACCAAAGGGGTATGTTAAAGATGGCACAGAGGACTCACGGTCACCACAGCGGTCCCTGGCTTGGCGTCCTCGCTGACCACCGCTGAGTACACCCCCTGGCTGAAGACAGGGCTGTTGTCGTTGACGTCCGTCACGTTGACTTGAACAGAGGCGATGTCACTTAATGGCTCCTTCCCCTCCACTTTGGCCTCCACAGTCAGGAAGTGCTCATGGGATGATTCGTAATCCAGACTTTCGATCACAAAGATGTCGCCTGTGGATGGAGGGAGGGAGGGTGGTGGGGTGGGGTGGGGATACAGAAGAGACGTTTCATTAGAAATGGGCCACACACAGTCTGCACCGAGACCTTCTCGGAAAACAATTATCCTTCGCCGTCATGGCCGTTGAGGCGGTGTGTGACTTGAAGGTGACGTGACACGATGCGGCGTTGAGTGATGGCGTGAGCCGTGCGAGCGAGCTGAAGGATGCCACGCACCCGTGCGGGAGTTGATGCTGAACGCTCCCTGCTCGTTGCCGCCGGTGATGGAGTAGGCGATCTCGCCGCGCCGCGCACCAGAGTCCCCGCCGCTGGCGAAGACGCGGAGGATCTGCGTTCCCATGGAGACGTCCTCGGGGACGGTCGCCACGTACTCCCGGAGCTGGAACGCGGGCGGGCTGTCGGCAGCGGTGCGGACAGTGACAGTCGCCGAGCTGAGCGAAGACAGCTGACGGGGCGTGCCCTGGTCAGTGGCGCGGACTCGGAGTGTGTAGGTGGCCTGGACACTGGGGTCAAGGGACCTCTCCAAACTTATGATTCCTGAATGTTCCTGGATGGAAAACAGGCCTCCGGCCGAGTCCTCGAACGAATACAGGATTTTGCCATTCATCCCTTTAAAAAACAAAACAGCAGAGGAAAGAGAAGAAGAGAAAAAAGAAAGAAGGATAGAAAAGAAAGAAGAGGAGGACAAACAGAACAGAGACATGAGAAGCAGACACAGACCAACGCAACAAACACAAAGAGCCCTCGTCTGAATGGCCTGCAAAGTGCAACCTCTGGCAACTGAGTCTCAAGCATGAAGTACAGCTATTGTGGGGCTTATGGGAGCATTGCGCTTACCCACCAGTGTTTATGCATAGAGTTTTCCTAATAAATACAGTAGATGTTTGCTTAGTTATTGAATTAGCTTCATTTCAACTTTAAATAGATGTTTGCTTAGTTATTGAATTAGCTTTATTCAAATTTAAATAAATGTTTGCTTAATTATTGAATTAGCTTCATTTCAACTTTAAATAGATGTTTGCTTAATTATTGAATTAGCTTCATTTCAACTTTAAATAGATGTTTGCTTAGTTATTGAATTAGCTTAATTTCAACTCTAGACTTTGCACTTGGCTCATCATTTAGAGTAGGGCCCAAAGAGACACAAACAAATAAAAGGTCAAAGCATCAAAACAAACAATGGGCAGTTTTGCAGTGGTCAGTCACATACAAAACACTGTAGCGTGTAGTGCTGCTGAAAACAACCTTCGTGCTTCAAGCTTGCCTTGAACAGAAGAGTAGTGATTATAGCTGTCTCCCCTTGATCGTGATATCACTGAGGAGGAGTGTGCAGGGCAGCCCAGACTTCTATTATTACTGACCTATTGTCTGACCAACTGCCATGCTGGCAAACAACCCTGATGGAAATATGGCCAGTGAGTCAATTGGGCTCCATCACTTAGCACTCCCCCATTAACCACAGAAACAACGCTGCCAACTTCAACGGTGATGAACCAACTTGATGAACGCAGCGGCGAGACACAAACGGTGATTACAGGGATGCCTGTTCTGTCATTGTGCAGCGTGCTGCTTATGCTATTTGATTTGTGAACACAATCTTGTTTGTTAGTGAAAGGGGAGGTGTGTGTGTGTGTGTGTGGGGGGGGGTGGGCAAAAACCCACCCAGCAACAGCAGCAGCCTTTGATGAGTAACAGCTTGACAGACTTTGTTTCACATTTTCAGCTCCTCCTATCGTGGGTGAGTACGAGGTGTAGACCTACCACTGTTCTCACTATACTCTTCTGTAAAAGACCTCAAAATGTCACTCTTCAAATCGGAAAAAAAAGAGCACAGAACACGCAAAACAAACAGCAAAAATGTCAGTCAATGCCCTGTAGCAAGCAAAAGGGACATCTTTTCAACAAGGGAAAAAATCCCACTGGAAGGTGACTGACTTTTGCTTTAAAATTCAGCGCAAAACCTCAGTTGCCATCTTACCAAGCATTTAATTGTTCCCAGAGGATAGCAATGAGAAATGCATGCGTGAGCCACTACAGCATGATGCTGACAGGCAACAGGAGGTGTGCACACAGCGAATGTGGCAGAGCAGACAGTGCACTGCATTCTGGGTATCCAACTGATACCATAGATCACTGAAGACTGAATAGGTAGTAGCCCCTAGCACAGATGCACTTCACATGTTACCATTCACAATCAATGAATATACTACAGATGAATGAGAGGTGAGAGACCCAGGATAATTAGTTCCACAGATAATACTAAATAATTAGTTAAACAAACAAAAAGAAATAAGGAGTAAATGTACAATCCTGTACAATAATGGCTGTTGATGAAGTTGAATGAGGATGAGGTATATTGTTGGTCGTAAGCGATTGATTGCTATATTTCTGTGACTTCTCGACGCTGTTTGTTTTGTGTTTGATAGTGTGCAGAAAGGCAAGCCGGGACACAGTTGTCTTTCGCACCTTCAGATAAGTATAAGTATAAGTATATATACTCTTTTAGTATATAAGTATAAGTATATATATACTCTTTTGATCCCATGAGGGAAATTTGGTCTCTGCATTTATCCCAATCCATGAATTAGTGAAACAGACACAGCACACAGTGTACACACAATGAGGTGAAGCACACACTAATCCCGGCGCAGTGAGCTGCCTGCATCAACAGCGGCGCTCGGGGAGCAGTGAGGGGTTAGGTGCCTTGCTCAAGGGCACTTTAGCCGTGCCTACTGGTCGGGGTTCGAACCGGCAACCCTCCGGTTACAGGTCCGAAGTGCTAACCAGTAGGCCACGGCTGCCCCTAAATGACCCCACCTACCAGTGTCCGGGTCCACGGCCTGCATCTGGGCCACATAGGTCCCAGGCTCCGTGTTCTCCGCCACGCTGAAGTGATGGGCGTCCGGTGTGAACCGCGGCGGGTTGTCATTGACATCGGCCACGGCTATCTCCACGGCGACCTGGCAGGAGAGACCCCCTCCATCTTGTGCTTGCGCTGTGAGCTTAAACTCCTGCCTCTCCTCGCGGTCCAAGGGCAAGAGAGATCTCAGCTCACCTTCAAAAGAGAGAAAGGCAAAACTTGGAGATGGAAGACAATCTAAAAGTCCCTCTACCAACTGTTAATGCACAAACCTGACTGTGTTTTGCATAATTCATACGGAAAAACGTAAAACTACTGGACAGCGCCAAGCATCCCTATTTTCCATTTCCCTGATATTGATAAAGATTAAACTCTACTAAATGCACACAAATGGGGCAAATGCCTTCTTATGTTAATAATGGTGGCTTGGAAAACCCTGAGACAAAAAAATTGCTTTATACTCATGGTAGTGTAAAGCCTGAGAGAGAACCTCCCCTGATAGCGCCTGGTTCTTAGACATACAGACACCCTCCTCATTATGCATCTCAATCTCCTGGCACAGAGCGGCCTCCTCCATTGCCCCTCCATAGGGACAACTAGAGGGGGGGTGTCCCCACTTAGGGACCTCTAAAGGAGAGCAGCCATACAGTACCAGTGCTGTGGAGACCAGTGGACACGCTTTGCATATTTATATACTGTATATATGCATATCTGAGCACCAGTATCTAGATTTTACTCTTTGAGGGAAGAGCACTGAGACTGAAAATTGACTGAGAATTTACTTTTTAGCTGATGTGGCCATGGGACCTTAAACAGGATGCTGCACATATGGACATTTGGCAAGATGTGTTTTCACAGCAGATTGTTGTGTCATTTTCATGTAGCAGTTAGCAGTTGCCAGGGGCTGCGGATGTTCAGGAACCTGTGTGAAACAAATGGTGTTCTATGCTATATAATATGCTAGTTTAATAAGACCATAACAAATGGACGGAAAGAGCTTTTTTTCTAATCTCTGTGTGTGTGTGTGTGTGTGTGCACACGCATGTGTGTGTGTGCGCATGTGTGTGTGTGTGTGTGTGTGTGTGTGCGCGTGCGCGCGTGTGTGTGTGCGCGCGCATTTGTGTGTGTGTGTGTGTGTGTGTGTGTGTGTGTGTGTGCACGCGCATGCGCGCGTGTGTGTATGTTCTACCTGTGGTCGGATGCAGGCTGAAGCGTTCGGCCCCATCTCCAGACAGCTGGTAGGTTATCTCTGCGTTGCCATGGACATCCGCATCAGTGGCCGACACCTGTAAGATCAGCAGGCCAGCCGGCGCGTCCTCAGGAACCGTTCCAGCGTACACACTCTGAAGAACACATCGGAACGCACATCAGCAGAAAATCACACACACATAGATACGCACGCACGCACGCACACACTGAGCCAAGGGACAAGGTGTGTCATTACAACACTAAGGGCCCGCACACATGTACAGTCTGCTGTAATTGGGCACTTCATTTGGTCTTTACCTTTCCACAAACTGGACTGTTGTCGTTGGCGTCCAGGACTTCGATGTCCACAGCTGCTCTGGCCAAATGGGTGCCATCTGTAGCTGTGAGGTTTAAGAGGTAATTGTCCCTTTTCTCCCTGTCCAGAGGGTTCCTCACAGTCAGTCGCCACTCACCATGACTCTGTTCAATGCCAAAGTGCCCTACAGGGTCCCCACCTGAGAACACACACACACACACACACACGCACATACACACACACACACACATGCACACACACACAGAGACAAGTACACACACACACACACACACACACACACACACACACACACACACACACACAAAATCAATACAAATACAAAACATTGTTATTATCCAGGCAAAGAGACATACACAGAACTGACTGGGGTCTAATGACCAGGACTGCAGAGGAGGACATCTGATGTGTTTATCGTAACTAGCTTTGTAATACAGTACATCTGTGAAATAATAGCACAGTGGTTGAACAAAGACAACAATGGCCACAGTGTAATTGAAGTGCTGTCGCCGCTGAATAGGCCCTGCGTATTACTCCGCAGATGCACATCGTGCCCTTCCTGTTGTGTTCAGGGATTCAGTATTTTTTTCTTTTTTGTTTTGTTTGTTTTTTCGATATCTAGTCCTCCTGGAAATGCAGCGTATTTACCAATGTGAATGACCATTTGTAGCTCAGAACAGTCCAACAGAATGGGCTCCTACCAAAGCGGCATGTAGTATACTTTTAGAGCACAATGCTGACTTATTATCTATTATAATCCAAACAAAAACCTGGCTTCCGAGGAAAAATTACGATTGCCACAACACAAAATACTTTGAGAAATTGTTCTATTTTTCTGCTTTTTTGTGACAACTCCTAAGAAACTTCTCTGCTCACCTGTGATGTAGCAGCTGATTTGTCTGTTTGTCTCCTTACTGTCTGCATCAGCGATACTAAACACAGCAACCACTGTAGACGGTGAGTCATCTTCCCTCGCCGTGGCTTTGAAGACCTCCTCGGCGAAGCGCGGTGGGTTGTCGTTGACGTCCACCACAGTCACCTCCACCGCAGCAGTGGCCATCATCTGCCGCTCCTTGCCTTGGTCCGAGGCGATGACCGATATGGTGTACCTCTCTCTCTGCTCGCGGTCCAGCTCCCTCAGTGTGACCAGCCAGCCCGTGGTTTCCTCCACGGCGAACAGCTCCAGGACCTCAGGCCGCTCCTGGCTCTCGTCCAGGCTATACGTCACCTGGCCGTTCGTTCCCGTGTCCAGGTCGAAGGCCCTAACCTGGATGACCGATGTCTGCCTTGGAGAGTTCTCCACCACGTAAGCCTCGTACGGGTCAGAATCAAACTGGGGGCTGTTATCGTTCACGTCCTTCAGCTCAACCGTCACCTCCATCAAAGACAAGATCTCCATCCCCTCCTGAAGTCTGCTGGCCTGCACCGTGAGGCCATACCAATGGGTGCTTTCGTAATCCAGACGCTTTACTAGTTTCAGCACACCAGTCATACTGTCGATGACAAACACATCCTCTCGGTTGCTCTCGGCGATGTTGCCTCTCACGAGGCTGTACGTCACTGACGGCTCACCACCCTCTGCCTGGATCACGTCCATCTCGGTCCCAACAGGGAGGTCCTCTGCGATCGTCAGCTGCAAGGACGGCTTCACAAACTCAAGAAGTGACACGTGCGACGGCACCACCACGATATTAACGGGAATAAACGAGTGCTTCTGTGGCGTTCCGGAATCCCTGGCCTTCACATAGAGAGTGTAGAGATAATTCTCAAAACCAAACAGGCTTTGCTTTACGGTGATAACACCACTCTGGGGGTGAATGTCAAAGTGACGCACCTCCGAGTCAATTTCATACAGAATGTCAGCATTGATTCCCTCATCCACATCAATAGCGGTTATTTTGACGATGGACATTCCTGTAGGGCTATCCCAAGGAACTGACACATTGTACTCAGACACAACAAACTGAGGGGTGTTGTCATTCATGTCTGTGATGATCACATTGACAGTGCAAAATCCAACTTTGCCGCCGCCATCTTTCGCCATTACATGTATAGCTATTGCTTTCTCAAGGCTGTTCTCCCTATCGAAGCTCTCCAGAGTGTAGATCTGTCCATCAGTGTCAATGGCAAACTTATCTCTCGTGACCTCGTTGACTATAGAATATTTCACTTGGCCATTCACCCCTTCGTCTCTGTCTGTGACTTTGACTTCCGTGACCAGTGTGCCAATGGGGGAATTCTCCGGGAGCTCAACGGCATACAGGCTCTGGGCAAAAGTAGGGCTGTGCAAGTTTTCACGGATCACTTTGATGTTCACCTCAGCAGAGCTTCTGAAAACGCCATCCGTCACCAGCACGTTCATGCTGTACGAGGGCTGCATGCCACTCCGCTGGTGATTTGACATGACTACTTGTCCAGTCTTTTTATTTAGAGCAAAGTGTCCCCGCTCGTTGCCTGAGAGGAAAAAGTACTCCAGCTTGCCAGCATCTGAGACATCGGCGTCGGCTGCTTGGACACTTAGAACAAAGTGGCCTTGAGTGGCCAGCTCACTAACAGCAATGTCGTAAGAGCCTTGCGTGAACGTGGGCGGGTTGTCGTTGACATCCGACACGTTGATGATCAATGAAGCCTCGCTGGTCAAGGCAGGGGTACCTTTGTCCACAGCCCTTAGTCTGAGAGTGTGTTGTGACTTTGTTTCATAATCTAAAAGGCTGGTAGTGGAGATGACCCCTGTGTCGCAGTCAATCTGGAAAAAAGTGGAGACAGAGCCCTCAGGCTCCAACAGCTCATAGGAGACTAATTTATTACTCACAAAATCAGCATCTACAGCCTTCACCTGGTGCACTGATGCGCCAATCACAACGGACTCCGAGAGGGTGACTTTGTAGGTATCCATTTCAAACACTGGGGCATTGTCATTGACATCCAGCAATATGATGTCGATAAAAACCTCTGAATGAGAGCCAGTCACAGCATCTGTGGCTCGCACTCTCAATTTATAAGCAGGGTGGACCTCGTAATCCAGAGTCTGAACGACGCTAATGACCCCCGAGTTGAAGCTAATGGAGAAATGACTAAGAGGATCCCCTTCAAAGATGCTGTACACAGCCCTGGGGCCATTCAAACCATTCACCTGAACTTGCAGAATTGAAGTGTGTGGCAGGATGTTCTCGGATATTTCAATGTTGTAGAAGGGTTTTTTCAAAAATGGGGGCAGCCTTGTTTAGGACCGTCACTTCAACCTCAACTGTGGAGGACAGAGCGGGCTCTCCTCCATCTTGTGCGACCACACTTAGTACAAACTTTGTGTTTAGGGTCTCCAGATCAAAAGGCCTCTTAAGAGTGATGTCTCCTGAGGAGGACATCTGAAAATACTTGTGCTCATTCAGGAGGTATTTGACCTCTGCATTTCTGCCAGTGTCCTGGTCGACAGCAGACATCTGTCTAATAATTTGGCCCACTTCCGCGTCTATCTGAACTAGGGCATGATAGGGCAGGTTCACAAACACTGGTGGACTATCATTAACGTCCTCAATTGTGACTCTGACCAGAACATGGGAAACGACCTTGGGTGACTTTGGTTCTCTTGTAATACCAACCACAACCTCATACATGTCTTGCTCCTCTCGATCAAACGGTTTTCCAGTTGTAAAGAGAACCCCTGAGGTTTGACCTATTTCAAAGTGGCCATCTTGGTTGAGAATGGTGTAAAAGAGAGGCTCGTTAGTCTTCCTCCCTACCGTGGACACTATGGCGAGGGTTTTCCTCTCTGAGGAATTCTCTCGCACGACAGCTGTATATATTTTTTGGGTAAACTGCAAGTTCGGATCTTTGTTCTCCTTCACCGCAACTTTCACCACTGAAGTGCTCTGCCATCGGCCATCAGACACCCTCACGGTGAGTCTGTACCTGCTACGAAGCTGGGTAGCATTCTGGATAAAAATGCCACCAGAAACGGCATCAATTCTGAATTTGTCTCCAATATTGCCATCTGAAATAGAGAAAAGCAATTTGGCATTGGCTAGCGAGTCGTTGTCTGTTGCATTCACCGCTATAACTCTTACCCCTTGGTATGCTGGCAGAAGGAGAGTCGCTTCATATAAGTCCTGGCTGAATTTGGGTGTGCAGTCATTAGCATCAATGACTTGGATGGTCACTCTGGCAGTGCTGCTAGTAAATAACCGTGGGGCGCCAGTATCGTGGGCCTGCACAGTAAATTGGAAAGTGGTCCTCTGCTCGTAGTCGAGCTCTGACGCTGTCTGAAATGCACCTGTGCTGGAGTCGAGGGCAAAGTAGTTCCGTGCGTCTGGCTCTACAATCTCGTACACGAGTCTGCCGTTCAGGTCTGTGTCCATGTCAGTAGCTTGGATGACCAGGGGGGTGTTTCCGTCAGTTAAGACTAAGCTTTTGATTGCAGCCGACTCACTAATCGTTCCAAAGTATTCAGCTTTTGTGAAGAATGGGGCATTGTCATTTTCATCCTTAATGTGAACTAAAACTGTCATGTTGCTTTCAAATCCAGCCATGTTTGTACCTTGCACAATCAATTTGTATAAAGATTTAGTCTCGTAGTCTAAAGGCTTTAGTGTGACAATGGCACCCGAGTTTGGATTTATAGCGAAGGCAAAGTCAATGTTTCCTTCTTTGATCTGGTAGGTGACTGATGATTGACTGGAGGCCTCGACCACAGTCACCAAACTCCCGACTGGAGCGGCTTCGCTGATTTCTGCCGAGATTTCTTCAAGGGCAAATTTCGGTTTGGCGTTATCAGAGATGGTGACAGAAATGTGGACCTTTGTTTCAGCACTCCGAGGAGGCTCCCCCTGGTCGAAGGCTTTGATGGTTAGCATAAACTGGCTCTCACTGCTGCTGTCGAGCTCCTTGGCGACGGTAATCATTCCAGAAAACGCATCAATAGCAAATTTGTTGCCTTCATTCCCTGTGAAAAGAAAAAGGAAAGAAACTTATCATTGTTGTCATTGTTACTGTTTAATTTTTAATCTAATTATCAAATCTTGTTTGTTTGTTTTTTTAACTATGTTGAGTGCCTTAATGGAACACTGTCATGAATATGTCATGCCAGTGAAGCTTTGAATCTGACTAGATGAATTACTTCAATATACTTTCTTGTTCATCTTGATGAAAGCATGAACAAGTGTGTTTTTGTTTTTTCAGGTGTTTTCAAAGGGGAATGCAACAGATGAAGCTAATTATCTCAGAGCTGGTGCTGTGTTGATTAGGCAGAACAGTAGGGATTACTGTGAAGCAATTATTAAAATTATCTAGTAATTACAAACAAAGTTTTATTAATTATCACTCATCCAAAGAATACATAATTAATCAGCATCCCATTTTGCCTTCCGGATAGAAGATGCTCGCTCTCTTTCACTCTTTCTATCTCTTTCGGTGTGTGTGTGTGTGTGTGTGTGTGTGTGTGTGTGTGTGTGTGTGCGCATGTGTGTGCATGTGTGTGTGTCTGCATTTCATGGGATATTTTTTAATTAATTTGGACTAACTGACAAAAAAAATCCTCAATGAAATTGACTTTACCTGCAACAAAAGGGAAACGTCTCAATGAGGTGACATACCTGAGTCTATGCTGTAGAGCAGCTCAGCATTCACCCCTTTGTCCTTGTCAAGGGCAGTCACCTGCGCCACCACAGTGCCCAGGGCAGCCGTCTCTAACACACGGCCCGTGTACCGAGGACTCGTGAAGGAGGGGGCGTTGTCATTGTTGTCCTCCACATTGACTATCACCCGCACCAAATTACGCTTCACTGGAATGTCTTGGTCTCGTACCTGTGAATACAGGAAGTGACCTTGGTCATGGTTGTGATTGCATACAAAATAGCCTCTGGTATTTTGGTACAATACATCTCTTGTGGAGAGATATGTTCAGTGAGATCCACTTAGTCAGGCAATATACCCACGGAGAAACACACACACACACACACACACACACACGCACCGCTACTTGACTGCATTTGCTTAAACACACGCTGGCACAGTAAAAATGTTAAATTCAATTCTTGTCTTTGAATGACTTCATGTCACCAGTCTCCAAGCACAAATATATGCCAACTTACCATTACAGTAAGTGTGTGTCTTTTCATGACTTCATGGTCCAGAGGATCAGTGGTGTATAAGTAGCCAGTTCCTGGGTCAAGGCGAAACTTCTGCAGGCTAAGGGGGTCGGTGCTGCTCAGTAGCGTGTAAGATAATTTGCTCTTCAGGTCTTTATCGGTGGCAAGGATCTCCAGGATTTTAGCGCCGGCCTGCGTCTCTTCTGGGATGCTAATCTCGTACACAGCCTGAGAAAACTCCGGTCGGTGTTCATTTGTGTCAATCACTTTAATTACGACCTTTGAAGAAAAGAATAGAGAGAGAGAGAGAGATACAGCGAGCAAGAGAGAGAGAGAGAGAAAGGGAGAAAGAGACAGACAGAGAGATGGAGACGTGTTGAGAACAGGCATTTCCACTGGAGTAACAGTTGCTGTGGAATATGAACAGTTATTACACAATACTGGCCCTCAGCAGGCATCACACCTGGCATGTTCATTAGATGCACCCCACATGGTCATCCATTCTCCTGCTCCCATTCTGGAGCTAATATACTGTAATCACTGAGAAATGGACCACAGCTATGTTCATCAGTACAGCATTACAGGATCATAGCATGGTTTGCTTTTTTAAAATTGTATTGTATCAGTAAAACAGCTTGATAACACAAACGTGACAATGTAAGGTGCATTTTACCAATTATAACCAATTTCATGAAACCATAATGTTTTTGATTGAAGACCGATTGTGTTAGACATTCACATTTTACTAAATCCTATTTGCATAGTACATTCAGCAGAGGGATTTTCGTTCTCACCAGATTGACTCTGATAATTATCATAATTATAATCAGCTCTGTCATCATCGTCATCGTCATCGTCATCATCATCATCATCATCATCAGCAAAAAAGTACATACCAGCAGGTAAATGGAATCATGTAATCTAGTATGACCATTGGACATTAGGTGATGTGTCTATATGTGTGTGTGAGTATAAAAGAGAAAAGGGGAAAGTGAGAGAGAGAGAGAGAGAGAGAGAGAGAGAGAGAGCAGAAAGACAGAAAGAGAGGCAGGCATGCTGAGACAGAAAGAGAAAGTCAGAGGCAGAGAGATAGAGATAGCGTCAAAGAGATAGTCTGAAATATCACTCTCGGTCACAGCACCCCCCACACACACACACACACACACACACCCAGCACCTCAGGCAGAGCTGCAACCACTGATATACGAGTCCCCCCTGTGACTTGATAAGGCTGGTGCATACCCACCCACACCCATGAACACATGCACTCAGTGCCTCAGGACTGGTATGCTCACACCACACCACAACACAGAGGACACAGGGAGCCTGCATTCTCAGTGTGCCACAGACACACACACACACACACACACACACACACACACACACCACAACAACCCCTCAAAGATGCACCATTACACCGTGGGTCTACAGGTTCATCCTAATGTGTGCCATAACTCATTCCACTGTTTTTCCCCTGACTGATGGATAATTTCCTCGAGAGCTGTTATCCTGAAATGTGAGAGACACCAATTCTCCTCTCCTGCATTCATGGTTTGGGGAAAACGCATTAGTCAGTTTGTGGGTAAGACACGCCCTGTAAAAAAAAAAATCCTTTCATATCAAACGCAGTTAGAAAGATGACGTGCTTCCCTATGCCCTTGACAAGAGTGTGAAATATAATGACAGAGGGTCTGCTGTCCTCAGACATTCCTTATGTAAGATGATCAGAAAATGATGGCTTGTCATCTTCTACACAAGTTTCTTTTACTATGCAATCCAGCATGTCACCTGTGTTTCTGCTATAATATCTTCCTTTTCCATTCGAAAGGACAAATGTGTGTGTGTGTGTGTGTGTGTGCGTGCGTGCGTGCGTGCGTGCGTGCGTGCGTGCGTGCGTGCGTGCGTGTCTGTGCTCTGTATGATAAACATAAGAGGTTTCAGTACCTGTGTAGTTATGCACCTGGACCCATCTGTGGCTTCTATGGTCAAGTTGTAACTTGAATTTTGTTCAGCATCAAGCGGTCCTGCGACGATGAGCGTTCCACTGCCCTTGTTGACATCAAACCTACTGTCATCCTTTCCACCTGTTTCTACAAAAATAATCAAAAAAACGTTCCTCTTTATTCCCTAAACGTACTGACAATGAAGGGATCTGTATGTGTTTTGTATTCACATCATGAAAGGGAAGTTAAAAGAGAAGAAATGAATTACTGAATCCACATGACTTTTGCAGCAGTCATCTGAAGTTGAGTATTTACTTGGTAGTCACACACAGATCACTGTACTGCAATAGTGATGTGATTCAGTCATTTCAAAATAAAAGCATAGACTATATACAGTCTATGAATAAGACAGATGCAGGTACTATAAGCCTGCTGGCCATAACAGTACTATTATATCACAATGCAACTACAGTACAGCATGCAGCGGACGAGTTTAAGAAGAGGATGATCACAAGCTTTCAGCAGATACCTTCTGCTGTACCATTCCGGTCAGAGGCCATCTGAACGATTTGAAAAACCTCTTTAGCATCTACGTCTCCTTGAAAGTGAAAGGGACATGCAAAGAAAACAGAGAGGAGAAAGGAGAAAAATCAGCATCACCGCAGCGTCCAGTACTTAGTCAAGAGAGTGTACATCTACCGCTAATATCAGAAAATGAAAATAAAAAATACAGACTAAATTGCCAGACGCAGAGGTTTCTATGTCCCTGAAACTAGAGGACGTCCAGGATACAGAGTAAAGGGTCCATAAGGCAAAGTCTACTTTGCCTCAAAAATCCATTATGCTGCATTATTTCGTCTTCGGCTACCTTTAATTGCAAACCAGACGGGGGAGTCAGTGAGCACCGTGCGGATGACCCCCACCATGTGACCCACTTTGTCCGACTCCATGACCGTAAACGTGGCCGGCGCCTCCTTGTCTAGCTCCAGGGCCTGCGCTGGCACTTTGGGCCTGGGGATCCACTCCACATGCAGCCGGCAGGTAGACGACCTCTGTGGCCGGCCGTTGTCCACGGCCCTTATCTGCAAGAGTGCAGCGTAAGCGCGTTAGCATCTCTCTCTCTCTCTCTCTCTCTCTCTCTCTCTCTCTCTCTCTCTTTCTCTCTCTCGCTTTTTTTCCCCACACACACACACACAGGATGTGCTTATGATAGTAGGAAAAGTTTGGCAGTTGCTGACTGGTAAGAAAGACCCAGTGAGTAACTGGACTGTGTCCAACCACATGGGTCTCTATTCAAAACCTGGCAGTGCAAATGAGATGGGGCCGGGGGTGGTCAGGGCGAAAGTGCCACCTACCGTGAGGACATTGTATTCTCCTGCAGAGAAAGCTTCTCTGGTGGATACCCACCCGGACCTGGGGTCGATGAAGAACCTCCCTTGTTTGTTGCCGTCCTCGATGCTGTAGGAGATCTCTGAGTTTTGGCTTGTGTCGTGGTCCGAGGCGAGCACCCTGTACACCGGCTCTCTCGCGAGCGTCCGGCTCCGCTCTGGCAACCTGATTCTGTAGACCGTCTCCAGGAACTGAGGAGCGTTGTCATTCTCATCCAGCACGTTCACAATCACTCGAACACTAACAGACTTCGCTGGAGCGCCGCTGTCAGTGATAGTGATCTGTAGTGAGCAAAAGATGTAGGAGTGTAATGGACATCACAGAAAACTGCCTTGAGAGAACTGGTTCACTCAGCTACCAATAAAAAGTAAAGTTTCAGGAATCATTGTGCAAAGCCATTATGGAAATATGGCATTATGATGGTGAAAACATGTTTGAATAACTAATCAACTAGACATTAAGGATAATTCCAATCTCTACTGCAAAAGTCAAACTTGTTTTACAGAGAGATATGTGAGGATTTTGAAGTACAAGATCATTGAATTATGTTAATACTGAAGAAAACATAGGCTACCACTGATGTACTAGGGCCCTCATTTACATGGCAGGCCAAGTGCAAAGTGCAAAGCATAGAATAATGGCCTCCCTCTGGTTTACAGGCACAAATAAAGCCAGATAGCATAGCCACTGATATTTTGACATTTCCTCATACACAGTCTGCATCACTCTCCTTGTGTGAACATGAGTTACCTGGAGAGTGTGTTCCTCCTGTTTTTCTCTGTCTAATTTGCGGGATGTTGTCATCACCAATCCTGTGAATAAATGACAAACTTCCAGTTATCAATTAACCATGACCTAATAATCTTTTCTCCTATAAGATAATGTTAAATGTTTAATGTTAAAATGTTCACATACTATATAGACATTACATGTCAGTTCAGCCCATGCTTAATGCATTATAATGATACAGCACATACAAATTCTCTGCTCTGAAAATCAATCAACATTGTGAGGAAAATGGACACCCTATAACAGCAGGAGGATAATTACTCTGTATTTGACTTCCTATGTTACAAACAAATTCAAATCAAGCAGAATTGCTGTTCTATCATTTTAGTATCAAATACATCATGTTTTATTTAAATGAGCTCATCCAAACTAAGACTGTGTTCCAACTCGCATACTTCTGTACTTACTTGTGCACTCATATTAGGCAGTCTCCTTATTATCTTCCTCTAATTGTATTCACCGTGGTAACAGGCAATCATTTAAACAGAGTCAGGTTGAATGTTTAAACTTTCAGAGGAAGATGTAAGCATCAAATGTGTAAGAATGTGAACGATAACTGAAATGCATATGCATAAAAACATGAGATGGAAATGTTGATCTGAAGATAACTGTGTCAATTCTACCCAGGGTCAAATGAACCCTTGATAACATAAGAGGCCATCCACTTTTATTTTAGGACAATAACAAATGTTTAAAGACTCTTCTGTTCACCTCACACTTAACTCATTAACTCAGTTATAGTTTGTATTATTATGTTTTTTCTTAACATGAAAACTCATTGTTTCATTGTTAGATATTGCTACTATTATTATAGCAATACTGTCATACTGTCCTTATGTCATCAGTGACCAAGACTTATACATTATTAGGACACTTACCTGTCTTGGGATCGATGACAAAAAACCCTTGGGGATTCCCACTGGTTATCCTGTAGGCCAGCTTGTCAGACCCAGTATCAGGGTCAAATGCTTCAATCTGGATGACGGAGGTGTCCTTTGGGGAGTTCTCCTGGACAGATGGGTAGTAGATGGGTTCCGAGGTTTGTGGAACATTGTCGTTGATGTCCCTGACCTCAATATACACTTCCACAAAAGACGACTGGGGGATGACTCCTTGGTCAGTGGCATAAACAGTTAGCCAGTACTGACCTGTGGTTTCGCGATCAAGCGTCTCTTGGGTGAATATAACACCTAGAAAAAGCAGCAGAAGAAACATTTTGTGCTACATGATCTGTAAAGGTCAAGTTTCATGGACGTCAGAGATGCAACGGTGGGAAGCAAGAACAGGCAAAGATAGCAGCAAGAGTGTGGTCATAAAATAACTGTCATGTGATGGTAAGACAGCTCAAACAATTTGCATAGCAAACACTGCCAAGCCTTCTATGGAAGATTTGCATATTTCGGCCTCATTATTCTCCTGTAAGGTTCAACACAGTACATTTTTCATGAAAGTGCTAAAAAAAGAAAAATAATATTTCCTCCAGCCTCTATTAACCTGGGGTCACCTGATTTGACCCCATCTGCATAATGCTGGCTGTACAAATTGTGACCTGAGGAAGACAGGAGGCAGGAGGATTGATGTGGTGATGTTGGGCAGTTGTGTGTGTGTGTATGATGTGTGTATGTGTGTGTGTGTGCATGCGTGTGTGTATGATGTGTGTATGTGTGTGTGTGTGTGTGTGTATGATGTGTGTATGTGTGTGTGTGTGTGTGTATGATGTGTGTATGTGTGTGTGTGTGCATGCGTGTGTGTATGATGTGTGTGTGTGTGTGTGTGTGTGTGTGTGTGTGTGTGTGTGTATGATGTGTGTATGTGTGTGTGTGTGTGTGTATGATGTGTGTATGTGTGTGTGTGTGCATGCGTGTGTGTATGATGTGTGTGTGTGTGTGTGTGTGTGTGTGTGTGTGTGTGTGTGTGTGTGTGTGTGTATGTGTGTGCATGTGTGTGTGTGTGTATGTGTGTGCATGTGTGTGTGTGTATGACGTGTGTGTGTGTGTGTGTGTGTGTGTGTGCGTGCGCACACACCTCTCACCCAGCAGGCAGCCTGTAATGCTATGACTCATCCAGTGTGGTGTGGACATGTTAAATGGACAACAAACACAGCCTTTGCTGGACTGGCACTACAACCTGTTTTTATAGGTCAGTAGCTCTTTGGGCCCCTGGCCTCTGTTCTCCAGGTCAGTCATTGGAGCAATTGGAGTTACTTTTCATAAGAGATTATTTAATGGCACATTTAGTGGTTGACTACTCACCAGTTTCTTCATTGATGCCAAACACTCCCAGGCCAGACCCATCCCCTATGGTGTATCTGACCTCTCCGTCTCTACCTGGGTCTTTGTCTGCTGCCATCACTTTTAGGACTGTAGTTCCAACTGGGGCGTCCTCGCTCACGTACGCCGAGTTGGTAAAAAAAGGAAAGGTGGGCCGGTGGAGATTCTCGTTAACGTCAACAACCTCCAGCACAACGTGGCACACAGACGTCAGGGGCTCCGGCTTGCCTTTGTCCCGCGCTCGGACGGTCAAGTTGTACACCTGTCTCTTTTCGAAATCCAAACTTTGCCAGATCCTCACTGCCCCGCTGACTTTGTCCACCTGGAAGGCGCCGTCTCCGTCGTCCCCCAGACTGTAGCGCACCTGCCCCGCGAGGCCTGCGTCTGGGTCGTGCGCCTCCAGCCAGGCCACGACTGACCCGACCGGGAGGTCCTCTGGGACCCTGGCGCGGTACAGGCGGTGTGAAAACACGGGTGGGTTGTCATTGACGTCTCCGAGTATCACTCTGAGTATCACGATGGAAATGAGCTCAGGCTCGTCCACAGGCCTGTCGCATGCGGCCGCCTTGAGAGTAAAGGACGCGTGGGACTCTCTATCCAACATGCCTTTTACAGTTACAATGCCTGTTTTCTCATTGATGTGGAACTGGTCTGTCTGTGTCAGGAAACTGTATTTGACCTCCCCGTTTGCTCCCAGATCTGTATCTGTGGCTTGCAGCTGAATAATGTCTGTCCCTACTGCTGTGTCCTCACTTATTTCAATGGAGTACTCCCGTTGCTGAAACTGAGGGCTATTATCGTTGGCATCTAGCACTTTGATTTTAAGAATATGTGACACAGACCTTTGGGGTGATCCCAAATCATAAACAGTGATGTTTAGAGTGTGCTGATCTGTGGTTTCTCTGTCCAGAGGTTCATCTAGAACAAGTCTGCCTGTGTCTGTGTCTATGGAGAAACAACTCTCAAGATTTCCTCCTGAAATGACAAAAAACAGTTTCCCATTGAAACCACTATCTGCATCTGTCGCCCTGAACTGAAGAATTTCTGTTCCGACATCCACATCCTCCTTCACCTCGAGTAAATTAGGAGGCGCCATCAGCCGTGGAGGATGTTGATTAACCAAATTAACATCTGTGTACGACTCCTCAAATTCTCCCCGGCGCTTCGCACTTCCGAAGAGCAGCCGCCCGGCCAGGTCCCTGGCGACGCCGGTGTCGACACACTTGGAGCTGACCCGTTCTACACCTGTCACGACCGTTATGTTCATGAACAGCGGAGGACTCGAGTTCTCGCCGTCGTTCGCAGCTATTTCCAAAGTGTGCAAAGTCATTTTCACAGCCGCTCCAGAGTCTAATGGCTTTTTAAGTGACAGTATGCCCGACTCTGGGTGGAGGCCAAAGAGCCCCAACTTGTTCCCAGCTTTAATTTCATACTGCACTACACCCAAGTCATCCATGTCGATGGCAGAGATGACGGCTATCGTCTCGTCAACGCTGAAGGATCTTGGCACAGTGAGCTGACAGTCAATGTTCTCGAACAAAGGCGCATTGTCGTTCAAGTTGTTCAGCGTAATTGAAACGGTCGTCTCGGCCTCTCGGCGGAAAGGCGAGCCCCAGTCGGACGCGCGCACTCTGAGGCTGAAGACGCGGTGCATGAGCTCGTAGTCCAAGTCCTCGGTGGTGGTGATTACACCTGTGAAATAGTCTATGTGGAAAGGCAGCGGGGTCACGTTGGCAATGGTGTAGGTCACATAGCCATTCTCACCTTCGTCGGCGTCGCTCGCGCTGATGGCTAGGACGCTGGTCCTGAGTGGAACATGCTCATTAACACTCACAGTGTAGTATGGCTGAGTGAATTTTGGAGTGTTGTTATTTTCATCAATCACCTCAACGACTACTTTGGTGGTGGCTTGTCTGTCACTGGTAATGACTTCGAATTCATATTTGCTGATATGATCGGCTTGCACTGTCTGCGTTGTTGTTATCAAGCCTGTCTTAGGGTTGATGGTGAAAGGACCCAATGGCTGGTGAGCTCTGGGCTTTAGTGAATACCTGATGAGAGGGCTGTTAGGCTGAGCTCTCACCCTAATCACAGACGTGTGGGGAGGTGCGAATTCGCTCAGTCTGACTGTGTAGATAGGTCTCTCAAACTTGGGCGGGTCTATGAAATGCTGAGGGGGCTGCAGCCTCACGACTTTGACAGAGGAGAACTTTGGTGGACTGCCCCTGTCCTGCGCCTGCAGGGTCAGATTGTAGCCGAACTGGTGACCCTCCCACTCCACCTCTTTCACAGCTTTGATCTTGTACTCGTTGCTGCCTGGGCCCATCCGCACAACTATGAACTGCTGGAGCGGGTCGCCGGCCACGATGGTCAGTGAGGCGATCTCCCCGTTCAGCCCTGGGTCGCCGTCGTCCACTGTCACCACGGCGTACGTGGGGTCCTGGGTCGTGTTCCAGGGAGTGACGGGGACAGCTGTGATGACAGGTGTCCGTTCGTTGGCGGGCAGCACGTGGACGGTCAGCTTAGCCACACTGCTGCCACCGCCCCCACCACCAATGCCCTCAGCGCCACTGCCACCGATGCTGCCGTAGAGCTTCAGACCCCGGTCCTCTGCCAGGATGTCCAGCTCATACAGCTTGGCCTCGCTATAATCCAGTTTTCCCGTCAGAGTGATGACGCCGCTGGCGGGGTGGACGGCGAACACGTCCGTCCACTGCCTGAAGCTGAAGTAGTGCTGCCCGTTAGTGCCGATGTCGGCGTCCGTCGCCGCCGCCCTGCCCACGCTCGTCCGCAGGGCCGTGTTCTCGGGGACGGAGACGCTGTAGGAGGTCGGCGAGAAGAGCGGCCGGAGGTCATTGGTGTCGAGGACGCGGACGACCACTCGCGTTTGAGCCTCGGCGCGACAGAGCCTCTCGTGGGCCGTCACCGTGAGCTCGTAACGGTCTTTGATCTCCCGGTTCAGGGTGGACGAGCTGCCTCCTTTAGTCCGTATGCGTAGAAAGCTGAAGTCCCCCAGCAGAAACTCATCCGCTTTGAACATGTTCTCACTGTCTCCAGAGTCTATTTTATATCGAATGTCCCAAGCCCGGTCTCTCAAATATATACCCATTTTTGGAGGGGCCTCAGCGTACGTCTTTGCAGCAGAGTTCTCATATATGGTGACATTGTAATGTGCTTGTGTGAACTGCAGGGGTGAGAAGGCCTGCTGTCTCTGGGTCCCTGCACAGCTCCAGAGGACATGCATTACCAGTATGACGGACGAGTATTCCCCCATCATGACACTCGCTTCATCAAACCTGGATGAAGACAGGAAATAAATCAAAGCAATTAATAAATAAAGAAATAAATAATTGATCCAATGCATTATATGAATCTTAAAATTAAGCCACATCAGAAAGGACCAAGAAGTACAGTACAAGGCATAGATGAAGGCGCTGTGCACATAGTAAACGTGTACATAATAAAATATGTTTTAAAATTCATTCAACCACAGCATTTCAATGAACCCTATAACAACTTGTTATGGGCGCCACTGTGCGTATCGCCATAAAACAATGCAATACTCTACCATGAATTAGTAACGTGCGTTAACGACACAAGTGCTGACACCTTTATCTCTTTCTTGACAGCAGGCTAAGGCTAAGACCCTAACAACAACGCGTACCTTCTTGCTAGTTCCCACAAAATCTTTCAATACGAACTGAAAGTGGTATCGCATCAATGTTTGTGAATATTGCACTGGCTATCTTTTCTGCTTTAAAGTTTTCAGTTGGAAGCTTGTCAACAGAGACAACACTGCTCCGTTTAGTCACACCATAAGAAGTTCTTCCACATGCGCTTGTGCAAATACACTAATTAAAAACAAAGACACATTCACATCGGCTATATTGTATTTAGATCAAAGCTTAATCAAAGAAAATGAATTATAGTATATATATTATTATCATTAATTGATTATCTTCTTACACCGACATTCGCTTACCATTTCAGCGAAAGAATAATCCAATCAGTAATGTTAATAAAGCCTCAGGTGCATGCGGAAAAAAGGCTATGAAGAAAATAAAATATTCCGTAATATGTCCAGTACAAGAATTGCAACTTTCAACATAGCCTGGTTCAGGAGGTGTTTGGAGTCGACCGCACACACCGTTCACACCTAATCGGCTACTCCGCGCCAGCAACTCCCCTGACTGGAGAGGCAGGAGCAGTGCTTCTCCAACTCAGTTCACATGCGATCACCGCCGACGTGATGTCATCAATCTCAGACTACAGAATCGCTCATGTATGTAAGTTACTCGTATGATTATGAGGCAAAAACATGTACAAACATTAAGTTGTTATGAGGAACATATCTTTTCTTTTTTATTATTAATTTTATATCGGCTCTGTTCTCTATTCGTGACTTACAGCTCTTCAGTGTAACCTGACAGCCATATAGCATTTAACCTACTTATGTGATAATACAAGTTGTTTGAAAATTATTTTCATATCCAAATTCAACAGCATCAAAGTATTAAAAGTGCACGCCAGACATCGTCATTTGTATGATGGATAAACGTTATTTCGATTGTAATTAAATGTTTCAATGTATCAAAATAATCAATTAAACCAGGTCATCATGTCCATCTTGACACCCCCTTTCTGCATAATGCATTGTTAGCACTGCCAAAAATAGGTCTAGCAGCACTGATTAGACTAGCCTAGAGTGTGCCACTCTAAAAAAAAAAAACCCTCCTAAATTGAGCTCTTTCGCCCACAGCCTTCTAAGTGCTGGATAGTGATTGAAAAGCCACCCTGACTAAAGCTCTCTCAAAGTATGCAATGTGAGAGTCACCTTTAGGCCCATGTCAGTCCCAGCATTTCAAGACCTGTGGCATTGTGGATGCACACATTGCATCAGCAGGCCCTCTTGTGTTCATTGCTCTAAATCCCCCCCAAAGGCTGTGGAGAGGAAAAGAACACACCGTGTTCAAGGGGGGGATATGAATGTTTTGGTTGCGGAAAGCCATGTAATGGAACCCAAGGTTTAGAGAAAAGCTCTGCTGAGCCGGGGTACTCATGAAACGAAAAAAAGGAAGGAAGAAACAGCAGAAAGAAAAAGATCCTATTTCAGATATAGTAATCTGGCCAGCTGTGCGAGGGAGTCTGATGTTCCTGCTCTGAAATTCTATTTGGCCTCTCTATCAGGGCATAACAGACTCCCGAGGCAGAACTATCTGCATTCCGAGTGCTGTTGTGCGTGAGCAATCCATTTTTAACAACAAATGCCACAGCTTGGTTTCTGTGTTCCTTATTTGCATCATAGTGGAGGGGAAAAGTAGGAGTGGAAGGGACGTACAGGGAGCGCGGCGACTCACACAGGGCTATTTTTTTCCCCGCCTCACAAAGTTCTCTCTCGTGCCCTCTACTTAAATGGCACCACCACATTAGAGGTCCTTGGGAAAGTTATTGTCATAATTATTATTCTCTTCCTCCTTTTAAATGGAAATCCGTCATTCAGCCGGCATCTTAATGTCACCGTAGGCTTTTTACAGGATCCAGTGTGCTTGTAATGGCTGGAGAGTGGAAGAGTGCCTTTAAACACCTCCTCTCTTGAATGCCCTAATTAAGGCTATAGGAGCTGGCCACAACTCTCCCCCTCTCTCTCTCTCTCTCTCTTTGTGGAAGTGTGTGTGTGTGTGTATGCGTGGAAGTGTGTGTGTGTATGTATGTGTGTGTGTGTGTGTATGCGTGGGAGTGTGTATGTGTGTGTGTGTGTGTTTACACGTGTGCACTGTTTCTGGATCTCCATAAAAAATGGATGACAAAATGTTCAGATTCAAGGTATGTTTGTGCTCAACTAACGGACACACGTTGATGTGAAGAGACTTCAATTAGAATGGTATGGCGATCATATTTTTCAATAATTAAATTTCCCTCATCCTTTTTATATATTTTACATTGATTTGACTTATCCTGTTGCCTACTGAAAACCTTAAGCTTTTACATCTTCACCTACCCTCTCCTCTGTTTCTCTTATTGTCCACATGAACACAATAGAAGACATAAACGCAGCAACTAATGAGATATACAACACGTAATGGTGTGCTTTACATGAATGTTGACCATTTCCGTAATAGGCCACACAGCAATCTCATTTGCTGCACAAAGGCATGGTGTCAAGGCACCATCATTTCTAGCACAAATGCTAAACACCCCCAAAACTGGCTTCATCGCAGGCTTTGTGTGGTGGTGCTGTTTGTGTGAGCGTCGCGGCCCCCGGATGATAAGATGTGGGAAGGGGGCTGGCTGCTTTATGCCCAATGCCCAATCAACTTCCATAATCCCTCTGTGCTCCGTATTGGCTTGTGGATTGCAACACGTCGAGCAGTGAGAGGCTTCCAGCCAGATAACAGAGGGGATCTGCACACCGATGCGCATTTTTTAGGGCATATTGCTTGTTTATGTGCTTATATATAAATATATATGTATATTATATTCATATTCCTAAATGTTAAATACATTTCTGAATGCTGCATAAATCCTCAAAGAAGCTTATCCTGAAATAGTACCATCTTGCATATAATGAATTCGGAATGTTTCTGCAATATTGCATACTGTTTATGAACAGAAATCCTCTAGTCTACACACATAATATGTGGGGATCACAATATTGCTATTGTTTTCTGATGAATCTTTTTCCTCCCATATCAACTTTTAAAGCATCTCTAATCTGGCTCACATAAGACATTGTGTCCCTGTGGTGTGATGGGAGTTGCCAATAGAGGATTGGCAGAAAATACAAGTGACTGCTGCTTAGAGATGTGGCCCTTAGCATTGCATTCCAGTGGGTTGACTCAGAACCTTTTAGTCACTGACTGTGTACATGTGGGTGGATTTTGAATTGCACGTAGACCCAAAGTCCTCATCTAGCTACTTATACATGCTTTTGTCTCTGAAGTCATCAGCTTCTGTCTATTCTCTACTCTTAACTCAAGGGTGGGAGTTAGAAAATGAGCTTGATGGTAATACAAAGCATATTTGGCTATGGATGAATAGTTTTGAAATGGTGGGAAGACCCACTCCATTTTGTCCTGAGCTGTGTACACTATGGTACTGTACATCAGTGTGAGCTTTAAGTTAGTTCGTAACACACCATCAAATTTCATCTTAATTGTGATCCTGATTGTGCAGGCAAGTGCATTTTTTATGACAATATGAAGAGGGTTCAAAAACTGATATATGAGATTGTATAGAGATGAGAGATGTTAGTTTCAAGAGATGATGGGTTTCTGATAGATGTGACAGATAAAGCATGTACAGCAAGAGAGGAGGGACATTTTACATCAGGAAAAAAAAATTGAAATGATGCATTGTTTAAATCAGTTCAAACACAGAACTATAGAAGCCTCACAATGTTGTAATTACCAGAAGTGTCTAGATCTACCAGTAAACATGCCTTCATTTTCTTTGTTGGTTTTGATGCTCTTCAGAAGACGGTAATCTAATTACCCATTAAGACCAGCAGCACAGCCACAGTCATACACAATCATAGTGCCTTGATGACTTCCTTCAAAGTATCAGGCAAACTAGTAGCAAGACAAAGATATCGATATTACCATGATTTAAACATGCGTGTGCAAGTTATTATGGAAAGCAATATTTTTCCTCCCCCATGAAATATGACAAATTATTATCGAGGACAATTTAGTTTCTGCATCAAGATTAGTTTCTATTCTAAGAACATGTAGCTTATTGCTTGTCATTTCTATTCTAAGAATATAAGGATATATAATGTTTATATAATGCCATTTCTATTCTAAGAACATATAGTTTATTTAATGCCATTTCTCTTCTAAGAACATATTTATTAATGGCATTTCTATTCTAAGAACATATAGTTTATTTCATGCCATTTCCATTCTAAGAACATATAGTTTATTTCATGTCATTTCTATTCTAAGAACATCTAGTTTATTTCATGTCATTTCCATTCTGAGAACATATAGTTTATTTTGTGTAATTTCTATTCTATGAACATATAGTTTATTTCATGCCATTTCCATTCTAAGAACATTGTTTATTTCATCTCATTTCTATTCTAAGAACATTTAAATGTTCCTCTTTTGCCGGGTGAATTTCTCTGGCCCTTTACTCAACAGCAGGATGTCACCCTGAGTGTTCTACAGACCTGCAGACGTGGCATCAATAGTGTTCCACCACACCCCCAAACAACAAGTAAGCCACTGGACTTGACAGCGAAATGAGAAACTCGGAGCCATGGAAAGGGAACGACATCGCCCAAGGGTAGCAGGAGCAAGCCAGCAGAACTGTGAACCCAAGAACCTGAAAATAGAGGCAGCTGTCACCCAAATGTGTGACTCGAGGGCGACGGGCTCTCCTCTCCACTATGCTGTGGTCAGACAAGCCAGGCAGAAGTGTTTGAACGTCTGCAGGAATAGGAGCACACTAAAGGTGAGAGGACTCAACTAGCATTAGAGTCAGCACAGACGTCCCTATACCACATCACACTAGTATTAGAGACAGCACAGACGACCCTATACCACATCACACTAGTATTAGAGACAGCACAGACGACCCTATACCACATCACACTAGTATTAGAGACAGCACAGACGACCCTATACCACATCACACTAGTATTAGAGACAGCACAGACGACCCTATACCACATCACACTAGTATTAGAGACAGCACAGACGTCCCTATACCACATCATTATATAGTAGAGATACTGAACTAACTAGCATTAGAGTCAGCACAGACGTCCCTATACCACATCATTATATAGTAGAGATACTGAACAAAAAAGCCTTATGCTGTATTTACATTGGAGCTGGAGGCATATAGATAGATAGACTTATGCTGTATTTTCATGGGGGAAATCAGAATTTTCTGGTTGTTTTGTTCTCATGTGTAAACAACTGCACAATTGGGAGAGAACTGGCAAAGCAGTAAAGCACAATAAATGATAAACCATAACCTATAACTTCAAGTCAAAACCCTGAAACCTTGAAATGGCTATTTTTTTTAGTGTGTGAGATATTGATCTATTTCTGTGCCTGTCAATAATGGTGTGAGAAGTCCTTGAGGACTGAGAGCAGTTCATGTGAGAAAAACTCCTACTAGTCAATAATTTAGCTGTCATTTATTCCCTGAAGGCTGAACTCGACCGTTCCTTTTAAGGTAACCTCCCATTGTTTTGAAGTGGCACACACTGCACTCTTGCTTTGAGAAACTGAACGCTTGTGGGTTTTTTAGCCATTTAGTGCTGAGCACCAATTGTACTGTTCTGAGCACCCATTGCACTGTTCTGGGGATATTTTTGAAGTTGAGCGAACTCCTGTCACACAGGTGGTAGGCTACACATAATTCTTTGCATATGTTTTACCGAACCAACAGGGGAGAGAGAGAGAGAGGGTCTCTTTTGCTTGGCATCATTCATTCTCCATAAATTATGCTGCCACACTCAGTAAGAAGCTCTGAATGAGGACTATGATGTCAGTGTCAATAAGGCAGTTATTAATAGCATGACTTTGATTCCTTCCTGGGAGAATGAGAGGGCGTGATTGAGGAGGGCGAGTTTATTTCTCCATAATTCCGCCGCCGCCTGATGGATTACTCAAGTAGAAATGAGCGCACAGCCTCAGCCATCCCTCTTCTTAAATGTGACATTGCCGTAACAGTGGGTCATGAGCACGAGTGAGCGAGTGCACCAACATTCCTTCAAGACCCAGTTTCCATCAGCATCAGCGAGAAATGGCCCTGGCTGAAATGGGTGTTGTGACAATCTCTGACGGTGAGGCAGCGAGGTATTAGAATAACACAACAATGAACAAGTAGAAAATGAATCTAAATGTACACCTAAAACTGGAATACAGAGTTATATTGGAATGTTAAACAGTACAAAAACAAATATGGTAGTTGTTGATATGTGAAGTAAAGCAATTGTACCGTTTTGGGGGTTTTGTATTCTTTAAAAAGTGTATAAGTATATTGACAATATGACAGTTATTTCTGCCCATTTCCATCAATCCTAAGAAAATCCTTCCAAAGGAACCTGTTAGTCTGTCCCATGCCCAGGCAGCACATTTTAATGCTTCATAATTTAACGCTCGGAATCGTAAACCACCTAAGTTAAGCCACAAAGTCAATGTAGGAGGGTGACGCTCCCTCTATGCACTGATTAAGTTCAGGCTTTAGTGCCCAAACCAGCAATACTCTGCACTGCTGAACTGTCTCCTGTTTAGCTTGCTGTTTTTGGTGTGGTGATAGAGCTTGGACTCATTGCTGCGGATGAGCTAGGCACCTGCACCGCACAGATTAGGGAAGATTTATCTCGGAGCCTAAAAGCAACCAGTTTGCTATTGATTTGTGGTCAATATATCATTTAATCTCACGGACTGCAGCTGCTGAGGCCAGAGCCTGCTAGGCTACAGTGAAGGTGCTTCTCCACCCGCTGGAAAGTTTTGCAGGTGGAGGCACGACTCTCTCGGACTAAAAACAGATCTTTCTTTTTTTCTTCTTTTTTTTCATTATTTTCAATAAACACCAACATGATTGCAAAATAACAAGCACACAGAGTCTGAACAGCAGTTGGCCATACCCAGGCCTCTTCCCTGATGTCCAGTCAGATTCTCAAAACCCCCGGCCCACCCCCGGCC
Organism: Alosa alosa; assembly: GCF_017589495.1. Taxonomy (NCBI): domain Eukaryota; kingdom Metazoa; phylum Chordata; class Actinopteri; order Clupeiformes; family Clupeidae; genus Alosa; species Alosa alosa. The sequence continues at coordinate 18,702,825 of NC_063209.1, read as the reverse complement.
CACGCCTGCTCCAGACCATATTCCGTATCTTGCGCACATAGAGGAGGAGTGACCAGGCCGAGGATGTGTCCCCACTGGGCGTCACATATACTGTAGATCTTGCTCCCAAGGTCTGTTTGAGGGATACAATGGGGTCTTGGTGAGAAGAATTTATATATAAGTTTAATTATATGAGGCCTCCTGGCTGACATTAAGAGAGAGGATGCAGGACATCTGGGGAACTGGGGGAATTGATTTGGCACATAGTGCCTAATTTGAAAATATCGGAGAAGATGAGAATTTGGAAGATCCCAATTGTGACATGTCTACCGGCCCATATATAACATGCATCTGAAAAAGGTGGTGGAAATAGATGCCTGTAGGAGGTCGTAAGAGGTCCAGCCGAATTAGATTCAGGTAGGCTGACTATTGTAATATTGTTCTGATGGCTATGATTCAAGGTCAGCAGTTTTAACCTTCAATTTGGAGCTGTTTTCTGCAAGCAGGTTGATTCCAGCGCCTGTATGCACTCATTAAAACCATCCATAGCTGCGTCAATGCATGTAAGTCACTGGTCATGATCTTATCTGTCACCTTGGCCTGCACCCGATCTAGCTTTGCCTTTACCTGTTGAGATGGCAGACTATGTGTGCTCTTGAGCATAACACATAGCTTCCAACCGCACCCCGCACCCGCAATGTGCCTGGTTGGCGCCTTGCATGACAGCCCCTGCCATTGGTGTGTGTGTGTGTGTGTGTCTGTGTGTGTCTGTGTGTGTCTGTGTGTGTGTGTGTGTGTGTGTGTGTGTGTGTGTGTGTGTGTGTGGGTGGGTGGGTGAATGTGAGGCATTAACCTGTAAAGATTTGTTACTGCTCTACTCAGTATAAAAGCGCTGTATGAATGCAGTCCATTTCATGTTCACATTGTGAGTGCATTTCTGCACTGTGCCTCATGTACATTGTGAGGTTTGGGAAAGGTTCTGCGTGATGTCACATCATTCTATTTGGGCCTGAACTTTGTACCTGCTCAAAGCTCCGAACTCATGTTAGATTTGCCTGCTCTCCCAACACAGGAACCTATGAACCTTGACATCATTCATTTACCAATGAAAGTCTAAGAAAGCGAGAAAGGGAAAGAGAGACAGAGAGAACATAAAACAGCTGTAGTCTACAAAGTGTTGGAAATGTGTAACAGAATGGTGTAAATTGTTTCATCTCTTCTAAAGAGTGTCGTGTCATGGTAAGAAAGAATTCTGTTAAAATAATTCTTCTCAAGTAGCCTATTCTTAAAAGTGTAAGAGTGCTTGCAGTACATTGCAATTTCTACTTTAGTACTCAATAAACTCAAAGACTTAGTGAATCTATTGTCTCTGTAAATGCAAAGGTAACATTTTGGTATAGGTATTATGGTTTAAGATTTGTCGAAATGTTGCAACTATTGACAGGAATTAAATATCAACCTCGTCTCTAGACTACATGTACTGTATGTCCCTAGACTATATTATCTAGTGCAGTACAGTAACCTAGGGGCAGTATCGGTGGTGGTAAGGGTTAACACACACACACACACACACACACACACACACACACACACACACACACACACACACACACACACACACACACACACACACACACACACACACACACAGTATTGGTGGTGGTAAGGGTTAAACATTGTTGCGTCCACATTATGTGGCCCTTCTTCCCATTACAGATTTAATTCCTCTGGAGAGAAATCCGATTAAAGACCAAAACAAGCTTAAGCATTCGCTGCTGTTTTACACACACACACACACACACACACACACACACACACACACACACACACACACACACACATGCTATGACGGATAAGAGGTCAACAGACAATGAAATTAGTGGAAAGCGAACAGAGGGAACATGAATTTCATTATGTTACTGATGTGACACAGAGAACTAAAAACATGTCAGATCATTAGAATTTAATATTAAAAGGATAAGTCTGTTTATTAACTATTAGTATTACTAGTCAAAGGACTTAAGATCTCTGCACACATAGGCGCCAACATAAATGCGGTGTATTCCGCTTTTGGTGTTAGATTACAACTGTTTCCAATACATCACACATATCAGCAATTCAGTTACATTGTTGTCGGTGCCAATCATTGAAATCCATTGTTTATCGATGCTTGACAGCTAAACATTTCCGATCGCTGTCAGCGGGGTCAGAGCGGAAGTAACAAAACAAAGACACTTCTCCTGTGTAGATCTGAAAAAGGGTATACAGGTCTCAGTGCTTTCATGGCATAATGAACATTTACACTGAGTCAAGCTGAAACAGTGTGCCTACTCCCGTGAACAGTGCATTTCAGATTTTGATTAAGTTATCATCACTGTATTAGACCAACAGATTAAGGAAGGCAAAAAAAAAAAAAAAATCACAATTACCTGGAAGTGTATCTAATACTGGCTAAATGTCAACCTGAGATGATGTGACCTTCGAAGCTTTTCCACCTGATTACTCGGCCTCATTTGTGTGCTTTTCCCCTCCTCTTACTCTGGATCCTGAAGGTTGAGCAGAGACAGATGGGTGGGACAGACAGATTGAGAATTTGAGTAATATTATGGCAGCGTGACATGGAAATTAAAAAACAAACAAATAAAAACAAAAAAACAACTCAGACCTTTCATTAGATTTATTATGACCGCCAAGCAGCTTAAGCGGCGGTCATATAGGTTTAGTCAGATTTTTTTTTTTTTTCTTTTCGCGATGCCCAAATTTCCGTCAATGATTCCCGGGACACTGAAAGACCCTGGTACACGAAACTTGGTGGACATGTAACCCCACATGGATAGCATGGAACCATCGTTTTGCTTTTGATCTGTAGCTCCCCTGCTGAATTGGACCCCCGAAAAGGAGGGTAGGGCAGACACAGTTTTCTGTGAATATCTCGAAAACCGAGGGGTTTAGGAGGACCATTTTTTTTGTATGTTGATCTCAAAGGGGCCATGTCAACCCATTCCATAACCACTCATTTCATGTATAGCGCCACCTAGTTAAACACAAAAAGTAAAAATGAGGTGGTGTAATTGAAGGTATCTGTGACCTAACATAGTCAAAACTGCACGAAATTGGAAGTGTAGGATCATTATGACACCCCCTCTGTATGCACGCCAAGTTTTGTGGAATTCCGTTCATGGGGGGCCACACAATAAATTAATTTATGTTACTATACACCAACTGGCCTGTAGGTGGCGGAGACAGTTTTCTGTGAATATCTCGAGAACCGTAGGGCCTAGGAGGTCCACCTTTTTTTGTATGTTGGTCTTAAGGGGGCATGTCAACCCATCCCATTACCACTTATTTCATGTATAGCGCCACCTAGTTAAAAATTAAAAAGCAAAAAATTAGGTGTTTTCATCTCAATATCTCTGGCTGACAAGGTCAAAACTGCATGAAATTAAAAGTGTAGGATCATTATGACACCCTCTGAATGCATGCCAAGTTTTGTGTACTTTCGTTCATGGGGGCCTTACAGTAAAATAATTTATGTGTACATTTAGTGACGTACACCAACAAGGATTCCCGGGACACTGAAAGACCGGGGTACACAAAACTTGGTGGGCATGTACCCCCACATGGATAGCATGGAACCGTCATTTTTCGTTTTCATCTGCAGCCCCCCCGCTGGACTGGACCCCCCGAAAGGAGGGTAGGGCAGACACAGTTCTCTGTGAATCTTTTATGGTATGTTGTCTCAAGGGCCCACATCAACCTGGCTCATAATCACTCATTTGTGATTTACCCCCCGGTAAAAAATGAAAAACAGTAGGATTAAAAGAAAGCCAAAATAAATATTCATCATCATCATGGCTGCATTTTCAGTATTGGCGAAGTAGTCGTTTGTCCACTAGATGGATCGTCGTTGCAGTGAGGCGTAATTTTGTTGGAAGTTAAAAGTGGGTTGGAAAAAAACAATGGACGCTTCATACAAGGACTGTAATTTACCGCAGCGAACATCTAATAAGGATAGGACGATGTTCACATGAAGTGTAATTCCCATTTCTACCAGAAAGACTCAGTAGACAGAATAGAATCAGTTAACAATTTAATTAGTAAAGGGCGGCTTGGATGCAAGCATAATAGAGTCCTGAATAGGTAACAGTCTTTGGCGTAGGCCCGTCTGCGGATCCGTCCAGTGATGGCCGGATCTCGTCTCCCGCCGATGGATGAAGGCAGGGCGGGGAGCCTACCCCCAGGCGGGGACCAACTGGTGGCGGTGGCTGAAGGAAGATGTGGTAGGCAGGCCGTGCCCGATGGGCGTGGACTGCTGGCAGAGGTGGCTGGAGGGAGGTGGAGGGACGTCAAAGTCAGCATACTGAGAAGCAGAAGCAGTGTTAGGTGGTGCGTATTTAAAGAGCCCACTGAATTCCTATAGGCTGGCGCTGATTGAATGAGTGAATGATCAGATTGCAGGGCTTTCCTGAAAGTAGGCAAAAGCTAAGATTGGCTCGATGTAAGCATGGGAGGAGTAAGTTACACTACGAGTCTTCCTAGTAGAACTTTCGCTGAAGCTATCATTTCTACCAGAAAGACTCAGTAGACAGAATAGAATCAGTTAACAATTTAATTAGTAAAGGAACGGCTTGGATGCAAGCATAATAGAGTCCTGAATAGGTAACAGTCTTTGGCGTGGAGGCCCGGGCCCGGATCCGTCCAGCGATGGCGGATCTCGTCTCCTGCCGATGGATGAAGGCAGGGGCGGGGAGCCTACCCCCAAAAGGATGAGTGATGCCCGCCAGGGCGGTGACTCAGTAATCTGGTTCTGAGAGGAGCAGAGACATTAGTATACATACAAGATGAATTAAACAGCATGACTGGGCCTGGGTGAAGACGTTGTGCCAGGACGCCGACAGAATTTTAAAGTAGCTAGGTGTTAACCATAAACCTAGGGTTGTAGTGGGGCCCCGCAGCATGCTTTGCTTTAGTGGGATTTAGAAGCTTGACGAGCTGGGCAACCAGCCGTCTAGGGCAACCTAGACCAATCGCGGCGACCGGGCAACCCGGCGTCCAGAACAACCTGGACCATAAGCACTTCCGCGATCTGGGGCCCAGTGACTAGCAAGCTAGTACATCGTGGACGAGCCAGGCCACCGCATCCAGAGCAACCTGGACTTTAGTGCTTATGCGAGCTGGGCAACCAGCGTCTAGGGCAACCCTAGACCACGAAGTGCCGGGCTACCGGCGCCCAAGGCAACCTGGACCATTAGCTGGGCAACCAGCGTCTAGGGCAACCTAGACCAACGTGGCGGCGGGCGGACCCGCATCCAGGGCAACCTGGACCGAACTGGGCAACCAGCGTCTAGGGCAACCTAGACGAGCGTCACGAGCCGGGCAACCGGCGGACGACGCGACCTGAACCATGAGCTGGGCAACCAGCGTCTAGGGCAACCTAGACAGACATGACGGGCGGCAACCGCATCCAGGGCCACCTGGACCAAACTGGGCAACCAGCGTCTAGGGCAACCTAGACGGCGTCATGAGCGGCAACCGGGCGCCCAAGGCAACCTGGACAGTGAGCTGGGCAACCAGCCGTCTAGGGCAACCTAGACCAACGTGACGGGCCGGCGACCGGCATCCAGGGCAACCTGGACGAACTGGGCAACCAGCCGCGTAGGGAAACCTAGACGGCGGCCACGAGCCGGGCCGGCGTGCGGTGCGACCTGAACCATGAGCTGGTCAACCAGCCGCCTAGGGCAAACCTAGACCGATGTGATGGCCGGTGACCCGGCATCCAGGGCAACCTGGACCAAACTGGGCAACCAGTGTCTAGGGCAACCCTAGGCGTGCATCCACGAGCGGGCGACCGGGCAGAAGTGACCTGAACCATAAGCGAAGGCAGGCTGGGCAACCAGTGAAAAGGGCAACATGCCCATGGCTGAGACTAAATCACCACAAGCTACCGGCATGCTGGGCCCCAATATGTTTCAGCGATTAGTGCAAAGGCGAATGCCAGAATTTAACCACCGCCACCAGGATTTGTGAAGGTAAAATGAGGTACCTGAGTTAACATGGGAGAGCAACTTCTGAGCATCGAAAAATGTCAAGAGGAGTTAGTTTGATGCATCCTGATGGATGGCGTGGATAGCCCTTTTGGCTGGCAGACTTGGCTCGCGCCGATGCGGAATGAGTGAGAGGTGAACCTCTTTGAAGAGAGGTTACATTTAAGTTAACGTTAGCTAGATGGCTGCTGAAAATCAGGTAAAGTGTGAGCCGAAGTTTGGTGCAGTGAGCGGGGACCAGGGAAGCAAAACATGGTTAGGGTTAAAAGGTTAAACATAATGTACTCAGGATCAATGCAGGGGAATAGAGCTTGTGGTTGCAGATGCTTGGGACCGGAGCAATGAGTTAGTTGATATGGGTGCTTGAGTATATTTACATCGAAGTCATGTGATTTAATATTTAGGATAGATAAGCATTATGACTAGTTTTGTAGAAGACTAGTGCTTGTGAAGCCAGATGCTGCTCTGGTTCGATAGCTCACCTGCAGCGGCTAGAGTGAGATGAATGCATTGAGCTGCAGACCCAAGGCCAAGATGGATCGTGTGCTACGCATTTAGCACCTGCTCTTGGAAAGCCCCCCAAAATAAGATGAGCAGCATCAGTAATGCGAGGGAAGCATGACCTTGCGAGGTAGACAAAGGACTTCAGGACAATTCATGCCTGTATATGACAGGAGGAAGAACATGTGTAACTGAAATATGACGAGACAACGAACAGATGAGTGCTGGGGTACCACCATGGTGCTTATGCATCTCAGAGTGCAAAGAAGCTCTGAGAATGACTTAACGCGAGCTCGCTATACCAGCTGCACCACTGTGGCAGGATAGGACAGTTTAGAACTGGCTGCTGGAGAGACAATGAGTAAAGGTAGCAATGAGGAGAGAATAAGCAATACATATCGCCCAACTGGATGCAGAAATTATATTAGTCATGCGCCAGCACTGGCCCCTGAGTGAGTGGAGGGGTGTGCATTCACGTGACATTCCATGTGGCCAGGACATTTTTAATCAAAGCGAATGTACCCTGGGAATCCAGAGTTCTCACGGAAGCGTTTGCTCAGGGAGAGACTCAAGTCTGGCAAGGAGTATGATGCACGTAACTTTTGCCCCTTGCATCGCGGGGAACCAATATCTGTGTAGCTGGTATAACGGGCCAGAGAGGCATCTAAACAGGCGACAGGCGAGTGTCATCCAATTGCGTGCCGAAGTCCGGGATCAGGCAGTTAACATTGACCGTTTAGCGGTATCCCGAACCATGAGCTGGGCAACCAGGCATCCAGGGCCACCTGGACCAACTGGGCAACCTAGACGAGCGTCATGAGCCGGGCAACCGGCGACCAAGGCAACCTGGACAGTGAGCTGGGCAACCAGCATCTAGGGCAACCTAGACCAACGTGACAGCAAACAGGTTAAAGCTAAAACAATTCTTCCACAATGCCAGTGCAATAAAAAACAATTTAGAAGGTAGAGCGCAATAACGAAAAGTGCATCAGTGAGTTTTACACAGACAAGAGTTAGTTCTAGACAGGTGATAAGTGCTGGGATTAGGAAGGCTAGTTTTAAGCCATGCTACAAGAGGAGATATCCTCGAAAGCGCGTTGGCCTTCGGGAGATTTGTGAAGACGGAGGGATGACCCCCTCCAGTATGAACTGGAAACATGATCCACACGTTTGCGTGATTCCGCGGAACCGCACTGCCATCCCTGTAAGAAAGTAGATGTTAGTGTGATATGTGGAACTGCTTCTCCATTGACGAACTGCATCCCCTCAACGGAAGAGGGATGATGCACCTGCAGGGGTTAGCAAATTAAAGATTGGGAGGAGAATGTAAAAGGAACTTGCACGTCCCTCCCTGGCGCGATCACTTCGGTGAGCATATCTGCCAAAACAAAACAGCCAAGGCAAAATAGGAGAATGGAAATTAGAGTACACATTATGCAGAGGCTCCTGCTAAAACGGCAATTCGAGTCAGCAATCAATGTGACTGATGGCGTGACTAGATGGGCTGAAATCACAGACACGCAGAGACCCGTTGTGTCTAAAGAGAGTGCATGAAGGGCGCGGCGTTGGCCTGAAGGAGACTTGAGTCTGCCAGTGATGATGGACCGCTCCGTTTGACCTGCGAGAAGGAAGGAGTGGTTAGACAGGCGACATGTAGCATCGTCATCGGTAAAACAACCAGCCAACGGCTACGTTGGTAGTCGTGATCAACGAACTTCCAGCAAAGGCCACCACTTAAACCACAACTAGCGAAATGTAAAATTGACGACATAATCATGAACAGCCAGTAATCATTAACACCAATATATGGAGTGCTGAAGCGACCCACTGGTGGGCAGTGAGCAAAGTAGATATACTTAAGTAGATAGTACAAAGTAGATAGTGAGCAATAGAATTCCTAGGAACCCAATACACGATATGGAATCAGAAAATACATTTTAAACATACAAAAGACGCTAGAAGGATATGTTACATACACAAATGACACAGCTTCTTAATTAAAAGCTCAACCATGTGGGCATGAGCCCACACTGTTTGAGCAACGGCAAGTGCATGCAGAGAATCACCTGAGGAAGGCCGTGTAGACTTCCTACCAGAAGGTATGGGACGCAATCCCAGATGATTAAATGAATGCAACGATGAACTGGCTTCCCGCAGCCATGCACAAGGAGTGATACCTGAACCGAAGGTCCAGCAGACGAGTAGCCTAGCCTAAAGCCTATGCAGCCCAACGAGCAGCGGAGGCAAATTAAGAGGCTACACAAAAGACAACTGGTTTGACGACGCTCAACCAAGGTAGACATCGAGATAACCACAGTGAGTGTAGAACATCAATTAAACAGGTCTTAATACAGGGTTGGGTTCAACGGCAGCGTGGTGCAGGCCAGCAATTTACAGCACAAATCGCAAGGATTATAAAATCAGCAGGAATTATGTAAGGAGGCTTAAGTGAAAGTTAAACCGTGTCAGACAAGTCAGTTTGTTTGCTGCCCGCCGAATATCGTTGGCAAGCAGGTTGCATGACTGTGGGTAGAGTGTAGCCCAGCTCGAGGAGCTTGGGAAGAGAGAGCACTCGATAACCTTACCAACCAGGCGCTGAAGCTTGAGAAATTGTTGCGAAAGCGACATGGGCCTGCAACAGAGTTGCGCCGAGGGCGGCGACCCGCAGTATCGTGAATTGAAGGCTGCAACAGCGGGGCGTGACTGGCTCCGATATGCAGAGATTAGCGATGAGCGACATGCAGTGGCCCTGACTGAAGGGCGACAGGTCTGAACAAGCGCAGCAAACGGCCTTGGTAGGATTGTAACAAGTGCGCCACTGAGGGCAGAAGGGGCGAATGTAAAAATGCAGAGAGCCCAGGTTCACGCGGAAGCCTGAGCTAGGGCGTCAAAGTCAGCATACTGAGAAGCAGAAGCAGTGTTAGGTGGTGCGTATTTAAAGAGCCCACTGAATTCCTATAGGCTAAGCTGATTGAATGAGTGAATGATCAGATTGCAGGGCTTTCCTGAAAGTAGGCAAAGCTAAGATTGGCTCCGTGTAAGCATGGGAGGAGTAAGTTACACTACGAGTCCTCCTAGTAGAACTTTCGCTGAAGCTATCATTTCTTCTTGAAGCCGAAATAAATCTGAGGATGTTTATCGGACATGCTTGGTTTTTACTGCAGGTACGTTAATCTTGTAATATCAATAAGGACCTAATGTTACCGTTAGCGTTGGTTGAGTGATGGAGGCATTTGATTTATTGCATTTGTAGAAAACTATAAATGCGGTTATACCAAACAAATGTATAGCAGCACTGTTTGTATCTTTCGACTGTCATTTATTGCACGTGCTACAAAATCATTCTGTGCAATGGAAGATTTACCAACGCGTTACACCGGTCTGATACAGTTTTGCCTATACATGCGTGAGACTGAGGCGCCTGTTTATTTTGTTTTAAGTGCGTGCAGGGTGTGAGGGGGAATCGATGTGCTTTGATTGCAGCTTGGTAGTTGTAGTCTGTGAAATTAAAAAGCACGTGTGTGTGAAGTATCCAAACAATGACACCTTCATTTCATTATGGCTGCTTTAGCAAAACACCTTAAGCTACTGTGTAGTGGGTCCCATTTAGAAGTGGCTACTTCATTCGCGCTTTCCTTGACTCATGGAGCTGCGTGAATGTTATTACAACTTTTGCCCGCGATATGACAGTTTAAGTCCGCTTGATACTGTAAAGGCGAAGCCATTGGTTTCAAAGGAGATTTAATTGTGTAGCCAGCATAGCCTATTGACAATTTATGTTGTAAATAGGCCTACCTTATAATCCTACCTGTAGTTTAGGGAAGCTAACAGCTTTCTATTAGGATCTAGTTTGTTAGTTACCGTTTTGTCATAACTCCCTGATGCATTTTTGCATTTAGCATAGCCAGAGCGTGTATATCTCAATCGGAAAATTAAACAATATCGGTGCCTATGGACTAGGCTGGGTGAACCCAGCCTGATCTGCCCGCTATTTATTTTTGATTTCTTAAAAGATTGAGCTTGGTCTGATGAAAGCCAGACTAGCCATGGACCTCAGTTAAACAATGCAAGGGAACATGAATCAGCCTATATTTGCACTAACAATACCGGACAAAAGCTCTTCAACTTTGGCCCGTTAAAATGTGTATGAACAGTCTAGCGACGCATTTCATCAAGGCCCATTTGGACATGTCAGTTATTTGCACCACTGGTTAGATGTAAAACAGCATTTCGTTTCAGACTAGGCTACTGTTACTTAATTTGTGCATTAACAATAACGTTTCAGACTACTGTTACTTAATTTGTGCATTGACAATAAAGTATTACATGAACTAAAGATTACTAAAATCTTATGTAGAAGAAGAAACATTCACAAAAATCCATCCATCCAAAAATGACCTTTGTTTTTATAGCTGTTGAAAATGGCATGGAACTGACAGAGATGTTTTGTTTAAAAATTCATAAAAATAAATAAATAAATAAATAAATAACATTATGCTGATACCTTTTGCTTTTCCCAAATACAATGTAGCCTACAGGTGTAAGTGACCTTTCATCAATCCAGTTGCAATGGATGAACTGTGATGAACTGCCCTACTTGTGATTGTTTAGAGATTTTAAAGGTTTTATAACAATTCTACATCTTCTTTGGCTATTCTACAATCTATTCACCTTTTCAGCACCAGTAGGGTACTTTCTGTGCAGCCGCACACACACACTCAGGCATGCCAAACAAGCATACACAAAAGTTTCAAGAGTGGGGGATGGAGTAAAATATGGAGACAAATTGAAGTGTGATTTATTTTCGCGGAACGGATGTACAGGACTGAGCGGCGGTCATATTTTGTACCGCTATGCGGTACATCTAGTTGATACAAGGTCAAACAGCCAGCCTCTAACTGTCAGCAACAAGTTGCTGTATAATGCAATAGAGCAATTTGATTTCATGTTAAAACCATGGAGGTATTACATAGACCTGGAGAAAGCAAGGAAGTACCGCTTCCATTCATTTCAATAGCCAGTGCTAGCCTAGCTACTTCAACCAAAAATATCCTCAATTGGCTGCCCCCATCTTAAAAAATGGTGTCTGACATGTGCCAGTTGTCAGACTGGTAATTTATGTGTAATCCTGCAGATAAACAAACAAACAGACTGACAGACAAACAAACCTAAAACATACATGTAACAGAGGAAGTTATAATGCTATAACTTCTGAGTAAGTCTTTCATAAGACATGTTAAATATGAGGATTGGATTTTCTTCACTACTGAAAAAAATCAGTAGCTATTAATCATTGATTTAGCACCAGAGTGAAAGCTTTGATCATGTCATTATACAGCCTGACAAACAGCTCTCCATAGTGATAACGCCAATTGAGAGAACCGTGGGCGTTGAAGTATGTACTCAATCAAATATGTCAACAACACCCAGTCCAGTCCTTGAGATACCCCACTAGTCAGGCTCTATTTGGCAGGCAATGATGGGTGCAGGCATAATTTGAACAACACGGTAAACATGTCCTATTGCTGTTTGTTTCACCCTCAGCTGTCAGACCAAAACAAGCGATAGATGATAAACAGATGTGTAAACAGAGCTCACTCGGTTGCAGGTGCATCATAAAGAATTAGTTGCATACAAGTTCTTTCTTGGGAGAGAGAGAGTGAGAAAGAGAGAGATGGAAAGATAGCATTGTCTTTGTTCTTATTTATTTGTTTATTTAATTTATTTGTCTTGTTTATTTGTTTAATTACATGTAATAGGGATAGTGTACATTACAGAACGTTAGGGTAAAATACATAAATACAAAATACAATACAGAGTAAACATGCCTGTCAGCAAGGGTACTAATTTTCATCCTTAGGCCCTATGTAGGTACCACACTGTGAGGATAGAGAGAGAGCGAGAGAGAGAAGGAGAGAGAGAGAGAGAGAGAGAGAGAGAGAGAGCCTGATTGAGTGTTCCCATCTTACACACTTCTATATGAAGCCATGTTGGAAAGCTCATTGACCTTAAAGGAATTATCCGGAGTAAAATGCACTTTAGATCGATTTACGGATGATTGGGAGTACATTCGTTGAGTTGACATCCAAATCATGTCATTCGGATGTGTTTTGAGAAAGTTTGATGTTACCGTTTTTAGTCAAAGCTCGTTAGCGTGGAAGTGAGAAGGGCATATTATTTCACCGCTACAAAATGCTATTTTTATACCTCTTCTACAGTTCCAAACAACATTACACTTACGTGGTAGTGAGTAGAGGGTCCCTAAAGCCAAACCGAAGTATCCCGAGGTCTTTATGTGGTCGGATATAGAGTCCAGAATGAATTTCATCAAGCCAGTACCTTTCCGGAAATGTTGCCATCTTTGCTGCCATCTTTAGGGGAAAGTCAAAGTCTGCTTTATTGTCAATTTCTTCACATGTCAAGACATACAAAGAGATCGAAATTGCGTTTCCTACTATCCCACGGTGGAGACAAGACATATTTTACCAATTAGGTCCACAGACAAACATAACATTCAAGTAAACAATATAAAAAAGTAAAAAATAAGAAGGCACATACAATGAAGAAATAAGAGCAGCAAAATTTGGTAGAAATTGTGCAATTGTGCATACAGTAGACAGTCAATATAATAGTGCAAAAGTCAGGCCAATAAATGGCTGAGGTAGTTTTGTTTGACCTAAGTATGCAAGTGGCATAGTGGTGCAAGTTATGTAAGAGCAGCAGAAGTGTGTTCAGAAGTGTTCAGGACAACAGGACAACAACAACAAGTTGCAAGTGTACAAGTGGAGTAGTGCAAGGCAGCCATTTTGGGTCTAAAAAGTCCAGGATGTTATGTAGCTGAGGGTGGAGGGGGAGAGGGGGGAGAGAGTTCAGGATCCCAACAGCCTGGTGTATGAAGCTGTTGGTGAGTCTGGTGGTGGGGAGCGCAGGCTTCTGTACCTCTTCCCAGAGGGCAGTAGATCAAACAAATTGTGAGCGGGTGACTTGCATCACTCACAATTTTGGTCGCTTTGGCGGGTGAGGTGGGAGGTGTAAATGTCCTTCAGGGAGGGGGAGAAGCACCAATAATCCTTCCAGCTGTGTTCACTATGCGCTGCAGGGCTTTCCTGTTGTATTCAGTGCAGCTTCCGCCCCACACAGCGATACAGCTGGAGAGGATGCTCTCAATGGTGCCTCGGTAGAATGTGGTCATGATGGCTGGTGGAGCACTTGCTTGCCTGAGTTTTCCAGGGAAGTACAGGCGGCGCTGAGCTTTCTTCGCCAGTGATGCAGTGTTGGTGGTCCAGGAGAGGTCTTCACTGATGTGCACCCCCAGGAATTTGGTGCTGCTCACTCTCTCCACCACAGCACCGTCAATGGTCAGTGGCAGGTGTTGGGTGTGACCTCTACGGAAGTCAACAACAATCTCCTTGGTCTTGCTGACGTTCAGCAGGAGGTTGTTGTCCCTGCACCACGTGGTCAGAAGGTCAACCTCCAACCTGTATTGAGTCTCGTCGCCCTTGGTGATGAGACCCACCAGAGTTGTGTCGTCAGCAAATTTCACTATGTGGTTGTTGCTGTAGGTTGCAGTGCAGTCATGCGTCAGCAGGGTGAAGAGCAGCAGACTGAGCACGCAGCCTTGGGGTGCCCCCGTGCTCAGTGTGATGCTGCTTGAGATATTGTTGCCAACACATACTACTTGAGGCCTCTGACAGAGGAAGTCCAGTAGCCAGTTGCAGAGGTAGGTACTGAGTCCCAGTTTGTCAAGTTTGCAGATGAGTTGTTGTGGTATTATGGTGTTGAATGCAGAACTGAAGTCTATAAACAGCAATCTCACATATGAGTCTCTTTTTTCCAGGTGGGTGAGGGCTGGGTGGAGGGCAGAGCAGATTGCATCCTCTGTGGACCGTTTGGCTCGGTATGCAAACTGTAAGGGGTCCAGGGCGGGGGGGAGAATGGATTTGATGTGTGACATGACAAGCCGCTCAAAGCACTTCATGATGATGGGTGTCAGTGCCACGGGGCGGTAGTCATTGAAGCAGGATGGAGCAGTTTTCTTCGGCACAGGTGTGATGGTGGCAGCTTTGAAACATGATGGGACGATGGCTTGCTTCAGGGAAGTGTTAAAGATGTCTGTGAAGACATCCTTAAGCTCCTCAGCGCAGTCCTTCAGCGCACGACCTGGGATGTTGTCTGGGCCTGCTGCCTTACGGGTGTTGATAGCAGCAAGTGTCCTCTTCACGCTGTCAGCAGAGAGGCACAGGGGCTGCTCGTGTGGAGGGGGAGGGGTCCGTAGGAGTCGATTGCCAAGTGTGCTCTGGAAATTCACAATTTCGTCGCCGTTTAAAAAAAACATAGTCCAGTCCATACAACTTCATTTCAATTTCAAAAAAAATACTTGACTATTTTTTTTTTTTTTTTTTTTTTTTAAACGGTGACGAAATTGTGAATTTCCAGAGCACACTTGCCAATCGACTCCTACGGACTCATTGGCAATAAAATCGAGGATCTGTCATGTGCACACAGAGCACTGGCTGGCTGTGTGTCGCTGACTCAGACCACACCAGCATTCCCTCTGAGTAACACTTCTCTCTTGAGTCCAGCGACTCACAAAGTGCAGACCCCAGCAGACTCCTGGGCATGACCCTCACAGGTGAGTGCCTCAGCTATCTCGGCCAGATGAGAGCTCCATCTCAGGCTCACTGGTCCTTATTATGAGCCTGCTCTCTTTGCCCCTCTCTCTCTCTCATACACACACACACACACACACACACACACACACACACACACACAATCTTCTCTCTCTCTTTCTCTTAAAGCTCACTGGTGCTTTCTGCCTTGTAGAGTGCCAAGAGCTGCATGTCTGTCATATTGTCGCACAACATTCAGCTCCATTCAAAGGCACTGGAATAAAAATGCCTTTATCACATGCGGAGCCGCACAGAACAGCCCAGCAGGGCACCGTGTCGTGTCATGGCTGAATGTCTGGATTTCGGCCACCAATCAGTGCATGAATGCTGAATGCCAGGCTCATGCTTACAGCAAAGCCAATTCTATGAGATAGGAACACACACAGCTGCAACCACTGCATGCAATATATTGCATGTGATTCAGGGAATAGATTTTTCTTTAAAATTATGCTTACTGAGATGTTTTGTTTTCCCTCAAACCTAACAAACAGGTTTATACCCTCAACTGAAACTTGACAAAAAGCAACAGAATTCCATTTCCATTTGGGCTTGAGTGATTAGTGTCAATAGTGCTCCATTTACTGTAAGCAGACAAGCTGTCCAAAATTCACCACGGCTGGTGTTGCTGGTAAATATTGAAAATGTCAATCGTGTGTGCCCGAGGTTTTCAAGGAGCATGATGGAGATTCAGCACTTATTTGCACCTCACAGCTCTTCATCTAACATGCATCAGTAATCCATTTGAAACCCCCTGGCGTGCCTGGACTGACCCATTTTGGTGCTTCATGGAGTCGGCTGGGAAAACCACACAGATGAGATGTGAAGGGGGAAGAAATGTAATGACACATCCATCATGCATTATTGTATACGCTGTGAATGTCACCAAGGAGCAAGACAGACCAGACGCTCAAGTGTCTCTTTCAAGAGCAGTTCTGATAAGAGACCACACAAAAAAAAAAAAAAAGTGACCAGGGAATGGTTGTGGACGGTCCACACGCCCAGCTGATGGCTGTAGAAGTCTGATTAGCATAGAAATGGAAATCATAATGTACAGGCCGACCATCAGAAACATCTCAGACATCTGCACATTTAGGTGCTTCTGATGGGATGCCGTATATTTAAATCCCCCCTCCCTTCATAGAGAATGCAATGTTTTTATCTAAATGAATGTATACATTCATTATGTGCAGAGAGCGTTTGAATACAGAGAACAAAGAGGCAACAGCAAGCAATAAAGTCGGTTGTCGGCCACATGCTGTGTGTGTGTGTGTGTGTGTGTGTGTGTGTGTGTGTGTGTGTGTGTGACGTAGGGACACAGCACCTTTGCCTTTCCCTTGTTTAAACTTTCAGTTGAAGCCATCATGAAGGCAATGAATCTACTGTAGCTCTATTAGAGAAGTATCCTCAGTCTGCAGCAGTGGCCTACAGTATATGTTCACTCAGATAATTAGGTCTGTGTCAGATAGTGTACAGAATGCTGTTTCTTTTCTCTTTGAAAAAGAGTGTGGAGGTTGCAAGACCAGTTGCAGCGAATGGTCTCCTCATTTTGAAAGGGAATTACTGACACACACACAAAAAGGCTTCGGACTATACGACAAAACAACCCCAAGGAAGCAGTGAGTGAATGCTGCATGGGTAAGCCCAAGGAAGCAGTGAGTGAATGCTGCATGGTAAGCCCAAGGAAGCAGTGAGTGAATGCTGCATGGTAAGCCCAAGGAAGCAGTGAGTGAATGCTGCATGGTAAGCCCAAGGAAGCAGTGAGTGAATGCTGCATGGGTAAGCCCAAGGAAGCAGTGAGTGAATGCTGCATGGGTAAGCCCAAGGAAGCAGTGAGTGAATGCTGCATGGTAAGCCCAAGGAAGCAGTGAGTGAATGCTGCATGGTAAGCCCAAGGAAGCAGTGAGTGAATGCTGCATGGTGGGCAGGTCTACCTCTCTGACGCAAATCCTCCCACCTGTCTAGTCCACAACAAGCCGTGTTGCATTTCCCTCTTTTTTTTATCATTAACTTGGCGTTCCTTTTGACTATGTTTTTCAGCCCCTTTCCCCGAGGAGAGAACCTGTCAGCCCTTCGTGTCGAATATATTTGATCACACACCGTATTCAGTGATGTGACTCAGGCCTGACGTGTGAGTGCAAAGAAGGCCCCCATCTATATTTGATTACAGGGGTGATGTAACATTTACTCATAGTGGGATGATACTGGTGGGAAACTTGATGCGATTGAGATTAATGATTATTTGCCGTGAATAACTCACGGCGTCAGAGTGAGTAAAAGACTCAGAAGGGGGTTGTAGCAGCTGAAACCCACTCTCTCCTTTTGGACTCTCTGTGGCATAGAGATCCCTTTACTTAAGTCTACAGGGCTTTTCTAATTCAATGATGTCATTGTAAAAGGAGCAGCACCCCAAACAAAGCTGGCTCTCCCAAAATAAGTTGACTCAGTAGAATGGCTTACTGGCAATCCATTGTTCATGAATACTGATATGAAACAGTATCCGTGGGATTTACTGTGTGCGTGTGTGTGTGTGTGTGTGTGTGTGTGTGTGTGTGTGTGTGTGTGTGTGCAGGGTGTGCGTGTGCGTGTGTGTGTTCAGTCCTCTATCTATGCTGCAGTAGTACCCTCAAGCAAAGAGCCCAGTCACAGGGGAACGTGTGTAGAGAGTGGGATGGGTGAAGGTGCCAGAGAGACTCCATCTGTTGGCAGCGAAAATGAGTCTAGTCTGGATGCCAACATCACATTATGATTACAGTTAAGGTGAAATGGAAACGATCGGCACAATACAAATATGATAACTTAAGATGAGGTATTTAGTTCATAGTTTATGGTTGTAACAAGACATTTAACAATAGGTTCTAAGCAGTTTCCTAAAAGTGGCTATATTTGGATTGTAATTAATAAAATAATCACCATATTATCAGAACATTTAGCCTTTTCTTTTCTTATTTTTTGTTAAATGTTACTATTGATTTTACACAAGAGCAATTGTTAAATTGGAATGTTTGTCTTTAACAGTTTAACAGCTCATGGTCATTTCTCAAGCAGCAGAACACTTACGTAAATTAGCTATAATAACTATTTCTCAAAATCAACACTTTAAACTTGTTCAAAAGCCATTCACCCATGTCATGGGGACCAGATACCAAAACACAGGTGTTCCAATAAGAGAAAGCTGTGATGAATTTGGATCCCATACAAACTGCAGTCTTATAGATTAGCTACGTGTGTCTGCTCATGTTGTAATCTGGTGTGGTGGATCAGAGGTCTGGACATCAGAACAGTAATCTTTCCCAGCTCCTGTCCTTACCTTGACCTGTCTGTCTTGCTCTGTGCACACAAAGATGACCAACGAGATCAAACCCAGCAACGACCTCACACTGTATATCTTGACGGAACAGAAACGTTCGCCTGTTAAGTGTCAAGTTTGTTGTGTTACCATTCTCCGTAAATTGTATTCTACATACATCCATGGTGTTATGTATGTGTTAATGAATTATTCACTGTTATGGTGCCATCCTTCAGTGAGCTGGGATAGAGGGTGCAAATCTGCGCGATGAAGATGTATCCATGTCTGGGGCTTGTTGGGTATCACGTCGGGCAGGTGCTAATTTGTTTCTCATTCTTTATTATATCTTTTGCACTTCATAAGAGAGACATGATTCCCCTGGAGGGTTCGAGGACAAATGACCCTGCGCTTATTTACCAGTGAGTAGGAGCCCATTCATTTTGGAGAGATTGTTTTTGCCTTGAGGGCTTCATTGAGGTGCAGAGGAGATACACCCATACAAATGTGATTGTGTCCTTTAGTCCACAGCATATGCATGCAAAGCTTCCCTTTAAAGCTGCAACAGCAGATGACAATGAATAGAAGTAAATTCATGTATAACCAGCAGGAAGCTTTTTGGAGCATCTGTTTGGGTTTTTAACTGTGTTGAATACGGCACACAGCTGCTCGATGTCTCACTGATTTGGCATTCTGGAACTGCTAGTTTAAGTCATATGGCACTGTATAATTACAGATAGATGATCATTAAGTGCATTCTCTATATAGGGGAATGTTGACAATTTTTCCTCCCAACTGTGATTATTTTCAAGCATGATGTTTCAACTTTTTTTCTGTGGAGCAATAGTTTGAGTTTGTCACAGATAAATACTCTCAGTCTCTGCTTTTAATCAGCATTTGAAGGCTTTTTCTTAACTCCATGCTCAATCAACTCCAGTTTCATATTTATTAACTGTGGATCCAGAGGATTTACATTATGGCATTATACTGATACCACTGCAGTATTCACTTTCCATTGTACTGCAATGATGTCAACATAACAGACTTAATGATGTATTTAAAAAGTTTATTGATTTAATGTATCAATAGCAGTCTTATGGATGAAACCATTTCAAATTAAGTAATTGATAATGTATAGAATGCCGGTCATTATCAGGAAAATAAGTCCCGACAGGGCGAACCAGACCCCAATTCGCCAGTCTATCAGACCTCCGAACGTTGTGAAGGTCCATTCAAGTGAATGGAGCATTCTACAGCATTATGAACAGAGCCAGACAGTAACGGAGTACATTTACTTGTGTACAGTACTTGAGTACAATTTTGAGGGATCTGTACTTTACTCGAGTATCATTTTTGGGGAGTACTCATGACTTTACTCAAGTACATTTGAGAGGCAAACATTGTACTCTTTACTCCACTACATTTCTATCCATAACCGTGAGTACCCGTTACTTCTTCTTCTAAAAAAAAAAGGAAAAATGAAAAATCTCGGAAACCCTCAATTTGTTGTTTCCCTCTCAAACGTGATTGGATTGTGCAGGCACCACTGATTGGGACAGCCTATTAGCAATCATCTTCAGCTTTCCGCCAAAGTCAACTCCATGGTCAGATTTAGATAAGAGACGAAACCATGGACGAAACAATGGATGAAGACGCAGCAGGTTACTGGATGCCGGGAATGTGCCAACCCGTGGCCCCACCTCGCTAGGCTATTTCAATTTGCTGAACATTAATTAATTTCATCATTAATTTCAATTTGCTGAAGTTAATGATAGTTTTCGCTTCAAGTGTTTCACTTACAAAATAGTATTTTGTATTTGAAATACATATTTTAAATACATGTATTAGAAATACTGCCCATCCCTGGCAACATGGTAAAAAGATGGAAATGACTTGATTTTACTTTCAATTCCTTTTACATTCTCCAAGGTATTAACATTTTTCATAACTACATGGGTAGGACGTTTCTGTACATAAATGTAAGCACTGTGGCAGTAGTAATGCAATATTTAGAAAATGTACTCTTGTACTCTTGATACTCAAGTACTTTTAAAAACAAGTACTTCAGTACTTTTACTTAAGTAGACATCTGACTGTTGTACTTTTACTTGTACTTGAGTAAAATTTAGCCAGGGGTATCTGTACTTTTACTCAAGTAATGAAGCTGTGTACTCTGTCCGCCTCTGATTATGAAGAGCCGTGCATTAAAAGTTCTAAATGGATGGTTGCCATGGCAGTCGTTAGTTCCATCTCACCCATTGTCAAGCGGGTATATCCCAAAATTCTGATGAACCTTAACTTTGAAACCTCGCTACTACCAACTAGCTAAAATCCACCTCTGTCATATGCTACAATGTTGCTGTTCTGAACGTTTGTATTTTACAGCTCTGATGCAACTTAACAAGTTTGGCGAATTAATAAGGGCAGTTCCAGCATTATGGATGTGACAGTTGGACTCAAACTGGTAAACAAAATGTGTCACCAGAGCATGAGTCACCAGAATAGTAGTAGCCTTAAGGCTGCCCGTGACCAGACAGCAATATAGGTTAACCTTTAAGTAATTGAAGATAAACGGCAGTAGGCAGTGCAATTAATCAATGAGGCAAAGGGGCTCAAACTCGTATTACAAATTTATTAAATGAAATATAAATAAACACAGTCAATCACATTGAATTCACAGTTAAAATGTACGTCAAATACAACACTGTAATAAAACAAGAGACCACAGCCAGTAATACCGCCGCCAGCCACCAGCAGCGCCAGACGCCCCACAGCAGTCCCAACAGTCAGCACAGCACAGCACAGCAGTAAACAAACGAGCAAGCAAGCAAGCAGCAGGCGAGTTAGTAGCTTCAGGGCCCGTCCACACGGAGACGCTTTTTAGGTTAAACGCAGAGGTTTTGCTTCGTCTTGGCCGAGCGTCCAAACGAATCCTGTAAACGCACTGCCCGAAACCGCACTTTTCTGAAACCTGGTCCCAGAGTGGAGAAATCTGAAACCGTAGCCCGTTTGAATTTGTTTAGACAGCGAAACCGCACATCCTGCTTGCGTATCGATGATGTCATCGCCACACCTCAGCTGCCCTGGACTTGCACTTATAGTATTGCCTAACAATACTAGTTCACACATGACATTACCTACGATTACACTCCGTAAGATAAATAACACAACTGGTGCTGCACAGCGCCGATAGCTTATGACTTGGTGGACTGAACACTGTTTTTTCCCGGTGTTTTTTAATGCATTCTAGCTACTGTCAGTGACGCGAGAGAACTTAAGTTATTAGAAAAGTGCGTGTAAGTTTAGGCTACATTAATTTGTGCATAGTGCCAGTGTCATTCATTTATTTTACATGTCTTACAACATATATACATGCATTCACAGTCGAGTGAAATCAGATATAAGCATACAAAGACGCTTAGAACTCACGTTAAGCCGATGGTAGCACACTGAATGCAAATGCGCGATTTGATTTGATGCAGGCAAACGTATTGACTGTTACTAACGAAGGTTTTATAGCAATATTATAAATGTGGCGACAGAATAGCCTAGAACTTGGGTAAGCCTTGCGTTTAGTAGCCTAATTGCGGTGATAGCCAAAACTAATGTGAATCACGGACTATCCTACAACCAAAGAAAGTAAAGGTGATTAGTAGGCCTACCTGCGTTAGCCAAATAAAGACGGGACTGCACCCTTCACAAACCGTAAAATAAAGTAATAAAGTTTATTAGTTTTACAGTATTTTACAGTATATATAAGGAAACTTTCGAAACCATGATATGTAGCATGAAGGAGACTTGCATGAACACAAAAAGTGTGTTTTTGAAACTATTCATCATTTTTGTAATGCAATATGTAGGAACAACTGCCGTTATGGATGTGACTTGTCTGAACCAGTCCCCCACAAACTAGGCTACATAAAATACATACGACAAATACATAGTGAATTTTGATATGAAACAATTGAAATAGTAATTATGAAACACTAGCAATACAAGTATTGCACCCTCAAGATCCACAGGAAGAATCAGGACAACAAGTAATTTAAAATATAAAAAAGAAATATATTTTTTCTTTTATCATCATCAATTTTGGTCAAACACCAGGGAACATGAAACTTGGTGGCCCCTCCCCCACTGCGCTAGGCTAAATAACTTTAAATGACTGGGGGGGGTTGCACCCAAGATGACAAAATGTTTATAGTATGTTTGTCTCAAGAGCCCACATCAACCTAGCCCATACTCACTCATTTGTGATTTGCACACATGCACACACACACACACACACACACACATACACACACACACACACACACACACACACACACACACACACACACATACAGACAGGCAAGCACACACACACACACACACACACACATACACACACACACACACACACACACACACAGACAAGCACACACATAAACACCCACTCACACGAATGCCCATACATAAACACACACACACACACACACAGGCACGCATACGCACATGCGCATGCACACGCACACACACACAAACACACACACATAAACATACACACAGACACACTGTTAGCACCCTAACACACACACACGCACACATACACCGTTAGCACCCTAACACACACACACACACACACACTGGCATACCACCAGAACGGCTTTGAGGTAAAATAAAGTCTCCACTCTTGTAAATTGTAACATCCATAACATCACATCCATAATGCACCATTAAAGATTTTAAAAGTAAGAAAGGGGCACAATTTGTTCATCATACTGTACATTGATATAACAGCTGATACAGTATATCAGCTTTGCAAAGACACTTTGGACATTGTCGCATCAACACTGTATGTGTAGCATAAACTTTTCCTATAAAACGTTATGGATGTGACATAGCCATGGTACTAGTTATTTGTTAGAACCTTGAGTCCATTTATCCCCTTTTTAAATATGTAATATTGCCATGTGGAACATGTTGTTTCTGTATTGTTGCACACCATATTTATGATGTAAATAAAGTGTAATTCTCCATCACATTCAATCAGATCAGTTACCAACAATAAAATATAGACCTAAATGAACATTTTAACAACTATCTATCTGTTAATCTATGTGTTTTTCCATGGTAAGGAATACAAGTGTGATATGGCCAAAAATCTGGAGCTACTTCATAGTGTGCAAATAACCTAGGTTATTACATGTTCTAAAGAACGCATGACAATGGGAGATTCAACCAAGCAGTGGTATAAATTATTACAGCAAATTAACACAACTCAAGTGGCAACAGTGGTAAATGCGAGATAATGGACTCCACAGCGTTTTTTTATCAATTACAATCTTATAACAGTAAATTACTGACATATGCCTTTATCAGAAGAATAGACCCTACTTGTAACAATAAAACTGCTGAGTGTCAGTCTGGGGCAGAAAGGGTTAAAATGGTAATCAGTGCTGCTAACATGGAGCTGCCCCAGTGGTTGTGGTTTGCTTCCAAAACAAAAGTAAACTCCAGTCACATACGGTAGGCCTAGTGGAAGTTTGGCCTCCCTTACAGCCAAAAACAATTACATGCTTGGTTGCTTCAGAATTCTTCCATTCATAATTTACATTCATTGTATCATCCCTGTTCTAATTAGCCTATGTTTTACATAATTAACAAAACTTTGAGAACTGTTCATTTCAGTCAATATTTATAACTTTCTTACCATTTCAGCCCTATTCAGCTTTTTCTGGTGTACAAGCTGACAACTTTATGCTAACATGTTTCAAAACATATCCCTATACCCATAATTTGTTATATGGGAAGATTATGAAAATGTTTGTTGAAAAGGGATATGCATGTCATCTCAAAAGTGGCACATTTTAGTAGCACATCCATCTTTGGCAAATTAATCACATAAGCATTTTGTAAAAATATAGTTTTGAAAAGTCTTTGAAGTGACCTAATAATAAAATAGATTCCATGCAAGAAGTGAATGTAAGATGTGTCCCACTAATCATCTATGTGTGGCGTTATGGCATAGCTTGATTATGCATGTCTGTCTCTACACGCCACTGTTAGACTGACCAGCTGGCACCAGTCAGTCTCTTTGGTTTGGTCATCACCAGGAGGGGACGCACCATGCCCCTCAGCACAGGGGAATATTATGGACCCTTTCAAGAGAGTTCCATTATCAGCATCATAGTTGGCCCCACAAGACTTCCTTTTTAACATTCCATATGTTATCTTAATGCAGAGGAAGTAGATTGGGGCCCAAATAGAACGTTCAAGCATTGTTTTTGTTTTTATTGTTGAAAGGGTCTATTAAGGTTTTGCACCTACGTCATAATGTCATGTGACCGTTTGTTTACAACTAGAGTGGTAGGCAAGAATGGTAGGCAAGGCACTGCAGAGAGTGGTAGGCAAGCCTACAACAGTCGGGTTGCATAGGCTACACATAGTTACAAATAGCTTCAAAATTGAAATTTTAATATCAAATATTGACCGGGATGCCGACCACTTGTGTAGGCCCTAACAGTTGGTTTTACAATAAGAAGCAAAAAGGCGACGAACGACCGTTTAGCCTACCTATCCTCGTGGTTGTGGAGGATGATCGTTAGCAGCTGTGAAGTCTTTTATTCTCAAGATAGCCTAATGGTGTAGCCTACTGTCTACGAAGACGTAGGCTAAAATACAACTATCTACAGTCATCCAAAAATGAATTGCCAGAGACAGGCTATGAAGGGAAAAAGTGCAGCATTTTAAACATGGCAAGATTATTTTTACCGGAACAGTTTGTTCTAATTTGTCTCAGTGAAATACGTGCTTGTGGACATCAATCACCTATCTTCTGTCCTTCTATTTCACGTTATCATGTGTGTCATTTGATTATATAATCACAACAAATGCTAATAAATGAAAACAGAATAGGCTTTTGTGCTATAGGCTAACGTTACAGGTCACTTAGGCTAACTCCCGTATGTCAAAATAAACTGATTTGATCCTAATAGTTTAGCGATCACACACAACTTAACACAGCAACCTCAAACACCACTGTTGAACCTAGGCTACTGCTTCAGTCATGTAAGAAATAAGCAGTTTATGAATTATCTTTACCCGTTTAATCAAGTCCACATGACCAAAATAACAACATATTTAAAGGCTGAGCTAGCATAACAGCCTAATATAGGCGATGCTGCAATGGATAACTAATAAAAAGTTTCACACAATTAATGAACTTTATCACTCACATTCTGAGTTTTTCTGGGTGGTTATATATCCATGCAGATCGTCTTGGAATAAGCCATCGCTGTTATATGATATAATATGTTACAGGATTCATGACTAATGCCATTAATGTTATGATGCTGACTGACGCTGGCTATAACAGTAGCTTCTAGGCTACCGTTTTAAAGTCTGCTGAGTCTACTGCCAACCAAATCCTGTCGCTGTTCAGTTGAAGTTAAATGATCAAATATTGTTTGATTTTGTGTCAGCTTTCAGAAGGAAGACATGTTCCTTTCTGGTCAAATTTCACAGCTTCTAAGAAAGGCTATCGTCTAAGAAAGGCTATCGTCTTCGTGTAAACCGAGTTTTGAACAGAGAAAAAAAGTTAGGCTACCATTAGGCTACATGCAGGTTCTCCGATACAGATCAATGCACCAAATCAGGGCGATTTTAGCGAAACAACGTTCCTGTGACAGGCTATCAAATATTGAACAATGGGATAACGTTTCATCATCACCTTTATTGATGCCTGAAATGTTGACATTGCTGAAATACAGAGATGTAGCCTACTGAGAGGCAGCTGCAGACAACGATGTTCAATGGGTTCAACTTGTCCCTTGCCTACCAGCTGGATGTAAACAAAGCTATAGAACCTAGAATACGTCACATGAAAAATGTTAATAGCCAGAATGAAATGGTGGTGGCAGTGGCAAACAGGATGAAGTATTTTGAGCTGTGTTTATTATTAATAAGGTTTGCATTTTTCAACAGGACAAAGGTGTTGCTTGGTATACAAAGACAAAGGTTATATTGTTTTTCTGTATACTGTAGATCATGTGTAGCCATGCTTAACCGTAATCTTGAAGGTCTGCACAAGGCAATGTTAGAGAAACACTTCATGGCTTGACTTGAAGTAATGTAAGTATAAGTAGCATTATATATATTGATGATTTTACATGGAAACAAAGGCACAGCTTTTGAAAATGGTTATGTCAAGTATTTGTAGCCATTCATCTTTTTCAAAGCCATATGATTTATATACAAAATATTCATAGCAAGAATGAAACAGGCTATCTATCAAACACGTACATGAATAGGGGATTTCACAGAAGTTGCCATTGATTTTAGAAAGTGTTTGTTTTCTGGCAGAAGTTGTGTGTTTGCAGTGTTTTAGTCATGGCAAGTCATGGATGTAGAGGTGCTATAAGGGATGTGTGGTGTGACAGGGGTTGAACGATATTAAAGACTCAGCATTGACAGGGCGCCCCCAGAGAAGACTTGTTGTTATTATCATTCAGATTTTATTTTATAGGCCCCAAATGGTCAAACAGATGGCTCTAAATCTGCCATTAACTACAGTAGGGGAATAGAAAGGACCAAGACACAAAACAGCAATGACCTGCATCAGTCTGCCAAAAAATCTTCACATTTACTTTCCCCAAACACATCAAATACAGTAATTCTTTGTGATCTCCCTTTCCCTGCCGTGCAACTCTCTGTGTGACTACCTTGGACAGAGACAAAGTAGGGCCTCCCTATGGCAGCAACTGAGGGAGACTCCAGAGGTGATACTCCTGCCCAGGTCCTGGTAGACACTTTCATTAAGCCCACTGCCATACATCTTCTGTCACGCTGGGACAATGATGGAGGGCCATTACAGCGACAGTCCAGTTTTCTATTTCAGCACCCGCATTGGAAAACCACATAAATCAATGCTTCATTCACTGGTCAATTTGGAAACGTTCAGCACTGTATGAAAGGTTGTGGCTCACGTGCAGAGGTGTGCATTTGCTGTCTTTGACACAGTTGATACTACAAATAGGTTATGTGCTACGTGCATTTATATGTCATGGCCAGGTCTTTAGCTGGAACACAATTTTAAAGAAGCCTAGCAGGCAGACTAAAGAAATATTATGAGGGATCAACTATTCTTATTATGAGAATAGGAGAGCAGGTGTGGAGGCCAAAAGTCTCAGTCTTTCTTACAGTTTCTTATGTACTGTATGGTCTGGATCAGACAGAAACGGAAAAAGGTCCATTTCTTATTTAGGTCATTAAAATATGATTGTTATGGTTATGGTATTTAGCAGATGCTTTAAGTGACTTAACATTTGACAACAGCAGACATTAAAATGTTTTTATTATTTATTCATGTATCAATCAATATTTATATATATTTTTTTTCTTATCAGATTAAAGATCAGGAAGATAATATATGAAAGAATGTACACAAATGAATGTTTATGAAAGACAGAAAGGAAAAATGGGAAAGCTTATAAGTTATATATAGATGGATCTATGAGAGCAAAATGGGATTCATCCGTACAACTTTTTGATATGTCCAGTGTGTTCACTAAAGAATGTGAGTCAGTCACTGCATTTAATCTTAGCTCCCCAGCACACACTGGGGTTTAAGGACACCGATAAGGTTAATGACGGTCTTGATAAGCAATTAGAGTTGCATTTTCTGACTGTGCCTAATAGAATCTGATTACAGTCATTTACCTGATATGTATGTTAAATAGCGTGTGTGCGTGGCTGTGAATAGATTAGCAGTATATAATAAGTATATATACTCTTTTGCCGGTGAGTCTTCTTGGCTATCAAGTAAGAATTTTAACAATGTTTACTTCCAAACTGATACTTAGAGAAAGGGAGTCGACTGTTGAGATTTTCAGTGAGTGAGTTGAGTTGAGCAGATTTGTACATGTGGATAACGTGTGTAATTTAATTTTTTCGTAGTGTAGAAGCAATTCAACGTGGAATTTAAAAAAATGGGTGGGGCTGAATAAGGTGAATACAAGAGGCATGTGCTGAGAGTAGGCATTCAGATGTACTTAGTATTGCAACATCAATGTTAAAGGATGATAACTTTGAATATGTTGTACCACAGTATTAAGAAGCATTCAATGAGGTTGAAAACATGTTCCATCAAACCACTGATACTTTGTGCATGCTCAATACCCCATGTACTAAAGGTGGGAACAAAGCATGATTCATCTGAAAGCATAACGTACAACTGCATTAGAGACAACTCTGCTCCAAATTCTACTGGTCTCTAAGCATAACCCTCTCCAACTCATGTGAAAACTTTCGGCAACACTGTTAGCTGCGTGATTATTTCAGTATTCTTGCAAAGGCTCATGGAAACACAAAAAAATGGTGACACCAAGGCATCCTATGTGTTTGTTTGCCTTTCTGGTTCAGACGCTTCACATTGATCTTACATTTGTTTAATTTCATATTTTGTGGTTTAGTAACTGTAACAAACCCTTTTTTCCCTTTTCCCCAGTACAGTACGCTTACCTTAAATGATTCAATTAGAAAAAGGGATTACTCAATTTGAATGACTATTTGAACACATTTAGGTTGCATTTCATTCATAACTAGATTGTTTTATGGAATTGTAACATAATATGGTTTGATAAATTGGACAACACTGATTTTTTTTACAGTGTAGGGGAGAGTGGGGTGATTGGTGCCAGTGGGGAAATCGTGCCACCCCCTATTTCTAGGAAACTATAGAAGTAATTGGTTATGTGAACACACATTTTTGAAGACTCAGCCATTTCAATCATCCTGCAGAGAAGAGAGCCTCATTGCATGAGAGGTAAGCACATTTAAGTTAAAAGAACTGTTTTTTGCCTTTCAAAGTAAAATTTCTATAATCATGTTTTTTGATTGTTGTGTCAAAACAGTTATAGACAAGTTTGAAACATTCCACACATGTTTTAGTGCTTTGGTAAGCTACATTATGAGTCTATACAGCTAGCATGATGTTAGCTCAAATCTGATGGATGATGCATTTTTTCCAAAATGGTGGGGTTGGGGTGATTTGTGCCAAAGGGCCTGGGTTAAGCTGTGCCAGTGGCACAACTCACCCCCACTTATAAATAATGTTTTAAACATATTATTTTATTGTAATTGTGCATTTTATTCTTACATTTTATCACTAAAACTATGTGACATTCTTAATTTTAGACCAAAAATAGAAATATACCATCATGCCACAGAGTTATAAGAGGAAGACAGGCAGGGCATACAGTACTGCATGGAGAAGGAGCTGGCAGAACATACTGTATAAAGGCACTAGGAGTAATGTTTCACGGTCTAAGTCCCATGAAATGCTGTGAACTTCACACACACACACACTGACCAGGAAGCCTGGGAAGGAGAGGGGGAACATCATCTCTAGGTAGTAGCAGTGGCAGAGTTAACATCTACACAACCACATCCAACCACCTAAATCTGCTGTAAACTTCTCTGATCAACAAAACTTTAATCTCATTTCAGGTATGACTTCCCTCCACACAAGATCTACAACATGGATGAAACTGTGACGGTGGAAAATGACCTTTGATGTGCTCGTGTGGCGCAATAGGCTTGTAGAAAATTGGCCTTTGATGTTGTAAAATAACTTAAATAAACCTTAAATGAGTAATTTTGTATTGAATTTGTCTAGCTTTTATAAAGCATTACAGTGTCTGAGATCAAAATATACTGTTTTACTTCAATAATCGATGGCACAATTTACCCCAATGCATTCTCTTCAAAGGCACAACTTACCCCGCACCGGGGGCAAGTTGTGCCACAAGACCACTTTTTTTTCAGAAAGCTATATCTCTTGAATACTACATTTCAGATTGGAAGTGATTGTTCCCAGAGATGCACCACATCCTGAAATATATGTTCATATTGTAGTTGGAAGCATTACTTGGCCTCCCTTTAAAGTCACTTTAAGTAAAAACTGGCACAACTCACCCCACTCTCCCCTATCATGGTAGATGTGTCTGTCTGTTTTCCTATCTGGTCTAATCAGTTGTGAAAGGTCTAGGTAGGAGGTAAAACATTCCTTATCATGAAACTGCATGGATAAGGATATAACAGGAACGATTACTTTGAAATAAACATAAATATTAAACAGTGTTTATAAACAGAACTGCTGCGCAACAGAACTGCAGCCAGTTTAACAGGTGCCTCATTTTGCACACTCAAAAAGACAAACAATCCTGCCACAGCTATTTGGGATTGGAAAAGTGAACTGGTAAAGGCACAATTAATCAATTAATTGCAGGTGGGAGCTGGAGATTGGCAGAATCTGGATGGCCGTCTCGTGGACAGGTGGGGTCAGGATTTACGGCTGGATTAGTGTTTCCGCTCATGGATAGCAGGGCCAGAAAACCAGATCTGGCCGTATGCTTTATGAGATTAGCTGCGATCGCTTCCTAACCGTTAAGTGTCTGGAGCAGAGGCCTGTAGAACATGTCTTTTTGCTTCTCCTGGTGATAACCCCTATTTATTTTTCAGAATGGCAGAACACAGTTGTGTTAGCTTAGACAATACATGAATGGACTGGTCATTCTGACAACGTGTGGCAGACCTGAAGTCCCAGTGATCTTAGAGCTTGTATTGGGTTTGCAAAGCAGATTAAAGTAATAGACCAGTGGAAGAAAAACACAAGCAGCTATAAGACTGCCAGAGGAGACAGTGACTAGACGTCTGGGCTCTACAGCACAAAGTGGTCAGCTTCAGCAGCCTCAGCACGTTAGCCAACCTGTGGACCTGAGTGCATGAGCTCTCTCTTCACGTTAGCCAACCTGTGGACCTGAGTGAATGAGCTCTCTCTACCGGAAAGTGGACGGCTGTTGAGCTCATGGGCGGATTATGAACTTTCGGGCCCCCACTTATTGTCGTATATGTGGGATGGGGGGTTTGGGGGTCCTCCCCCAGAAAAATTTTAATTTGTTTGATGTGATTTCCTGTATTCTGGTGCATTTTGGGGATGGTCAATACTAAATTCAATCAGATTCATAGTCTACATCGTGATTTGTTGATATTGAGGCAATGATTCCATGAAAAAGGCTTGGGCTTCAGGGCCCCCTGACCCCTTGGGCCCCTGGGCCTGGGCCCGGTAGGCCCGTGCAGTAATCCATCCCTGGTTGAGCTTGTACTCATTTGGACAAATAGTTTGACAGCTCCAGCAGCATTGTTTTTCATGCTCATTCAAATGGGGAAAACACCATAGTTCAGTTTGAAGTTGAAACCCCTCTCCTTTGCCTCCATATGTAACTCAAATGTGTAACACTGTGTGTGTGTTATATTGGCAGCATACCAACGAGAATAGTGATGATGGGGTTCGCATGCTTCTGTTACTCCAAGATCAACAGGTCCTCTGCCTCTCACATGCAGCAGCCCTGAGGGCAAGCCTCCAATTTCCGCTGTTGATGTCTCCTTCGCCAGCTAGCGCTCCCCTGCTCTGTTATGTGCCAAAGAGTGAGGGACCGGTGGGGTGTGCGCGGAGGCGAAGGACATTCTTGTGTCCGGCTGACTGGGCCGGGGGAGGGGGGACCTCGAGCGCCTCTCATAAGCAGATCTGTGCGCAGCCACCTATGAGGCCGCCCTGCTGAATGCAGACATTAGTGCAGCTGTGTCCATATGGTGTGGCAATTCTGCACCGTCATCATCACGGTCAATGTGTATGGCCTTATCGCAGCGGGCAACACACACGCGCGAAGATGACAAATGGATGGACACACTCATGGCTTCACCTTACTTAAGTGGGTTAGTGCATTATTTCCATCAATGTGGCCCTGTTAAAGTCAGGTGACGCCCCATGGAGTGGAAAACACACACACACACACACACACACACCTTTCTGGAGTGGCATGTCTGTGACAGCTGCTGAATGCACAAATGCCTTTCTCTCCAGGATGTTGCCATCCGTGTGGAGCAGGGTAATGGGCCGATAGCTCTATCCTCAGGAGAACGCTAATGACTCTTGACAGTGCCTAGCAGGAGATCGGATCACCAATGGAAGCAGCTGAGAGAGATTACCCACGGTCCCATATGGAGACGGCCCAACCTACCTACTTGCCTCGAACGTAATGCGACATCGTTTCAAACACCGACTTTTTTTTTGCGATAGATTAAGGCTAATCCCGGTGTTTTAATTAGCCTAAGATGCAAAACACGCTTCGAGCCAAGCTCAGAAGTCTTACTATAACAGGCTTTGGGTCAGTGGAGTCCAGGTGGCCACTGCTCTTAGCCTCTTAAGCGGCCGGCAGGCCCAGATTGCATCCGACACAGATTCATTTTGTGCTCTGTGGGAGCGGCGAGCGAGTGATCCATAATAAGAACCAAACATTTAGACGTTGGCTTAAATCGCTCAAGTTCAGTGCCTGACCAGCCAGCCCAAGAATCACACACCTGACAGCACAGCACAGCACAGCAGGTCAGACAGAAATGACCATTCATTCACTGTTGTGAAGGAGTAACTTGGAGTAACTAACAAGTAATTACATGCTGCACAGCAAAAACTGCTTATCTAACAAAATCTAACCAAGTGTTATTAATCTTATATCAAGATAAAAAAAACTAGTTGGTATTGTTTTAAGTATAAAGACACTTACCTAGCGCTTTCTCATGAAATCATTTGACTTCAAATAAGTCAAACTTTTTTTTAATTAAGACATCTCATCCTGAAAACAAGCAAATTTGTCTGCCAGTGCGTTAAGCAAATTTGTCTGCCAGTGCATTGAGCAAATTTGTCTTGATAAGACTCCTTAAAATAAGTCAGTCTTCTTAAATTAAGTCAAAATGATCTTTCGAGAGAGCGCTAGGTAAGTCTTTTCATACTAAAAACAATACCAAATAGATTTTTTGATCTTAATATAAGATTATGAACACTTGGTTAGATTTCATTTTTTGCAGTGTGAATGGCTTTGACACATGATCATGATTTATGAGAAGCAGACTTTTGATTATATTCAGATGATACTAGATATTCATTTTAAAAAAGTGTGGGCAATCTTTATGATTACATTAGTGTAACAAGTAAAAATAAACTCAATTAGCGATAGCACATGGAGCGATAAGCCTATGCCAGCCAGACTCCTTACTAAACTGGTCATCACTTATCATTTAGATCTTAATTAGTGCAAACACACACACACACACCACAGAATATCAAACGATATTGATCATGTCTATAGTCACACACACACACACACTGAGCAAGTCACACACAGAGAGATACTCCCTTAATGGCTCAAACTGTCACCCACACCAGACCCACAGTTTGGATGAAGTGACAGTAGATGGTTTTGCAGACTATTCATCCACTAGGCGCTTTTCTCCTTTCTCTGCAAAACCATCTACTGTTTACTTCAATCCTCATCCAAGACTACTGAAGAGGATTTGCCGATGCTCTCGCCAAACAATAGACATCTTTCTTTGTTCTTTGGGCAAGCTGTGTAGAAGTACAGGATTTTTCAAATAGCTATGTCAAAGGCCTATAGAAAATATCTGGATGAAAGTCCTTTAATAATTCATTAAAATAACTTCACACAGAATTTCTTCAGTTGGGGATGATACTAAGTGGAATTTTCCATCAGTGCACTGTATTTATCTATATTTATAAAAAAGAGTTGTTGAAAGGGAAATACATTTGCCTATGTGAGGCCTACATTTCGAACCAAGACGACTTTCTAAACTGGGCCTTTGGTCAGTTTTAGAGAGAACATCAGTGTGGACTGTGACCGTGACCTTACATCGTAATATTTCAAAGCCCCATATTTTGAGGTGCAAACTCATTTGTGGGTGTGAGGTTGTGAGCCTAACGTGACATGAGAGCACTGCTCTCAGATCAAACCTCTCTTCTACTCTTTAATTGGTTTGCCAGGCCCTCAGAAGGTCCTCTGTGTCATTCCATTTTTGGCTACTAAATTAAAAACCCTCCATCCATTTCAAATTCCCTACAATAAGAAATGTACAGTATATTATAGGAAGGATGTATATATATTATAGAGTGAAAACAGGGATGGATTACTGCACGGGCCTACCGGGGTCATGGAATCATTGCCTCAATATCAACAAATCAGGATGTAGGCTATGAATCTGATTGAATTTAGTATTGGCCATCCCCAAAATGCACCAGTATACAGGAAATCACATCAAACAAATTAAAAAAATGTGGGCCATCTTATGTGGCCATCTTATGTGGGCCAAATTAATACATCTGGGCCCAGGGGCCCGAAAGTTCATAATCCGCCCATGAGTGAAAATGTTTGTGGAAGCTTGTGGAAGACGTAACCAATATATCTATGATGACAAGGAATGACCCCCGATGCACTCAATCAACCAAAACCACTGAAGCAGCAGGGACATTATACCGTAAAAACTCTTATTTCCTTCACTTCGCTTACATAAACCACACACACTACTTATGTGATTACTTTCACACAAAGGACCTCCTGACATTAAAACCACATATATTTTTCATAATGAAGAATCACCCTGTCTCCAGAAGAGTCTTACGTGTCCTGTCCTGAGACACATGTCTGATATCACATCATGATGATCAGCCAACACAAAGGTCCAACACCAACGTGGTGACCTTTCTCTCTCACATGCTGGACCTGACATTCAGTGATATTCAGTGGTCCTGAGTGACCTATGCATATTCAGGTCTTTGGGCTATGGAGACGACTCTGGTGCCCGGCATGACTGGGTGTCTAAATGATTTATTGCCTTTGAGACCCTGATGACTTATCAACCCCACAGAGAGAGAGAGAGAGAGAGAGAGAGAGAGAGAGAGAAAGAGAATAATTCAGAAAAGGAAGAAAAATCCTGAATTTCAATTTGCCTTATTTTAATAAATCTCC
The DNA here is from genome assembly GCF_017589495.1 of Alosa alosa. Taxonomy (NCBI): domain Eukaryota; kingdom Metazoa; phylum Chordata; class Actinopteri; order Clupeiformes; family Clupeidae; genus Alosa; species Alosa alosa. Next base: position 18,667,493 of record NC_063209.1, on the reverse strand, counting down.
TTATGTAAACCTCTTTATATGTTTAGACTGTGGATGTTTCATAAAACAGGTTTGTGGGCATGTGTGTATATCCTTTCATAATTTTCAAAGCTAACTGGTACAATGATGGGAGACATACTGAAACAGTCTGAAATGGCCGCCTTTGAGTTTTTGCAGATATGTCATTTTCTTTTTTCATTTTCTGCTGATTTCTATCACCTCTGCAGCTGCTGATGCCTATCTTAACCGCAGATAAACGGTTAAAAAGAGATAAAAGGGTATTTGAAGAGGGCCTGGCTGCTGACACTTAATGTGGCAGTTTGAGTGTGTCAAGGAGGACATCACTTCTCAGTTTTGCCTCTGTCTGCTGCAAATATCCCATGTGGTGATGAAACAGGTTGGAGGACACGGACACACACTCTGCACAGCAGTGGACTGGTCGGCTCTAGTCAAACTGATGGTTTCATCCCATGCAACACCACCGCTGTCACTGAAACACCCTCCGAGCACTTCTCACTTCCTGACATGAGTCTGCTCTCCTAGAAGCTGAGAGGCACTGCTTAGCTCCACTTCTGAGGGACACACACACACCACACTTAGGCAAAAGCACAACAGGTAATACTAACACTGGACATTGCTCAGTTGTGTATAACATAACCTGTTTTGATGTCGTGTTTGTGTAACGGATGCCAGCTAGCTTAGCTGTGCTTGTGGAACGTTGGTAAACCTTACTCCCCGACGCCTGAAGAGTGCTGCTGGCATGCAAGCCAGGAGCCTGGGCTATTGGCTCAATTGTTAGCGCGCTCGCCTCCCGATCCGAGGTGCTGCTGTTCACGGGTTCGGGGTCCGGGCGGGTGCAGGGCTGAATCGCGCAGGTTTAACATAACGCAGGTTACATTTGCTGATGGGAGAAACAACATGAGTTTGACTCCATTACACTCCAGGAGGGCAGTGCAGGGGGCGGAGAAGTGAGTAGTGTTTCCATGGTGAACAATGGATCTCTTCATAACAGTAAACAGATTTACTTATAATACAATAACAGAGTTACTTATAGCCACTACTATTGACTTGAGGCCCTTTCACACCAAGTCCAGATTTTCTGCTGATATATTCTGTGTGAAAGAGCCTAGTTTGACTCGGCTAGAGATTCAAATTGGTGCTCACAATTTGAGTGAAATAAGTTTTCTCTAAGGACATGGTTCTTTTATTTCATCTCAAGCAAGGTAGCACGAGCATGTGACATGTGTTTACAGCTTTATGGTGTCTGTAAATGAGCAAACAAAAACACTGACAGATACTGAAGACAAGACATTATGGTATTGGGCAGTGGACCAAAATATTAGACTAGAGCTGAGGCTTTAAATAGCACAGTTGTGAATTTAACAGCTAACTGGATCCAGCTGTGAGTGATATTAATTAGAGTAAACAGGGGCAGTCATCCCTGTAGATCACTTCCCACACCTGGTACAACCCGGAGCCTGACAAATTGAAGTTGTTTTAAGGGCAAAGGGAGACATGGATGAAGATTACAGAGGTGTTCATGGTTATTTGTTTGCATTAAAAATGTAAATCAACATCATTTGTATGATGGGGTAACAGATGGTGTACAATGAAGGACACAGTTTTGTCCTTGTTTGTTCTCTGTTGCCGGACTTAAGTCGCCTGTCGGCAAAGTCAAGGCAGCTTTTTTTTCAGTCGCAAGACAGTGTGGCTTAAGGCTAACCATATCTCAACCTGACATACAATACTCAACAATATGTATGTTTTGAGTGTGTTACTACTCAGTTTTTAGTGAATTGAATGAAAATAGCTGGTGTGTACACTCTTAAAAGGAATGTGTTGTCCATATCTGGACACAGAGATGTATTGTTTTCAACGCAAGTTGTGTCATTTTCAACACATATTGTGTAGCAAATAAAAAAAGGAAAAACAAACCTGTTGTCCCTATCTGGACACAGAAATGTGTTAAAAACAAAGCAAGTTGTGTTGTTTTCAACACATTCGTTTTGAGAGTGTACTGTAATGTTACCTACATTTCTGAACAAGGTAAGCATTTTAACTTGCTTCTGACACCTATTTGACAACAAATTGTAATTACTACTATACGATTGATAATTACAGGAATGGAATATCTTTCAATCTGCAATGTCAAAGCAATACAGATATAATTCAACCATAATAGAAGATGAGACAGAAGAGTTTTGGGCCTAGTGATTGAAATCCTCCATTTCCCAAGGGGAGGACCACGCTCAGGCGGCTCTCTGCCTGCCAGACCTCTGCCCCCACTGTGCTGGGCTGGACCCTCGTTCGCTGTGCTTCCACACCATGGTGTCGTGTTGATCCTTGCTTCAGACAGCGAGGCGGAAGTTGAGGTGGCCGGCCGTTACCCCCTCACAGGGAGAGGAGGTCGTAGCGTCCCCCAGTGATGGTGGAAGGCCGCTGGCAGCTTCACAGCGCAACACGGCACCACTGCGGCACTCCGGCACCCTGCAGGGCAGGGCTACTTGGCCTTCAACTTGTTCTGCGAGGCTACTGCTCTGCGAGGCTACTCACTCGAGTTTTCCTCCCTGCCACATGTGGAGGAGGTGGTGGCCGCCCTGACAACGAAGCCATGCCCAACATTGCCTCTGTTGCAGAGAGGACATACGCGGGCCATGCCCAACATTGCCTCTGTTGCAGAGAGGACATACACGGGCCATGCCCAACATTGCCTCTGTTGCAGAGAGGACATATGCGGGCCATGCCCAACATTGCCTCTGTTGCAGAGAGGACATATGCGGGCCATGCCCAACACTGCCTCTGTTGCAGAGAGGACATACGCGGTGGTGTGGCAGTCAGGTCATGCCGGAACCCCGCTGCATTGCAGAGGTGCTGCGTTGGATTGAGGTACCAACTAACCGACTGACCGACCGCTCCCATGGCATCTCCAGACATACTCACTGACGGAGGGAGGCCTCGGACCTCGTTCTCTGTGCCAAGGGGCTTGGCATGGGTCATGGGTCTGACCTCACAGACAAAGCAGGGCTATGAGGCCTCTGAGAAGGATACAGCAGGTCTCTGACATCGGTCAAATGTGAGAGTGACAGTCAGCCCCCTGCTAACCCTTTCTACCAACCTAAAGTGCTGACTTCAAACCAGTTTTACCTGTGCTCAAAACCAAACATCATCATACACAAAGCAGTTAAAATAAAAACACTATACTGAGCAGTCAACAAAAAATAGAAAACAGTGCAACTAAATATATCTCCTGAAGAAAAATGTGTATTGTTTACAAAACAGTGAATGCATTTTGCATCAAAAAAAGAAAAAAAAGAAAAAAACATTACTCGGTGGATTCAGAATTTACTGTAAACATTAAGTACTGGAAAAGGTACAAATTCAGTTCTGTAAATGACAAGTACATTACAATTGACAGCCTACAATGCAATGTAAATGGGTCAAAATCAAAGAACAAAAGTTCAGCGATGTACTATGAAATGACTTATATTGGTTGTGTCACATCAGTTGAAACAAGTACTGTATGATCAATTTTGAGTCATTGTCAAATTATGTTAATGTAAGTCATATGTGCTTTATTTGTGTTTACTTTGTGCTAGTGGTAACCATTATGCATCACAAGTAGCATTGCAGATTGCAACTGCAGATTGCTTATGATATTGCCAGAAGAGTGATTGGTTGACTAAATTGTTCAAGCTGCTGAGGACTTGGTTCAGACAATGGGATTTAGTGTTTTAGCAATTCAGAAAAAAAATGTAATTGGACACTAGCTTTTGCACAGTTCTTTGTTAATTTCCATTTATAAACTTTCATTTTGGGTGAATACTGCTCCCTGCTGGACATTTGAAAACATCCTTGGGTGAAAACTTTTCTCAACTTACTTCAAAAAACCTGGAGCACTCAGAGAACCTGGAGCACTGTTGCGATGTCACAGCTTGGCATTCAGACTCTGGAAGTTAAAATAAAAAAAAGAGTGGAAGAAAGAAAATGAGAAAGAGGGGAGAGACAGAGAATAGGCCTCTGTTTGGATTCCTACATCAGGGAATTGCAACTATGTAAAAGATAGTTGAGATTGAGATTGAGATTGAAATAAACGAACAGTTTGATTCGTCACCAACTTCACTGTTCAAAGTAGAACTTTTCCCTCCTCCTCTGCCCTAGCATGGAGATGAAACCCAGTTACATGGGAAAGCTATGTCAACCCATCTCACGGTGCAGAGCAATTTCAAAGGCTAAGGTGAAGTCGACTATTAATAGCGCGCGGGATAGAGGCTGGTGATAGCCTGCGTCGGGGAGCTGACGGAGGGTATTTGACAGGAAGGGTTGAGCATAGAGGGTGATGCCGGTAATGAGTGTGGTCGGTGGGTTGTGATGGTATAACACTCCCATATGTAGGTCAGCTCGACAGGCTTTCCCCCCCCCCCCAGACACGTTCCCAGCACACCAGGCTGTGGTGAGGGGGACGTGTACTAATGAATAAATGATGATGTTGGCATCTGTAGCCACAAACAAGAAAATACATGACTTTGGGGTGGCTGGTGTGTGTGTGTATGTGTGTGTCTGGGTGGGTAAGGGGGTTTAGTCACTGATTTTCAATTTTTCAACACAGGTGTATGCACACTTGCATCCACCTGCTGGCAAGACACACACATACACACTTACACACACACACACGCACACACACACTCACACATGCATGCACACACATAAAGACACACACATACCAGATATTGACTCATACTTGAGTCCACAAAACCGCTTGGATTGTGACGTGATCATACATACCAACACATTCTCTTGGCAGTCCTTGCATTCCTCTACTTGTGTGCCAAATCATCCCCAGTCTGTGTGAAAAAAATGTTTGAATAAAGTGATTGTTAGTAGTGTTGTTTGCACATGTTACAAAGTATTCACCATGCTCGTGACTTATATGATTTATAAGTCTGTGCCTACACATCAACCAGGCCAACAATATCAAGGATGTGGGCTCAGATTCCAGGAGGGCTTTTGAGTGTTATGGTGTAGGCTGACGAACATCATTCTTTTAGGGTTTTCATCCCCATGTTTGTGTGCTCACCAAAATTCACCTTGGGTTGCTACATTCTTCCTCCAACCTTTCCCTGTCTGTTCGCCTGCTTGTTAGGAATGTAGCCTAGAGCCTATCAGACATTTTTGTGGTCTATCTGACATGATTATCAAATATTAGACTAGTTATATCAGAGACTTTGGTTGTATCCATGATATTCAGAATTAATATTCCATTAGGGAAATAGCCTATGTACTCTACAACATGTCATTAATATCTTGTAATGCAACAAATTTGAGTCCAACCGGTCCTGATCATATGTATATGTATGTGTTCTGTTTGACTTCAAAGTAACATGCAATAATGCCCCTAGTAGTCAGGGGGCCTATGTGGTTTCTGTGGGATTGAAACGTTAATTTTTGGAGAGTGGTTGGACTGTCTTTAGAGGTCACTGAACATGGAGAAAAATTATGTCTCCATTTTTTTTACCTGTTTTTTTTTTACCTGTTAATAACCCTATTTTTGTGAAATTGTATATTTAACTATAATTAACACCATGAATTTCGCCTAAATCACTGGCTATGTTGAATAAAGTTCACAAAACAGTTATTTTCTTATTTTCAACAGTATGATTGTATGTCAGTATTATGATTGTATGTCAAACATTTAGAGATAAGATCAATAACCAATCAGTTTCACCAAATACACATACTCCATTGCTGAAAGATAGCAAAATCACAGAATCACAGATGAGACCTCAAACAACATTTAATTCATTTACATATACACAACATATTAGATCTCACCTCCACAATTTCCTCATCAAAATCTACAACTTGTCTAAACCCTATTTGTACTCACCTTCTTAAGACTGGTCTCCCCTTCCTGGATAATGTTTTGCTCTAGATTATAAATAATTCTATCAGGGCATGTACCGCAGTCGTTTAAGACATCTGTTATTAAGCCCTCCCTCAAAAAACCTAGCCTTGTATCGATACTGGTCCTCCTGGACCTCAGCGCTGCCTTTGACACCATAGACCATGACATACTACATAGGCTTGGAAATTTGATAGGCATCAAAGACTCAGCACTCGCTTGGTTTAGATCATACCTTCCTAACCGTCAACAATTTGTACAGGTCCATAATAAACCATCTACCCAGATTATGGTAAAAGTGCCTCAAGGCTCAGTACTGGGCCCTTGTTGTTTAGCAGATGATATATAACTATACCTCTCCATAAAACCTGATGAATTAACCCCATTAGCTAAACTTGACAGTATAAGAGATATAAAGACATGGATGACAAATAATTTCCTGCTTTTGAACTCAGATAAAACAGAAGTCATGGTTTTAGGTTCTAAAAAGATGAGGGATATCCTATCCACATCACAGGCTACATATAGTGATCTTCCACTGACCTCATCCACAAGTGTTAAAAACCTGGGAGTTATAATTGACCAGGACCTAGCACTAAGTAATCATATAAAACAGATCACCAAAACTTAATTTTACCATTTAAGGAACATTTCAAAGATAAGGAAGTCCTTATCCTTACCAGATGCCGAGAAATTAATGTTTTGTCATCTCAAGGATAGACTATTGCAATGCTATTGCAGTGCTATTATGCTGGCTGTAATAATACCTGTCTAAAGAGCTTACAGCTTATTCAAAATGCAGCTGCTCCCACACACAAAAAATATGAACATATTTCCCCCATCCTAGCGTCTTTACACTGGCTACCTGTTAAAAGTCATTGACTTCAAAATATTACTTATAGTTCTTGGTTGATTGCCTGCATTGAAAGAGGACACCTCATCAAGATGCTGTCTTGTCTGCTTCTGACAGAAGAAGCACTTATCTATGCTGGCAGCAGCTGCTGCTGAACAAGTGTACAAAGTCCCTCTAAATGGACTTGATGCAGTTGCAGGTGTTGTTGCAGGTTCAGAAGATGGTCTACCACGTCTTCTCTGAAGACACTGAGTCCTGCCTGCTTCACATGATTTCTAGTAGCGAATATTAGCATTCTGCAGATGCTCACTGTTACAGGTGGATTTGTAGCAGTTCCTGTGCCAAAATGCTTTGTTCTGTTGTAAAATAACTGCATTGTAACAATGTAATTGTTGGCTGATCTGTGATCCCCATCTCCATACTCTCTCATGGACAAAAACAAGAAATTTGGCATATGTCTCTAGTGATGGGTCATTCACCAGTCCACACATATCTGCCACTGGATACATAGCCCAAAATCAGTTTATTTTAGAATATGTGTACCATCACCTGACTAACAGAAAGACACCCCTCAGAATATAACCTAACTAGACTGTGCCACCATGAACTATGAAAATGTGCTTCCTCAAATGAAGAAGGCTAGAAGGTCACTAATATCACCAACCATGAAGAACAGAGCACTATGTGCTTATTCGATATTCTAAATTCTATCACTGCCAGCTATCATCAGCCAACTGTCACTGGTACTGTAGTCAGGGATGGATTACTGCACAGGCCTACCAAGCCCAGGGGCCCAAGGAGTCAGGGGGCCCAAGCCATTGTATGAAATCATTGCCTCAATAATCATATCAACACATAGGCTATGAATCTGATTGAACTAAAGTATTGACCATCCCCAAAATGCACCAGAATACAGGAAATCACATCAAATCAATTAAAAAAAACAATCAGTGAGGGGCCCTTAATACATCTGGGCCCAGGGGCCTGAAAGTTCATAATCCGTCCATGCTGGTATCTCTCTTTCTCTCTCTCTCTCTCACACACACACACCTGTCTGTTTGTCTATCTGATCCTTTACCCTTTCTTTTCTTCACACTTACATAGGCTACGGAAGGCCTTACAGACTTCAGCTGGTGCTATGTAAAAGTCTATTAAATTTGATTTAACAGAGATTTCTGCACTTTGTGCTCTGAATGGGTGTAGACAATTACTGACAGAGCAGGCTAGGCCTACACTCAAGCACACTAATAGGCATGAATTGATAGTATTGATATTGAAGTATTATTTTTTTAAGTGGACAATTTCGAGAATTTTAGGCACAATTTCTTGTTAAAGAGATCAATCATCAGCCTAAAAATGTTTTATAATGTTGTATTGTTTATGTGGCCCACTTTTGCACACTACCTTGTAGAATATCTTTGCTTTTTGGCATCAAACCCTATGCTATAATACCAGCAATGTGAGGTTTATGGACAAAACAACAAATTTGACCTTTTCTGAATTTGACCTTTGATTTGGGTCCTTCAAAACCTTCAAAAAAAATGGAGACATGTTTTTTTTTTACTCTTAAGAACCCATAGAACAAAGATATAATATGCATAACATGTGAATCCCACAAGCCCCCAAATTAGACACATAGGCCCCCCTACTATAGTAGTTTGTTTTGACTCGTAATAGCAATAGACTACAGTATTATAGTATTTGACATTACAGCCTCTGAGATTTGTTTGGGTACCAACCCACTTTATGGAAATGTAGCCTGTGTAACATTCTGGTTTTTATGCACTGATGAAGGGATTTCCTTAATGTCAAAGACTAATTTGGCCCTTGCTGCTAAAATGATGCACAAATTATTATTATTTTGTTCATATTCACTCAGACTGTTGGCATGAGGTTTCTGCATATTAGGTCTACTGGAACAAAATAGGCCCAGAGAGTTCAGTGATATGTAGGCCTATTTTATTCTTGTAGGCTATATGAATAAAGGTCAAGGGTGTCTTAAGCACTGTTTTATTTTATTTCTGTATTATCTTACCTCAACAATAGGCTACAGCTCCTTGAAAAGAATCAGATACACATAACTCTATAAAATCTATACAGTATATATGATTAAACATTTTTATGTTGTATTTGGCTGCAGTGTATGCCTGAATGTAGACTATTATGTTTTCATTTCAATATATGAAAAATTGACAACCATGACCATGATAATGTATTATGTAAAATGAATGTGCACCTTGAGGAAATTATACAAATTCTTTCAGAATGCTTTTCATTTTTGAACTGCATCGAATTGTACTGAATCGTTTTTTATGAACATGTATCTTTACTTGTATCGAATTGCGCCCATCTAGATGTGAATCGTGCCCATGTATCTAGATGTGAATCGCACCCATAGATGTGAATCGCGCCCATGTATCTAGATGTGAATCGTGCCCATGTATCGGAACGTCTTTTACATGAGAGATTCACACCCCTATTGATACCCATACTTGTATGACAGTGATATAAAGTAAGGCACTACAATCTAACTATATGAGCTTTGTTTTCCTTTGTTTTATCAAGTTAAAACTTTTGTTTTGTTTTCAGTAGTTCACTGCAAAGGTGAAATCTAGCCTAATAGTTCTGCCCCATATCATTAATATGATATTATGATATGGTTAACATGCAATGCAAATAGTTAATTGTATGATAAATATTTAAATGATTAATTGAGTTTGTTATAATGCTTCACGCACTTACTTTCCCAAAGGTTAACTATTGGAAACATAATTCTTTGGTTGGGAATTACCTCATTTTGAAGACTGTTGGTCACAGTATAGTGCCAGTCCCTAAACATTTGCATGAAAGCAGAAGCCACATGTGCCATTTACCACATGCATGCGCTAATGACCAATGCACAGCAAAGGTCTGTATGTTTGCATCCCATTGTTATGCCTCCCTCTAATGGCTGTTTTGAGTGCTGCATCCACAACCTCCAGTGAAGATGTGTACAGCTTTTTAAACTAAATATAAATACAGTATGTGCAGTGTATAAGCAATAACCTTATAAGACCAGAATAAATATGGCTATGTAGTATGAACAACAAGTACATATATGTGCAGTGTAGTAGCAGTAACAAGAGGAGCAAGAGTAATATACAGTAGATATATGCAGTGTATTAACAGAATATATTATGAGAAAAACAGAATAAATATGGATATTCAGTATGAACTGCATAGACAGATATGTACAGTATGTACAGCTATGTGCAGTGTGGTAACACCATTGTAGTGCAGATACAGTAACATTATAAGAGTAGTATGAATAAGTGTATGTGCAGGATGAATAGTATGAAGAGCAATAAAAGTGATATATGAACAAATTAAACATTAGAAATGTACTCAATTTACAAACGTTTTATTTCTTAGGATATATTATGCTACCTTAATTAGATGGAAAATATGATGTTTTAAACTGTTTTTTTTTTATTTTTTTTATTTTAACTTTTTAAGTGTCGGCAAAATACTGTAATCATAACCATGGCAGGTGAATGGTGTGCCTCAACTTGATTCAGTTCAATTTACAGTAAAGTAAGCAAACAGAAACACAGAACTGAATCACAGAGGCAGTCTGTGCTTAGCACAAAACAATAGGCTGATATCACAGCTATTTTACTAAACAACAAACACTGGCAACCACAACTAGCATAGCCTATTTAAAGGTACAGTATATCAAATGCAGCATATCTGCTAACAAACAACAAGCTACAACCTGCACAAACGATGACAAATACCGAAGGAAAAACAACCAGCAGAAGGTCATTACATCTCTGGAAACAGAAGTGGTGCATGTCATGTAAGCGTCATCATCTATAACCCCATTGTCCTCTGCACAGTTTTCATGGAACCACCGGAGACAGACTGCACATGAAGCCCAAGCCTCTGCAGACACGGGGTCCTCTAGTATGTCAATGCTGGTAGACAGCCCAAGTGTCCTGGTTGACTTGTCTTAACAGCCTTGGCCTACTGGTTAGCGCTTCAGACCAGAGGGTTGCTGGATCGAACCCCGACCAGAAGAAAGCGGCTGAAGTGCCCTTGAGCAAGGCACCTAACCCCTCACTGCTCCCCGAGCGCCGCTGTTGTTGCAGGCAGCTCACTGCATCGGGATTAGTGTGTGCTTCACCTCACTGTGTGTTCACTGTGTGCTGAGTGTGTTTCACTAATTCACGGATTGGGATAAATGCAGAGACCATATTTCCCTCACGGAATAAAAGAGTATTTATGCATACACATACATTTGTTGTAGACTTTTACTTTTCTCCCTTATTCTTAACCTCTTTCTCTTTGATGAAAGCAAAATGGTTGACACTGGTCAAATGTTCATGAGCGCAGATGTTCATGCCCCCAGAGTGTAGCACTGTAGCTGCCTCATGAACATGCCCCCAGAGTGTAGCACTGTAGCTGCCCCATGAACATGCCCCCAGAGTGTAAAAAAAGAAAAATTGACAGAATTCTCCTTTAACACCTGCAACCTTGAAAACAGCCTTGCCCCATTAACATGCCCCCAGAGTGTAGCACTGTAGCTGCCCCATTAACATGCCCCCAGAGTGTAGCACTGTAGCTGCCCCATGAACATGCCCCCAGAGTGTAAAAAAAAAAAAAATTGGCAGAAATCTCCTTTAACACCTGCGACCTTGAAAACAGCCTTGTTAGCTTTGCAGCTAAAATCCACACTGGGCCTGAATCCTTTCCCCGTGTGGTGTCGGAGGTGATGCTCTCAATTAGCCTATTTCACAAGATGGGGCCGCTGTGTAAATCAACTTCCTGTGGAAGCGCACTGTCCCATAGACAGCAAAAGAAAAGTCCACAGGAAAGACAGAAACAGGAAAGACAGAAACAGGAAGACGTTTTACCCTGCCAATTAAGGTATCATTAACATCAATGAGGCCGGACACCTGGACACTGTGAAATTGGTCTATTGAAGATTTATCCTGTATGAATACGCTGGTGTTTTTTAAGGTAATCTTCACGAGTAAAACCCTTCCCACAGTGAGAGCAGAGATATGTTCTCTCCTCTAGGTGAATACGCTGGTGCGATTGGAGGTTATCCTTCCGAGTGAAGCTCTTGCCGCACTGAGCACAGTGATAGGGCCGTTCTCCTGTGTGAATGCGCCGGTGCCGTTTCAGATCCCACTCGCTGAGGAAGTTTCTCGGACAGTAAGTGCAGTGGTGCGAGCGTCCGGTGTGAACGCGCTGGTGTGCGTGGAGCGTCGCTGCGTGAAGGAAGGTCTTGCCACACTGAGGGCAGGAGAGAGGGCGCTTTCGTTTGTGAACATGAGGAGGTCGTCGGAGAGGAGACTGGGAGGGGAAGGTCTGGCCACGCACAGAACAGGAGGAAGGTTTGGACCTGTCCATCTCAGGAGTCGGGGTCTCGGAGATGGAGGGGAACGCTGCAATAGCTGACGATGACAGAGATGATCCATTTCCTGTTTCACAAAAAATATATATACTGTATACATATATATATATATATATATAAAACAATGACACGGACGGCCGGACACGTATTGCACACACAAATCTTACATTTGCACTTTTCACATGATGCAAACACACAATGGAACCAATGTGAAAGGCATGAATCAGAGTTCATTTAAGCTGAGTGTGTGTATGGGCTTTCGTGCCTGTGTGTGTGTGTGTGTGTGTGTGTGTGTGTGTGTGTGTGTGTGTGTGTGTGTGTGTGTGTGTGTGTGTGTGCGTTCGTTCGTGCCTGTGTGTGAGTGTGTGTATGTGCGGTCGTGCCTGTGTGAGTGTGTGTGTATGAGATGTCTTACTGTTTTTGGGTTCTTCTCCATCTCTGAGGTTCTCGTCGTCCTTCCCTTGTTGTTCTTGTGTTCTACAGCAGTCCACCAGCACTACGGACACGCCCCTTAACTGGGCCAGAGACGCAGGGTCTGGAGAAGACTGGTCCGACTCAGAACTAAAGACCGGAGCCACTGTTGACATTTCCTCGTCTCCCTAAAACTCACAGAGATATCAAAATTACAATTTTACGTCTTGTGTTTCTGCTATCTGAGAGTTTACGGTTTTATTTTCATTGGCAGGTTTGATGTGGGTTTAGACATTAATTATCAATCACAAGGTGGCTTAACACATTTAGTTCATCTTCTGTTAAAATGGCGAGATGCTGTGCTCCCACATTCTGGCTGCCTACATGTTTTAACTCCATCTCACTAGAGCTCCTTACAAAACAAAAGTGCTGTAGATCCCTGTTCCAAACTCCGTACCTGTATAATTTCAGTTTTAATGTCTGCAGCTGAGGAGAAGGTCAGTTCTGATTTGGGATCAACTGCCTCCGCTGCAGCAGAGAAGGTCAGTTCTGATTTGGGATCAACTGCCTCCACTGCAGAAACTCAAAAGAATACACACATACATAATTACATTCACTCATTTAAGTGCATGCTTAGCCCGATCGATATGGGCTTTTAAAGACCAATACTGATTTCGATACTTGAGGATTTCAAAAACCAATACATGATAAATCGTCAAATAATATTTATTCAACACAATGTTTCTAGGCCAAGTATACTTGCGTATACAAGGAATTTGGTCTCTGCATTTATCTCATCCGTGAATTAGTGAACACACAGAGCACACAGGGAAATAGTAAAAATGTCAACGTTGGCTTTTTACACACTGTTAAACAGCATTAAACAGTGTGATACTTTGTGTAATTGTTGCAGAACGCCACTGTGCCGTGAGCGGTGCGTGTCTGCTCCGTAACTGCTGTATTGTGTTTTTTATGTGACCATTCAAATCAGAAAGGTCTCTGATGTAGAGCTGCTGTGGACAGTCTCTTTTGGCTGGAAACACTTCCAACACGCTTGCCTGTCGCATAAAAAAAAGGTGCCGTTGCCATTTCTAGCTGGCACACGTTTGTAGCGCAGCAATGGAAAGCTAATACTGGGAATTTAGATGAAGGATCAGTATGTGGCTTTCCTTCAGCAAATAGCAAATATCAGCCGATAACAATGGCACATATTAAAGGCTACTAATTAATCACATTTTTCATATGCCGCTGACTTTAGACTTTTAAATTGTGGATATCACAAATTGCACACTTTAACTCAATGAGATCTATCACAGCATGGAGTTTACCACTCCAACTAGCGTTTGGGTGGTGAATTTCAGAGGTACGCACAAACACGAGACGCACAACTTAATAAAATACTCCCAATAGCATAGGCCACTTGTAGCTGTTCACTCCCCTTACCAGAATGATGGCTCTCTTCATATCCACCAGCATCAGCAGAATATTCTTCTTTAACACCAGACACTAGAGCCTCCACAATTCTCTGACCCGCAGATGAGACCAGCGGACTCTGGGCGTCAGGTGAGACCAGTGGTTCTGACCAGACCAGTGACTCCTGAGCTGGTGTCAGCTGGTCGGCTGGTGTGTGTGTGTATGTGTGAGTATACCAGTGATTCATCTGCTGTTGTTGATGCAGATCCTTTAGTTCATTCTTCAGGAACGCCACAGTCTGCATGAAATTGCATGAAATTAAGTGGTAAATACAACCTCCAAATCTGACAGCTAATGTAATGTAATCTATAATACATTACTCACCATGAGTAGTGTGTGTGTGTGTGTGTGTGTGTGTGTGTGTGTGTGTGTGTGTGTGAGAGAGGGTGTGTAAGTGAGTGAGAGTGTGAGAGTGTCCTCACCAAACAACTGAAAGAAAACATGAGCCAAAGCACACCCATGTCAATAAATACACACACACCTGAGGTGTGTTCAAATTCCCAAACACAGGCGAATGATTGCAAACAGTCTAAGGAGGTAGTTCTCTGCGAACATATAGTGGAGCTGAACTGGAGCTGTGTTACCGTTACCATGGAATGTTTGTAAACACCAAATCGTTAAAGTTTAACTGTTCAGAGACAACATGTTCACCACAAATATTTGCCACTGTTTGCCAAATTTCAACACACCTCTGGTGGGCCTGTGAGAACACGCACACATAGGGTTGGCCCCTCAGAGTGAGTTGTGTTTTCCTTGGATACAGACACAGTCACACACACACGTCTTTTCCTATGTTACAGTCACACACACCTGATTGGCCTCTGAGAGAGCGTTGTCTTTTGCCTTCAGCTGTTTCTTTAGTGCACTGATCTCCAACCACAGCTGTTTGTTTGACTCCGCCTGCTCCATTAGGCTCCGCCCAGTCTCCACTTCCTTCTCCTCCAGGCGGCAGATCAACATGCAGAGCTCCCGGTTCCTAACTACCTCATGCTAATGGAGCCAAAGAAATCCAACAAATTTACACACACACATCAAACAGAAGAACTAATTTACACACACATCAAATAGAAGAACTAATTTACATACACATCAAACAGAAGAACTAATTTACACACACATCAAACAGAAGAACTAATTTACACACACATCAAACAGAAGAACTAATTTACACACACATCAAACAAAAGAACTAAAAGAAAATGGTATGTGGTGATGCTACCAGAATACATTTATCTGCCCAACAGACAAATTTAATGACCATAGACAATATCTGACTGGTGTTGCTATAGCATTGTGTGTGTATTGTCTATGGAGAGTGGCCTTACATTAGAGCCCGATCAATAAATCGGTGTGCCGATATTATCGGACGATATTAGCTAGTTGCTGATCTATCAGTAGCTGCATTCATAATGGCCGATAATTATTTTTAAATTAAGTTATTAACATTGTGGTACCAGTTGTATCAGTAACACAGTTTGAGAACCACTGCTCTAACTGGGCAGTAGTTGCAGCATGGTTCAAGCCGCGTCTGTGTCGCGGTTATGATGAGGTAGTGTGGCAGCTGTAACCTGTTAACATGGACGCCGAAATGATGTGCAAAATCAACACGAGAACGAAACCGCTCCGCACACACAATGCAGGCAATGTGTTCCATCAATGTACTCATATGATAGTATGAACATTATCTAACACAGTGGTTCTCAAACTGTGGTACGGGTACCACTAGTGGTACACGGACTCTCTGTAATGGTACTCCGGGAGACTCCCAAGATGTGCTTTCAGGAAGACAAAATAATCACTTACATTTATATCAAATTACAGGTGCTGGTCATATAATTAGAACATCATCAAAAAGTTGATTTATGTCAGTAATTCCATTCAAAAAGTGAAACTTGTATATTATATTCATTCATTACACACATACTGATATATATTTGATGATTATAACTGACAACTAACGAAAATTCCAAGTTCAGTATCTCAGAAAATTAGAATATTACTTAAGACCAATACAAAAAAAAGGTTTTTTTAGAAATGTTGGCCAACTGAAAAGTATGAACATGAAAAGTATGAGCATGTACAGCACTCAATACTTAGTTGGGGCTCCTTTTGCCTGAATTACCGCAGCAATGCGGCATGGCATGGAGTCAATCAGTCTATGGCACTGCTCAGGTGTTATGAGAGCCCAGGTTGCTCTGATAGTGGTCTTCAGCTCTTCTGCATTGTTGGGTCTGGCGTATCGCATCTTCCTCTTTACAATACCCCATTGATTTTCTATGAGGTTAAGGTCAGGCGAGTTTGCTGGCCAATTAAGAACAGGGTGGTCCTTAAACCAGGTAGTGGTAGCTTTGGCACTGTGTGCCGGTGGCAAGTCCTGTTGGAAAATGAAATCTGCATCTCCATAAAGTTGGTCAGCAGCAGGAAGCATGAAGTGCTCTAAAACTTCCTGGTAGACGGCTGCGTTGACCCTGGACCTCAGAAAACACAGTGGACTGATACCAGCAGATGACATGGCACCCCAAACCATCACCATTTCCCCTGGGGATCAATAAAGTATCTATCTATCTATCACTGACTGTGGAAACTTTACACTGGACTTCAAGCAACATGGATTCTGAGCCTCTCCTCTCTTCCTCCTGGGACCTTGATTTCCAAAGGAAATGAAAAATTTACTTTCATCAGAGAACATAACTTTGGACCACTCAGCAGCAGTCCAGTCCTTTTTGCCTTTAGCCCAGGCGAGGCGCTTCTGACGCTGTCTCTTGTTCAAGAGTGGCTTGACACAAGGAATGCGACAGCTGAAACCCATGTCTTGCATACGTCTGTGCGTAGTGGTTCTTGAAGCACTGACTCCAGCTGCAGTCCACTCTTTGTGAATCTCCCCCACATTTTTGAATGGGTTTTGTTTCACAATCCTCTCCAGGGTGTGATTATCCCTATTGCTTGTACACTTTTTCCTATCACATCTTTTCCTTCCCTTCACCTCTCTATTAATGTGCTTGGGCACAGAGCCCTGTGAACAGCCAACCTCTTTAACAATGACCTTTGTCTTGCCCTCCTTGTGCAAGGTGTCAATGGTCGTCTTTTGGACAACTGTCAAGTCAGCAGTCTTCCCTATGATTGTGTAGCTTACAGAACTAGACTAATTTAAAGGCCTTTTCGGGTGTTTTGAGTTAATTTGCTGATTAGAGTGTGCCACCATGTCTCTTCAATATTGAACCTTTTCACAATATTCTAATTTTCTGAGATACTGAATTTGGGGTTTTCATTAGTTGTCAGTTATAATCATCAAAGTTAAAAGAAATTAACACTTTAAATATATCAGTCTGTGTGGAATGAATGTATACATTATACAAGTTTCACTTTTTTAACGGAATTACTGAAATAAATAAACTTTTTCATGATATTTTAATTATATGACCAGCACCTGTATATTACATTACATTAGGCTGACGCATTTTTAACCAAAGCGACTAACATGGTAACAGTTTAAGCTTTTTAAAGCAATTCTCTCAACAATTGGACAATTTTAAAAAGGTAGAGTACAATAAGAATAAGTGTATCAGTGAGTGCAGTTTTTAAACAGTCGGGTGTCAGTTAGTCAGGTGCTAGGATCAGCAAGACTAGTAAGTAGTGCTACGAGAGGAGATTTTCTCTGAAGAGCTGGATCTCTGGAACCACGCAATTACTGAACTTAAAATTAAATTTGTTTTTGTCTATCTTGAAAAAATAACAAAACCCAAAACAGTATATAGGCCTACAGTATAAAGTTAAAATTTGTAATTAAATTGCCCTACGCTACTGTATTATAATGGCGGTCATAATGGTGGTACTTGAAGAGCCAATAGTTTTCTGAGTATGGCATATCATGGTGTTCATCACAGATAAGAACAAAAACCTGATGCTATTATTCATAATAATTATTTTATTGGATGAGCCATTCATTAGGATACCAGATAGTAAGGCCTATTTAAACACAAAATCCCACCTTGTGAGTGCATTTTTACATTGTGTTTGTCAAAAATGAATATTTTATAGTTATAGTTTATCGTTTTTTGAAATCCTCAATAGGGATGCGCCAATCGATCGACCGCAGATTATTATCAGCCGATATTCACTCAAAATAGTTTGGTCGGTTAGTCCAGTTAGGGGCTGGAATATGTAAAACATTTTAAATAATGAAGTGCACCAGTGTGAAAGCACCCTTAATCTTTACAACTGGTGCATTGGCATGTTTAATTGTTGGCTTTACATTTTTTTTTTAAAAAGTTAGTGTAGATCCCTGCACTGTCTTTCAATAGCCATATTGATTGGTGATTGGTAATCGGTATCAGCAGATAGGCCTACTGATGTCAGTGATCGGTAATTGGCCCCCAAAACCAGTGGTGGAATGTAACACTTCGTTACTGTACTTAAGTAAATTTTCCACGTACTTTACTTAAGTAGAATTTATAGTGCATACTTTTGACTTTTACTTCGTTACATTTTACAGCAATTATCTGTACTTTTACTCGACACCTGTACATTTCTACAACACCATCGTTCCTTTTTACAATACATTTTATGATCAGTTTTTTTTTCTCTCTGACAAACACGTTTGTTTTACCAGGTGGTGGGGTTGCTACCTTCTGGAACGCTACGTGCCCAGCTTCTAAATCTTTGAAACATAAGCTTCTAGTCTAGACCAGGTAAAGCGTGAGCTTGTAGCCATCTGCATTCGGTAGGCTATATTTACCAGACCCATGGCTACACTAGACATGCAACTGTGTTCTGTGCCTTTCTCTGTCTGTTATATGCAGCGTTAGGGCCTCCTCTCCAATGAGATTGCTATCCGCAGATCAGCAAAGTTACAGGCTGCCTGTGCTTCTGTCACACGTCTGATCATAAAGACACCTTTCTCAGCAACTTTTCTGTTCAATCAGCAGAATTGGTGTTACATGGCAACTGGCTCCCATGTTAACTGGCTGCGTTGATGACGTTTCATGATTGATGACGAGTCTTTGCCAGATGTGGCCGCTTGCAGATTTGTCACTTTCTGATATAGGCCTACTAGACGCACACAAATATGCATGACATGTTTCAAAGTCAAAATTGTATGTAGTACTACATGCACTGGACCATGAATATGCACACTGCAATGGGCAGGAGAAGTCTATAACGTGTCCATATTTTACACAAAATTTGCGCACAGGGAGAGTCAAAACTCTTAGGCTTATAGGCTATTAACGTTAATGTTACTGACATGTAAACATGGGTTTGATGTTTTTTTGATACTTTATTTCCTAATTCTCGCGTTGGGTGCTTCTCCTGTGGTGCAACAGGTTAATGCCTATGCATTGCTTTTTTACGCAGTCAACATAGGTTCAGTCCTCCCCATCACACGTTTTTTTTTATTATTATTTATTTATTTTTAGACCAGTAACGCTTCCTCAATTTAGGCTACAGATACTAGGTGGCCACAGAGAGCATGACCAGCAGTCAGTGAAATGTTTGAAAACTTAACCATGGTACTTTGAAGACCTACTGGCTTGGGCAACTGCTGTAGCAAGACAACACCATCAGCCGTGTTAACTTGCTACAATCATTACCTGACTTCTTCTAATTGTATAGAGTAAGTCAAGTAAATTTCACTATGACTTATCAGCTGGTTCGTGGCGCAAGTACGTAGATGGTTATCATGTAAAAGGTTTCATTTAGGAAGCAGGTTCGATACCCACGTGGAGTTATTATTATGCTGTTTAGGTATTTATTTTTTTGGTGGCATATTTATGGTCCAGTGGATGTAGCGTACTAGAGACCATTTTGACATTTAAATATGTTATGCATAGTTGTATTTGTTCGTCTCCAGTTTCCACCAGAAAGTGACAAATCTGCAAGCGGCCACATCTGTCGAAGAAAGGTCACCAACGCAGCCAGTTAACATGGGTGCCAGTTGCCATGTAACATCGGCATTACGATCCACCTGACGTTTCCCTTGTCTACCCTGTTAAACTTCAGGCTCTCGTGTTTTGCAAGATATTTTACTCACCAGATCACCCTAGTAGATAACCAGAATTACAGTCTCTAGAATTGTAGGTCAGAATGTAAACTAGGCCACAGATGGTAAGCACAATTGCATTAGCTTACACTATCTAGTCGAGTATAACCTAAAACTAGCTTAATTAAAATGCCACAGCCCATACTGATTTTTCTTTTAGAATATAGATATTAAGAGAATAAATCATTATGCAAATACTTTTATTTTTAATACTTAAAGTAGGCCTACATTTAAAAGCAGGTACTTTTTACTTTTAGACTACTTAAGTAGGGTTGTCATTGTGGTACTTTTACTTTTACTAAAGTAAATATTTCTCTGTGTATTTGTACTTTTACTTAAGTACTGAGTTTCAGTACTTCCTCCACCACTGCCCAAAACACTGATCGGAGCATCCCTAATCCTCAAATATCAAAATCTGCATCAGTCTTTAAAATCCCATAACGGTCTACCTTATAATTATCGCCAGTGGTACTTGCAGCTATTTTGCTATGTTATAGACAGAAGAGAAAAGAGAGAATACTCTTACAAAAGCTTTACTGTGTGTGTGTGTGTGTGTGTGTCCTACCTGTAATACTTCTGTGATGAATTTGGTAGCCTTCTCCAGGTCGATACATGCTTTCCTGTGACTCATCATTTCAATATGCTGAGTCATTTCATCTGTCTACAACACAAAAATGCATTGTCACTTAAATTTGTGGGTCATTCCGTGTCAAATCAGACAAAATCCAGGAAAATGGTTGCAGCACCGACTCCCGATTTCCCTTAAAGTTTGTCTACACAATGTTTAGGTTCCATAACTAAAATCTGTCAAATATTTTTGTTCAATTCTATTGTTTTAATAGCCTAGTCTTTTTGCCATGGATTGTTTACACTCTTTAAAAGGCCTTATCTTGGAGGCCATGATTGGACAGTCATCTTAAAAAGTATTGTTCCCAGGCTGACCAAACTTTGTAGAATGGAAGACAAACATGTTCTCAGTATGATTCAATCATTAAAAGTTTGTACCACAGTCTCATTGGTTTTATAGAAGTCCCTAGTTTCAGAAAAAAACACAAAACTCCTTTATTGTGACAATGAGTATTTTCTCTAGAAATATAATCCTTTGTTAATCTTGTCCCAATGTGAAGTCTCCAAAACAAAAAGGCCATGACAATAAGGATCAAACAACACAAGGGGTGTTTATATTTTTGTGTCATTTTCATGCATGCACTGAAATGGTATGTGGGGTAGTAGGACCATAAACATCTATGTGGAAATAGTTTAGTATATGAACATTTATTGTGAGATTCAGTCACCAACGGAATTTGCGATCTACCCTGCAGTCTCAGCAAAACAGCCTTGCGGACCTTTGGCAAAAGATGTAAGTCTGTCTCTCCGTCAGACACAGTAGGCACAGTAACATCAAAGACTCCCACTCACCTTTGAGTTAACTTCGACCCGGTGCCTCGCGCTTTCTATGTGTTGAGGCGACCTCAAACCCTCGCTACGTGAGATAAAGCTGGTGTGCGTAGGCCTACCGTCTGCCCCTTTCTGCATTCTACAAATATTTTACAAATACTATCTTTACATAAGACCACAATTCCTTTAAATATCATCAGTCAAGCTACCATGTCTCGTGAACAGTTCGTCAAAGTTGTATAACCTGGACAACAACACACAACACTCCCCTGCTTACGACCTTAATGTTAGCTGACATAAAAAAATAACTCCGTGGTTTCACAAACTTTGTCATTGATCTCCGCTCCAAATACTGTGTAAAGCATAGAGATGTAACACTTGAAGTGAGGCTTGAGTCAGAAAATTGATTGTCTTCTTCTTGTTCTTCTTCTTCCTGTTTTTATGGCGGATGGCAAACAACGTTTGGTGCATTATCGCCACCTTCTGAAATGGAGTGTGGGTCTGAGTGATTTATTCCCAAGTTATTCCCCTACTGCGTCTGCCTACTGCTATAATCTCTTTATTAAATCAGTTATCCTAAGAAAATAAAAGAAACACCTAAAACAAAACATATATGTCCAGAGTTCCTTTGCAAGACAAGGTATAGCCAATATCCAAAGATCCTTGATTACTAGCTCCGCTTTAACCCTCTTTGCTATATCTCTTCATGCTTCATGCATGTAGGCTACTTCTACACCACCCCACTCTTCTTTGAATGTTGTGAAACCCGGTCTGACCATTATCCACAAGACTTCTCCTTTGTCTTTTCTTAATGGTCTTAACTTCAGCTGTACTGTATTTTATATATAAATCAATACAATTCTGCTTTGTTGCTTTATAGCATATCTGCCAACTCATCTCCTTTATGAGCAGGAACCCATACAAAACACTTCAGATTTCTGCGGTTTACTTGACTTGTCAATTGTCTGGACTAAGATTGTATATTCTGGATGCTTATCAAAGCTGAGGATGAATCTGAGGCAATAGCTATACATCTTGGCCTATTTCTCTCAACCCAAGAAAGTGCCCTTATGATCTAATGCCATTCATGTCTTCTGCCATATCCACTAGACTGTGTGTGTGTGTGTGTGTGTGTGTGTGTATCCAAATGCTATAAATATGATTGTCTTGGCTATGCACGCATTCATAAACAAGGGTTACACATTTTATTGTAAAAATTCATGATCAAATACATTCATGTTCATGTTCTGTTGTTAGAGGTATGGAAACACACAACTCTGAGTCAAAAAGGCAGCCACAGATAGATGCCATCTGTAGGTTCCTTTCTGGATAATGTCAAGCCTGGCCCGAAGAATCTTGACGTCTGGTTTTGACAGTAAGAAAGACGGTAAGATCAACACATTACAAAGTCAGAACAACACATCAGAAAGCTTGCATATGCTTGCTTTTATTATTACCTTCAAAATGTTTCCACAATAATATCTAGTATCTTATCGGTGACCATTTCCTTTATCCCTTCACACATGCATACTGTAAAAGCCTTTTTCCCAGACCCCTTGCCTCAATCAAAAATCTATTAACGGACTGCAGGCTGTTCAGAATTCAGCAGTCAGGCTTCTCAGTGTTGATGAAAATCTTGCAAGGATACAATGGGCAAAAAGACCTGACCTTTGACCTGCTGAGATGGAGAGGGAGAGAGAAAGAAAGATGGAGATAGTGTGAGAGATGTGGAGGTAGACAGAGGGAGAGAGGAAAGAAGAGAGAGAAATATTGAGAGGAGACAGTGGGGGGTGAGGAAAGGAGAGATGGAGGAAGAATGAAAAAGGGAGAGAGAGAAAGATGGAGAGAGAGACAGATGGAGAGAGAGAGACCAGGTACCAGAGGAGAAACAGGCATTCACAGAATGGCATAATTATGGCTTAGTCTCTCTAGTGGTGGGTACGCAGTATGGTTCCCTCTAGTGGTGATTATGCAGTATGGCCCTGTGGTTTGGAAGCCTCACATGATCTTGGTGTTGACACCAGACATAGGGGACTCGAGTCACATGACTTGACTCGAGTCAGACTCGAGTCACATTTTTTAAGACTTGAGACTTGCTTGATCAACATGTATAAAAGACTCGACTTGACTTTGACTTGCTATTCATGACTTGAGACTTGACTTAGACTTGAGATAAATGACTTGAAATGACTTGACTTTTTAATTGTTTTCATAGATATTAAGGAGTTAACTTTACGATTTTAGAAAATCTGCTTAGGTGCTGTTGCATGCCTCACGCGAGTGAACCTGTCATTGTACCAAGCGACGCCACAGACCAACAGCAAGTGCCAGATCAAATGAGACAGACTGAGGTAGGCTAACTTGCAAATATAGAAGGATCTACGTTTATACCAAAACATAATAATGTTTGGCTTCACAGATGATGTATCTGACAAGTCAAAGGAGAAATGAACAGCAGTCTGCAAGTATGCGAAATAGCGACATAACCACCACCACGTTGATTTTCATCCTAAGTTAACCTAGTCGTGTTAGAAACCTAACGTCAAATTTGAGGCATGTTAAGAGTTGGCTTTAAATCTATTATGCTTTTTAGTTAAAGCCATATTAGGTTAAATGTGTGAAATGGCAAAGTGAAACATTTTCTTGTCTAAGTTTAATCTTGATATATAGCGAAAATGTTGCCAATGTAACCTAAGCGCCTCTCTTTCTCCCTCCCTCTTAAACACGTCCCTGTTCCATAGGTTACAACCTAGTAGTAGGCTAACAACAGTAAGTAGGCCTAGCTAACTGCCAGCAATCAGCATAGAAAAGTAGCTTATTTCACATGTTAGGCTTATGTATAATATGATAGCATTAATGGTCCTAAACCCTCCTAAAACCCATTGTGCAGTCGCGCTTGTCAAAGTTTGTTAGTGACGTCGGCGGCAGCGTTTGATTGATTGATTAGTCACTTTTTCACTTTTTCAACTTTGACTGTCACAAAAAATGACTTGGACTTGCTTGAGACTTGAAGATTAAGACTTGAGACTTGCTTGTGACTTGCACATGTGTGACTTACTCCCACCTCTGTGACACACACACACACACACACACACACACTGAAAACCCTGTTTTTATCTCTCTATCTCTCACACACGCGCACACACACTGTGCTGATGCAGCCTGGGGAGTTGCACTTTGACCACAGATCTCATACACAAATCACAGTCTCAGCAGCAGAACGGTGAGTGTGTGTGTGTGAGTACACGTGTGTTTAATGTTTCTATTCTCTGTTTGACTTTCAGTGCAGATGAGATGTTCGTGTGAGCACTTGAGTGTGTGTGTGTGTGTGTGTGTAATTGGATCCTCAGTTACTGCTGTTACTGCTACCTCTCAGAGCAGGAGCGCCCCTCTCTACCTTCAAAAAACTCCTGAAGACCCAGCTCTTCAGAAAGTATCTCCTCTCGTAGCTCTACTTACTAATTCTAGCACTTACCAACTGACACTTGACTGTATGGAAGTAGCACTCACTGCTGAACTAACTTGTCCTTATTGCTCTCTACCTTGATTGTTTCTCTTGTTGGGAATCGCTTTAGGTTAAAAAGTGTCAAATGTAATGTAATGTTATATTATGTAATGTAATCCTGTTGAGAGTGCACATAGTGGGGACACACACACACACACACACACACACACACACAGAGAGAGAGAGAGCTACCACTGGGCTCTATAGCACAGTGACCCAGGAGGAAAAGTCTGGAATTGTGATTGACAGCCAGTTGCATTATGGGAGTGGTCCGGTTCACCATCTCTGACAAAGCCACTGAAACCACACTCTACTCAGCTCTCAACCTTCTCATTCAGGGATCGGAGGTTAGCTACAGACAAAGGTCATCTACAGACTAAGATCATCTACAGACTAAGGTCAGCTACAGACTAAGGTTATCTACAGACTAAGGCTGCTGTAGGCTGTATTAAATGGTGGGGGGGAGGGAGGCTAGGCCATGTATTGTTATTGCCGTTTTTAGAAGATCATTCTGCCCAATGTTGTTTAATTCACAAGCAAAAACCTTTGTTTTATGAACTCGTTTGGGCACGTGGTAGAGCGCTCACTGCCCCCCTCACTAAACCCACCTGCTCA
The DNA here is from genome assembly GCF_017589495.1 of Alosa alosa. NCBI lineage: Eukaryota > Metazoa > Chordata > Actinopteri > Clupeiformes > Clupeidae > Alosa > Alosa alosa. The sequence goes on along the minus strand of NC_063209.1, from coordinate 18,641,922 downwards.
CTAGTATGGTGGCGATGGGACTGAAGCAATCCAACTTAAAAACAAAACAATACGAGAATATGCAAAGCTTGATTTGACCTCCTGCCCTCTGGAAGGATATAATGTACCTGCAGGATTTTATGTGTGTATATGTATGTTGTTGAAGTGTGTGTTTTGTGTGTGTGCACTGTGCAAATCATAAAAGATGTCTTTGACACCATCAGCCCTTTACTACATCACAGCTGGATTAATGTAACTCACTCTATCTGGGACTCCCTCAAGCACTGATTGTAAATCTAGGCTCAATACACAGCTCTTCTCCCTGGCTTTCCCTGCCCTTTTATGATGGTTATATTTGTATTCATGTATGTATTGTCCTTTTAGTGCACTATGTACGGCACTTTGGTCAGTGTAAATTGTATTTTAAATGTGCTTATAAATAAATTGTACTTACTTACTTACTTACTATAGGTGCAGAATGGACCTACAGGATTACTTCCAGAGGATCGGCTTCAGCGGTCCGTTTGAGAAGCCGGACCTGGCCACTCTGCAGCTGGTGCACCGTCTGCACGTGCTGAGCATCCCCTTTGAGAACCTGAGCCTGCACAGCGGCCAGCAGAACAGCATGGAGCTGCCACTGGTCTTCAACAAGCTGGTGCGTCAGCGGCGTGGGGGCTGGTGCTGCGAGAGCAACCTGCTCTTCTCCTGGGCGCTGGGGCAGATGGGATACGCACACACCATGCTGGGCGCCCGCGTCCACCAACCACAGCAGCAGGACTTCAGCGCCCGCGAGGGACACCTCATCAACAGGGTGGACGTGGCTGGACGCTCCTACATCACTGACGTCAGCTTCGGAGTCTCCTGTCAGATTTGGGAGCCCCTAGAGCTGACGTCGGGGAAGGAGCAGCCCCAGGCAGCCGGAATGTTCCGCCTAAAGGAGGACCACGCCACATGGGTCCTGGAGAAAACGTCTCGCACACCGCTGGTCCCCAACGAGGCCTTCGCCACATCCAGCCTGGTGGACCGCAGCCGGACCAGGGTCATCTACTGCTTCACCCTGGAGCCCCGACGGCCCGAGGACTTCCACGCCGCCGCCCAATTCTACCAGACCGCCCCTGACTCACTCTTCACCAACAAATCAATCTGCTCCCTGCAGACACCCACCGGCTTCAGGGCTCTGATTGGCTGGGTTTACAGTGAGGTCACGTTTGGGTACCAGGAAGAGTTTGACCTGATGGAAATGCGTAACATCACGGACGCCGAAGTCCAGGACGTCCTGAGGGAGAAGTTTGGCATGCCGCCAGTCCACAACCTCAAACTGAAGAGTGAGAAAGTATGCTATTCCCTCTAACATCTCCCACGGTAACAGGAGAATGACATCTACGCTCAGGACAGACGGGTTCACATTATGGGTTTATCTCATTAATCTGTCTCATGAATAAATACACCATGAACTGTCATCTACTCGCTCAGATATTAGCTATGGATTTGTAACTGGGATTTGGCACAATAAGAGCCAGTGTATGAATAGTACAGCAACACAAGACAAGATTCAAGATTTCTTTTATTACAGCTCATTATAGGTTTATAATAGAGTAAAATTCGTTGTTTTTTTTCTCCTCAAAAAATAAATAAATGAAAGGGGGGTGTGTGTGTGTGTGTGTGTGTAGGAAAAAAAAAAGTGCCTTGTTGTCTGTGAGTTCAGCAATCTAATTGCTTGGTGAAAGAAACTACTTTGGAGTCTGGTGGTACAAGCTTTCAAGCTTCTATATCGTTTCCCAGATGGTAATAGCTCAAATAGTTCATGGTTGGGATGACTAGGATCATTCAAGATTGTTTTGCCTTCCTAATGCATCTTCCCTCAAATAACTCCAGTATGGAGGGTAGGTCACAGCCGCATATGGTCTGTGCTGTACGCACAACTCTCTGAAGTGCTTTTCTATTGTATTGAGAGCAGTTCCCATACCATGCAGTTATGGTCCCAGTCAAGATGCTCTTAATGGTGCCTCTGTAAAAAGACCTTAGGATCTTGGGTCGCATACCAAACTTTCTCAATCGTCTGAGGTGGTACAGACGTTGTTGGCCTTTTTTTACAGTGTTCTGAGTGTGACTGTCCCAGGTGAGGTCTTCTGAGATGGTAACGCCCAGGAACTTAAAGTCTCTCACCCTCTCCACTGTCTCACTATTGATGTTAATGGCTTCAAACTGTTGTTCTTTCCGCCTGAAGTTAACTATCAATTCCTTCGTCTAGGACACAAGCTATTGGTTACCTGAATGCTATGAAGAACATTCATCTGCAATATCAGTCTGAAATTAAATATATAACTATCAATGTCATTTAAATATATAATCTAAAAACAATCTAAATATGAAAAGTTAAGATCCGGTATCTTGAGATTTTTCCTATGGGAAAATAACATGGGGATTTTGAATTGTCGCACCTGTTAAACTCTCACGGGGATGAAGAAATTGGAAATGCAGACGTTCAAAAACGAGATAACGATGGTGATGTCTCTCCACACATAGTATATGTTAATCAAATAATTTTGCTTTAAAAGCCACTCTCTTCCTGGTCTGAAATATCGATTTGTGGGCAAAAACATACAGGAGCCTGATGAGTACATGATGAGCCCTCACTGGAACTGGCTAGTTCACCACAGAATCAATGAATGGGTCAGCATCATTTCAATATGTGATAGGATCTAGGAAAAAGATCACATGGTGAAATAAAAAATCCTTGATTTCTGCTCCGTTTCAACCCTCTGTGTGATGGATCACATATGTGGTCAACACTTCATACAACCACCTGTGGTCTTCCATCCTGAGTCTCAGGACAGGCTGAGATCAGAAATTCACATCTAATGTTAACACAGTTCTGCGTCTGTGTCACCTCTGCCACTGGTATAGCAGGCAATATCAGCAAAGACTCTAATCTTAATATCAGGCTGGGGATTTGTACTGATCCCTTTTGGACAGTATTTTTAGATTAGATGGGGCTAGGGGAGATCGACTAGGGGTGCTGGTAGCGTAGTGGCGTAGGAACTGGGTGAGTTATGCCTGTTGTGCCCTTGAGCAAGACTCCGAGTTGCTCAGGGGAGGCCTGCCATTGTAGTAATTGTAAGTTGCTTTGGATGAAAAAATCAGCCAAATGAATAAGTATATAACTAAGCTAATGCACTAAAGTTATTTTCCCCAGTAGAAGCCTGCGGAGTACCATATTCCTCACACAGGTGGAGTACCATATTCCCCACACAGGTGGAGTACAATATTTCTCACACAGGTGGAGTACCATATTTCTCACACAGGTGGAGTACTATATTCCTCACACAGGTGGAGTACAATATTCCCCCTGCAGGGGGTGGAGAGCAGCAGAAAATGGAAATAATCTGATAAAATGCCTCAAATGGAAGTTAAGTGTCAAGTGTTAAGTTGAGTGTGTATAGATGAGTGTGTGCATCTGAGTGTGTGTAGATGAGTGTGTGCATCTGAGTGTGTGCATCTGAGTGTGTGTAGATGAGTGTGTGTAGTTGAGTGTGTGTAGATGAGTGTGTGCATCTGAGTGTGTGTAGTTGAGTGTGTGTAGAGGAGTGTGTGCATCTGAGTGTGTGCATTTGAGTGTGTGTAGATGAGTGTGTGCATCTGAGTGTGTGCTGTAACTTGTAACACTGCTTAGCGTTTACATCACTCCCTGACAGGGGCCTGAGGTGAATAAAGAGGGGAAGCATGTCCAAACATCAGGGTTTTATTATAGGGATCTTAAAGCTGGTTCTACATACTGAAAATAACCATTCACCATAAAACACACACACACACACGCCTGTGCAGGCCTCAAGCTTGCACTCACTCTCACACACACACACACACACCTGTACAGGCCTCAAGCTTACACACACACTCACACCGAAAAAAAAAACGCCTGTGCAGGCCTCGCACTCGCACTCGCACACCTAAGCCGATGCAGGCTTAAAGGGCCCAGCCCAGCAGCTCCTCCCCTAGGGACATTTCTTCTGACAGCAGTGCAACTGGTTTCCATAGAGATGTTTCCTGTGTGCAAACAGTTCATATAGCCCCTAGAGTCCGCTACATCTCTTCCGTCTCTCTGGGCAGTAATCCCGCCCATCTGTGCTGCTGATTGGTGGGATTCTCCTGTCAGAGTGGAAACTCTGCTGCTATTGGATGTGAGGCCGCGGTTTCAGGATGAGTTTCCCAGTCTGGAGGGCAGGCAGCATGGAAGAGAACAGAGCAGATGTGCAGTTAAGCTTCAGACAAACAACCTCAGAGACCGTCAACTCACGGAAGACATCTTGCTCTTTTCGCATGCACATGAACACATGTACACGCACACACACACACACCTATAAGGACAGATGTAAAAAAAGTACTTACGTCATCACAGGACATGTTGTATTCAGCTAGCACTGTCCGGCAGCGAGCTGCGATTCTGAGGAACATGTTAAGATAAAACACACCTTGTGCAGAAAGGTGACAGACACAATAACATTTTTCCAGAGCTCAGACTAGAGTCACGATTTTGATGACTTCAGACTCAACGTGAAAAGTGAATTGGGGACAGCATTTAATAAGCATCATGTAAATACACTAATTTTACCTACCATCAGTGATGGACAGAACTCATAATAGTCCTCAATTGTACAGCAGTCAACAAAGTAGCAGTAGCCTAGGCCTATGCATGGCCCCTTTAAGTGAACCTGACGTCAGTGAGTTGCGAGTGAGTGGCCAGTGCATGAATCGTTTTCATGTCTATGGAGTAAACAAACGCTCAACGCAGATAAACGGCTAGAAGCTGGGAAAAAAAGTTATAGCGACCAAATCAGAGTTTGTGAGGGAAACTGCAACTCCTCGGTCTGTATCTTGTGTCCATCTACTCTATTGCGCACAACCAGTTGCAGCAGAAATGAAAGGGGTTAGCCCCGAAGGTTTTAGTAACTTATAATGGCGATCTGATAAACTGAAACAGGAATGGTTAGTATATTTCTCGGTAATAATACAAACCCAAGCGAACAAAATGCAAATAGAACACTAAAATACAACTAAGAACTACTAATCTACTTGTGAGCTCCGTTCTGCTTAGGTTAAACGGAGGATCATTCACAAGATGATTCTGGGCTGCACAGATTCAACGCAAACCCACAGATCTTGTTAGAATGGTGAAACGCGCCCCAGCTATGGCGCAACTGGCTGGGGCACCTGCACCGTACGCCGGCGACCCGGGTTCGATTCCCGCCCCGTGGTCCTTTCCGGATCCCACCCCGACTCTCTCTCCCACTCACTTCCTGTCGTTCTCCACTGTCCTATCTGATTAAAGGCATAAAAACCCCAAAAATATACTTAAAAAAAAAGAATGGTGAAACGCAGACCCACAGATCTTGTTAGAATGGTGAAATGCATCCAAACCGCTGACATTATTTTGAGGAAGTAGTGAAGCCAAACAAGCTAAAGCAGCTCAGTGTAGCCAGACGGGCCTTAGAAATCTTTGTAGTATGCTGTGGGCTTTTTTCAGGTTTTCAGGTAGCCTATCCTACGTCTAGAAAATAAGTACTGAACAAATTGCAGACTACATGCTATGACAAACATTACCAGTACTCACTGAACATTAAGTAGATATTTTGCAAGTTACTTGTGACTTGCCAAACAGTGACTTTGTCCCACCTCTGCATCTCTCTCTCACTCACTCGCTCACTCACTCACTCGCTCCTCAGCCAGAGTGAAGGATACATGGAGGGCGCGACGACACGTTTGTGAATCCCAGCGAAGAAGAGGCCAATGAGTGTGATGCAGCTGATGGTGAAGAATGGGTGGTTCCACAGTGACGAGAAGAACGACACCTGCATGAAACACACACACACACACACACACACACATTTAACAGGGCATAGAAATCTAAACACATACACAAATACTTTCCATTAGATTCACAACCCAGAGATATTATTTCAAACACAGCTTGTGTGCTGAAACATGGGCGCAACACAGTCTTGGAAATAGCTAATCTCTGGCCTTACACAGATCCCCAAGGTCAGAGGTCAAATGGCCTGTGTGTATCTCACCTTCTGTGTGTCGGGGTCAATGAGCCAGTTCCAGGCACCCGTGGCCGTGCAGACCGACACCACGATCAGAATCACTGCAGACATACGGAGAGAGAGAGAGAGAGAGAGAGAGAGAGATCATAATCCCAACACTGGTCCACACACATTACAAAACCTAACATCATACACACATTAAGGTACTTACAACCAGTCTATGCTTACAACACACAACATACTACTGAAACTGCAAGCAAAAACAGCAGTAAGCACACCACCCACCAACCTCCCTTTCATATGCCATACAACATCTGTTACTCAGAAAGAGAGTAAAGACTGCTATACATGATACATAATAATATGGCCATTTAATCATTGGAAGCAATTAAATAAAGAGTATAACATTGCTAGCAGTGTGAAAGGTGTGTTTACGTGACAAACTTAGCTGAACTTACTTCTCCAGCGGCCCGTAGCGGGCTGAAGGCAGGAAACGTACTCCGTTAGCCTCCTCTCGAAGGCCTTCAGGTCTGCGGCAAAGGAAACAACACACGCACACATCAGTGTCATACACAGTCCAGAGCCTGGCTCCTATGCCTATCATAGCATAATGCTCCTACGCTATTGCAACGCAACTCACGCTGGCTCTACAGCTAGCATAACCAGCTAATGTTAACGTTATTTGTTACAGAAAAAACACTCACAGAAGGGCCCGGTATCCTATGTTACGCGACTTGACAGTGACCTTGGAATGTCAACAAGTACCTTTATCATTTTTAAATAAAGAAAGTCGGTGTCTCCCGAGGACCGCCAAATTAACTCATCCACAACAACAAGGCATGCGCTAACCATAGGTGCTAATGTTACTGGTATAGGTCGCTTGGCTGGTTAGCTGCAATGTTAGCGATTCAAATAACGTAATACTGTTACAAGAACCCTATTCACTCTCAAGAGGATAGGGATGAAAATCACTATTCAAGAATGTTACATATGTTATACATCTCTGGATGTAAACAATTTTACCTTCAGCCTGTTCCAGGGAATTCATTGCTTCCACTGTGAGTTCCTCCGTGTGTCCTCCGGTCCTCAGACGCACATGCACCCTCAACGCGGATTGGCCAAATTTAGGAAGAGCGCCGTTGATTGGCTGATCCGTTTGGACACGTTCAAATGGACTACTTCCGTTTTAAATGCCCTTACTACTGTGTCAATCGGTACTTTGTAGCAGCTGTTATGATCTATACTTGTGTAGGCCTACCCTACTGTACAGTCTCCGTAACAAGTCAACTACCAGCCTACATAGCAAAAGTTACGAATCAGTAGATGTGTGACGAATGAATTTTGCTACCTTTGATCAGGTCCTTATTACTCCCACATTCTACATGAGTGAATTATGTATGTTCTGTCTTAGTTCTTAGTTCAGTGCGGTCTGTTCTGAGAATTTTTACTTAGTTGCATGACATGAATGTCACGGCTGCCACTCACATGGGACATAATATTAGGCCTAAGTGTCACAGGCACATGTTGGCCTTGAAATAGTAACAGAAAAAAAAACATGCAAATTACACACAGGCTCAGACACAGAGCTCCCCATGTTCACAGGATCAAAACTGGGCCAGGGGGTAAACCTCTGTGTGTGTGTGTGTGTGAGAGAGAGAGAGAGAGAGAGAATGGAGAATACCATAAAATATAGTCAGTCTGATCCAGTCTGACAGGATTGTTATATGCAGGGTTGGGTAGTAACGGATTACATGTAATCTGGATTACGTAATCAGATTACAAAAATCAAGTAACTATAATCAGCCCAGATTACAATAAAAAAAAATGTGTAATCAGATTACAGTTACATTGTTGGGGATTACCTGATTACATTTTTATCATGCAAACAATGCAACTTTTTTATGATAGCCTAGCTATCTTTTAATTTGACAAGCAGTTTATTCGGATGTTCACTTTTTAGATTTTTTAAAGATATTATTAAGAACAAAATTATTCATACCCCTGGCAAATATTGATTTTTCTCTTGACCAATATGTTTGTTCTTACTTAAAATGACACTTGCACATGCCAAAAGGTTGCAAGGCAATGTGGTAAAAACATAACCTGACTCTCGCCAGATGAATTTTGTTCCGCCTAGCTCCACTCATCCATCTGGAACCGATCCATTGGAATGGTGTTTCAGAAGGCTGGGCCTAATCAAAAAATGCTTGCATATGATTGAATAAGCCACTTGTCCGTCATCTATTGACGTGCTACTTCAACCACTCACATCGAAGCCAACCCGTGACGCTGATAACAGTCTCACAGTCGCTTCTACGCTATGTCACATCTATGAAACTCCCGCCCTGCGTCCTGATTGGCTCAACCATACAATCTCGTGCTGAAATCACTCTCAATGGGAGAGGTCCCAGATCGATGTGAGTAAAGCCAAAGTCCTTTTAGGCAAGTCCCTCCACTCAGCGGCCATTTGACAACGCTTTTTGGGCACTCGTTGGGCATCCATTTCGGCAGAAATGCGCGTGTGCAAAGCTTCACGACACCAATCTTGCTCCAGCGGCGAGATCACAACACATGATTGGCATGATGTCTTCACAACACACCATATGATTGGCTCAATGTATTCACTTCACACCTCATGATTGGCTCAATGTCGACGTTTTGCCGAGGAAGCGGTGGGATATGTGTAGACAACGGCCATATTGGCGTGACAAACTAGCCCCATGCATTTCTATGGAGTATTTTTTGAGTGCTGTGTCTCCACATTAGAAAGTCTCTGGTAAAGCTAGGCGGAGCTAAGCGGAATGAAATTCATCTGGTGAGAGTCAGGTTAGTAAAAACATGGAATAAAAAAAGTGTTTTTATCTTTTTTAACATTTTTATAAAAATGATTCAAAATGATTCATACCCTTTTTAAACAATCACTGGAAACATCTTTATTTACCACCACAGCTCTCAAAATGGTTCATATAATACCCACCAAGCCTCTTCATGTCTCCACAATGATTGTAGACTGCACCTTTTTAGCAGCAATCTGGTTTCTGAGGCAGGAACGATTATTTGCCATCACTTTGGCCTTGTGCTCACTTTTTTGACGGATTGAGGTCCACTCTAAAATGTTGATTGTTCTCTGTTAACCATTTCTTGCCTTGTTTGGCTGTATGTTTTGGATCATTGTGTGGTTTAATGTTCAAATGCTGCCTTTTGGGGCAGCCATGGCCTACTGGTTAGGGCTTCGGCCTTTGGGCTTGCCGGTTCGACCACTAATTCATGGACTGGATAAATGCAGAGACCAAATGTCCCTCACGGGATCAAAAGATATACTTACTAACTTACATAGGCTACTATTGGGGCAGGTCTCTCGGCACACTGCCTGATCTTTTCCTCCTAATCTTAATGTACGTAGCCTCTTGTTTTAGTGTTACTGTTTTTGGTAATCCAACTGATTACGTTACTGATTACAAAAATTGCCATGTAATTTGTAGTCAGTAATGGATTACATTTCAAAGTAATCTGACCCAACCCTGGTTATATGTTATTATACCTGGGAGGACTGACTAGTGTCACACACACACACACACACACACCCACACACCCCACACACACACACACACACATTTAGAGTATATTCCTACAGCCTGGCCTTAAATTAAAGTGTTGATTTTATGCCTGAGATGGACATTCCCTCTGATCTCCCTCACTGACCCAGATCACTCTCAGCGTGCGGGCTCAGGTCGTGGCCTTCTCTCAGTGCTGCTGGCCCTCTGCCAGGCTGGGCCTCAGATAAAAATCTGTGCATCCTGTAGAAGTGTTTCTGTAACTCTTTTGACAGGCCGAAAACACAACCCAAACCCTCACAGCTACAGAGGAATTGCAAAGCGTCAGGATTCTGGAAGGTAAGAGGCGTTTATGAGGGGGGAACTGTAGTAGTTGTTAGCCTGGGTTGACATGAGAACACTCTAGTTTACACACACATACACACACACACACACACACACACACACACACACACACACACACACATCTTCTGTTTAGACTGCTTTTCCTCATGACTACAAAGCTGCATTTTAGAGGTTGCCTCTGCTGTCTTTAGGAAACGTGTCGGATGTTGTGCCTGGGGTCCGTAATCCGTAAAGTCGCTCCCTTTTCTCTTTTTCTTTTCAGTTTTATACATTTTATATGTTTTCATAGATTAACAATGCTAAAGAGGAATGTTTTTAGTATAGGTTTAAAAATGGTAAAGAGGAATGTTTTTAGTCTATATTTAAAGATGAAAAGGGTTCTGCCTCACTGGGAAGCCGGAAGAGTATTCCACAGGAAGGGAGCTTGATAGCGAGGCTCTGCCTGCTCATTGTGCCGTTTGATACTGTTGGAATCACAAGAAGCACCCGGGGAGAGTGGACAATTAGCTCCTTCAGGTTATTTGGAGTGAAGCCATTTGCAGCTAATGTTAAGGACTAATTCTACTTTTAATGGGGAGCCAAGTCAACCAGAGTTTAACTGGCCATTTTATTTGACATCTGTTGGCTTGGAGTATTTATTAGAGTGTTTATTTACTGTATTTATGTCCGTTTTTTTATTATTATTTATACATTTTTAACATGGCCAACTTAGGTGGACAGTCGCTGCAACATTCAACTGCTCATTCTGCCATGTTAATGTGTGTGTGTGTATGAGGAACCTCAACGTTAAACATCCCATTCTGGCATGTTAATGTGTGTGTGTGTGTGTGTGTGTGTGTGTGTGAGAGGAGCCTTATTGGTCTGGTGTGGTGGTGGTCAAATGATCAGATCTTCCGAATGACACCACAAAGTTGTGAGATTGATCCCATGTAGGAGCGGCAGTGTTGTAATGTAACGGAGTACAAATACTTCTTTACTGTACTTAAGTAGAAATTTCACGTATCTGTACTTTACTTCGCTATTTAAATTTATGTCAACTTTCACTTTTACTCCACCACATTTCCTTGATCAAATGTATACTTTTACTATATACTAAATGTATATTTCCACTAAGCATCTTCGTTACTCGTTACTAAAAACATAAAATTAGAAGAAATGTGTGCGACTGCATTAAGGGGGGTTTGGGCGAATCACTGCTCCTAGATTGCATTACGCACGCTCCGCACGCTGCGCGCTCTATTTCAGCGCGTGTTTGTTGCTAAAGGAGGAGGACGCAGAACTGAAACCGCCATGGAAGCACGAGCACCTACTGGAGGACCTCCCGTTATCATAGACGACCACCCCGACGATAGTGGTGAACTCGGTGAACAGGGTAGTGGTGAAGATAACGTGGCCGTATTTGCAAGAAATGTTTCTGTACATTGGCAGCTTTCTGTGAAGCTGAACACTCCGCTACCTGCCCCAGCGGCCTGTGAAAGGCTATTTAGCATCGCAGGACTTCAGTCTTCAGTCCAAGAAGAGTAAGACTGAGTAAGACCGCTTCACTTTTGGGCCGGTCGAGAAAAAAATATTGACATATGTCACGTTAGTCTATCTTTTCAGTAGGACACGCTCCGCATTCTGTGCATGACACCAATGCAATGCCTCTGCATGGGTTGTAGCCTACGCGAGGGAGTTCTCCCCTCCCAAAAAGAGTTGGTTGGGTCCATATAGCCCGTCTTTTCCAAAAAGTTTTCTCAGATACGGATAGCCGAGCCGGCTCTACAGTAGACACAAGCGTCAGGATGGATGGATGGTAGAAAGAGGCCAGGAGAGACTGAGCAGCAGATCAACCAGTCGACCACTGAAAATGATGAGCCCGAAATTAGTGATGAGGAGGCCATGACTACAGAGACAAGTAGAGAGGATAAATTAAAGTTATTTAATGTAAGAAAGAGCAATTACCCTACATGATAAATATGCCTTGTTTGATGTAGTAAAGGAGTAGGCTAAATCACCATACAACAATATAGCCTACCCATGCAAAAAACATGTAGCCTAAATATTAGTTCAAAATGCCTCTTTGTGGAATCGTGGGATAGGCTACATTTCAAAGGCTTTCTTTCTTTCTTTCTTTCTTTCTGTTTTTGTTAACTTGTGGAATAGTGGAATATTTTTTGTTAACTTCTCAGTTGAAGTGAATTATTGTATAACCTTTACTGTACACATTTGTTGAACCATGGTACTAATAAAAACTTCAGGATAGTAAGAGCTGAAATGTTGCTTCATTTATCCAATTTCCACCACTATGGAAAACGTTGGCCGGTCTTGGGCCTGAAACTCTTGGGCACTGCATTCTGTCAACTTTGAAAACCAGCTTCTTTTGAAGATGAACAGACACCTTTTCAGTTTCAACTATGACTGGCATAGTAGCTGCTGGACATAGGTGGCCTGTGTGTGTGTGGGTGTGTGAGAGTGAGATGGTGACCTGGGGAGTAAGCCCTAGAAATGCTCATACCACATGACCAAAATGTTCTCCCTACCAGCAGGTTTTTTTTTTTTTTAAGAAATAAATTATTTATTTTTAATTTTTACCTGAAGTTCATTCAAAAGTGGCATTTCTGTTTCTGTTTTTTTCTTTGATGTCAGCTCTAAAAATATGCCGTTTGTTCTTTGAACTTAAGAGAATTGTGCCTGAAAAGTCCTAGAAAAGAATGTGATTTTGATTTGATGAGTGAGATTAAGACGATATGGGAACCCTGAATATGCTTTATGCTTTACTATAAGAAAGCAAAAATAAAGTTCACAAAAGTTCAAAATAAAACCGCTTGTTTTTACTTTTTACTTCAAATACTTAAGTACATTAAATATCAGAAAATTACTTTTGATACTTAAGTACTTTAAGACTACTTTTCACTTCTCAGGGTGGCTGGCAATGGGCATACTGTAGTAGGCTACTCAAACATGTCCTAAAACAACCCTTAACGTTCGTTTTCAAAACTGTGCAACTCACCGAGTGGTTAGTGGAGTTCGTTGACTATTAAAAGCAAATATATCGGCGCAATGTATGATTCGTATTTGAACCTGAAGCATAGACGGTGGCGCAGTAATATCAACGTGCAATGACAGAAATCAATGGGATTTTACAAAATGCCAAATAAAAGACGACAGAAACTGTATTTCGCTACGCTACTTGTTTTGGAACATCAACGAACACCACTAACCACTCGGTGAGTTGCACAGTTTTGAAAACGAACGTTAAGGGTTGTTTTAGGACATGTTTGAGTAGCCTACTACAGTATGCCCATTGCCAGCCACCCTGAGAAGTGAAAAGGCGATTCAAAACGAGGACCAATCGTCAAAATTTCGGTGTCCACCACTCTAGTTCATCCAAAACAAACCAGAAAAGGGCCTTAAAGTGCTAAAAACCGGAATTTTCCTTTAAGGCACCAAATCTGGAGCTGGTGGCTGTTCTGTCCCTATAATTCACTGTTGTTCTGGATAAGAGTGTCTGCTAAATCAGAAATTATTTAGAATTATTTACATTGTGAGGAGGTTTGCAAAGAGATGCTTAAATTAGGCTATGTTCTGCATGTCTTTCTGACATTAACCAAGATCTGATGATTAAAAAAAACACTTTCTTTAACACATGTCATAATAGCGTGGTCATTTTTCTTTATTGTTGTTGAACCAGTGTCACATTCAAATAACTTTGCCTATGTGTAGCTTGCTGTGGTCATATGTCATCCGACGGTCAATGAACCCCATAGATCCGCATATGCCCGAACGAGGCACTGTCACGCTACATGGAATCGTGACTCTTCTATGTGTTCATAAGAGCGGAAAATGACGACCTTTCCCAAGTATTCCATCAGTGGCCACTGTTGTATAACAGCGCGCAGTCACCGCTAACGGGAGCACCCCGCTGCTCGCGCCCAGTGCCCGGAGGGCTTGTTTGGTGAGTTGTCACATTATTTAAGAAGATCAACAGCTATCCATGGTGAAAATACGTTGTGTATAGATCCGTGGCTACAAGCGTCAGATCCGATTTCACCGAATAAAAACATACAGTTAAGTAACACGAAACATGACAACTTGTCGTTTTAATCAAATCCAAACCTTTAGAAAATTGGTATTTCGGATGTAGGTATCGTGAATCAGCAGTTAAGCCAAAACCTTTAACCTGCATGTTACGTATGGCCTCTTATAAAGTAGTTTTTATAGGCAATTCCTCGTAAAAACAGAACAGGACAATCACGAATGTTAGGTTATCTGCGGACGATTTCGTTTTATTTGCAGCTCTGTCTAAACTCTTTCTGGGACAACAGTAAGAATGTTTGTAAATGTATAACTGATGACTTGCGCAGGAACGCTGAGTGAGATTGCTGGTTAATGATTGGCCTGATTAAACCCATAACATGATGAAACGCGGTGCTATAGCCTAGGTGGAGAGCTGCAGTAATGCTTAGGCACTAGCCTAGGCAAGCACCCTCTATATTTTGGCCATTGGGGATAAAATTGATCAAAAACAGTTTATGCATCTTTTGGTAATTATCATTGTCTCTAACAATGAAGAAAAATCCAACCTTGAGGGGAAGCATTTTGCCGTAAAGAATTTAACATTAACATAGGCTAATAAACATGTTTTTCCATTTATATTCAACTTTTTTAAAGTTAATCAGTGTCTTGAACTTTCCACCATTAATTCATGACTTCCTGTGTCACTAAGATATACAAATGAAGAGACACAGAGGTCAAATGCCCTAGCCATTTTTCAAGCCAGAGATGCAGCGAGGGAAATAAGTATTGAACGCTTTTTTGAACTTTTTTTTTTTTTCAGTAAATATACTTCCAATGAGGCTATTTGCATGAAATTTTCAGCAGACATTAGTATTAACTCAGATAATCCACCCATATAAAAAATCCAAACATCAAAGTCCATAAGTAGAGTTGTGTGTAATATAGTGGAATGACAGGAAAAAAGTAAAGGACACGCCTACTGAAATTTCTACTATGTGAATACTTTGTGGAAAAGCCTTTATTTGTAATGTCAGCTTCAAGTTATTTCCTGTATGACAAAACTAATCAGTCGCACTCGCAGTGTTCAGGTGGGATTTTGGCCCATTCTTCAACAGTTGAATTTTGCTCTCGCCTGAGAATATATTCTCTCAGTATTTGATATTCTTGTCCAAATGTTGTGTGTAGCAAACTTTCAACAAGCTTCGACATGTCTTTCTTCAGTAATAGAGTCATGCGGGGGTCGAGCGTGCATAGAGGCCATGGCGGTGGAGTGCATTACATGAATTTCTCTGTGGACCCTTTCATCAATAAAAACAAAAACAATGCTTGAACGTTCTATTTGGGCCCCAATCTACTTCCTCTGCATTAAGATAACATATGGAATGTTAAAACGGAAGCCTTGTGGGGCCAACTATGATGCTGATAATGGAACTCTCTTGACAGGGTCCACTATGATGCTGATAATGGAACTCTCTTGAAAGGGTCCATACATTGGACACTGCTGCCTCCAAGGTTTTCTGGAGCTTTCTCCGAGTGGTCCTTGGCTCTTGGGCTACTCTTCTGACTATCCTTCTGACTTTCGGGGTCAGAAATCATGCAAGGAGATCCTGTGCATGGCCGGTTGATGATGCAGTGATGTTCCTTCCACTTGCAGATAATGGCTCCAATACTGCTTGCTGGATGATTCTGATGTTTTGAAATGCATCTGTAACCAGTTCCCTGTTTCTTGTGTGACACCTTGGTAACGAAAAACATTTTTATAGCCATCAATTTGTACTAACCCAGCTTATATTAATTTGCACAGATAGGAGGGATAATTACTCTCTAACTACTTATAGATTCCAGCTCGTTCCTTATCATTCCTTGCCTTTGTGTACTGCTTTTTCTTAGCGTGTTTAATACTTTTTTCTTGTGCCACTACCCTTCCACTTTTTTACTCATAACTTACTTATAAACATTAATGCTTGGATTTATTTATATGTGTGGATTACCTAAGTTAATTCTAATGTCTGGTGGAAATGTCATGCGAATAGCCTCACTGGGAGTATACTTACTGAAAAAAATGTTGATGCGTATACTTATTTTCCCCACTGCATCTCTTTACTCAACTTTATGCAGGGGGCCCAGAAATGCCCTTACCAAAAGATGTATACTACACAAAAAGTAAGCTATGCTTAGTTCAAATTATGTAGATCAACAGTACACTTCCATAAAACTATTTTTGCAAAGGGTGTGGAAGGTTATATCAGACTCCATAGGTGAGAACAGCACGAAGGTTCACAAAACTAACTAAAATATTCAGACTCTGGTGTTGTGCAAGCTGAGAATTGGGATAGTTAAAGCGAGTAGTGTGATGAAAAGCACACAGTTATCTTAAATGTTGGCATATTCCAAGGGTTTGGTAGGATTCATTTCAAATTTAAAAGATACTGACGTTACAAATCTGTGTGTGTGTGTGTGTGGGGGTCACCAAGTGTCAGTGGGAGAGAGGAGGAGGAGAGTTTCATATTGTCCCTTCCTATTTGTGTCTCCCCGAGATGTTGTGGTTTGGTTTGCATCTTAATGTTATTATGCCACTCTGAGTTGAATGGAGAGGGATGGATAGAGGGATGAATGGAGGGTGATGTGAGAGAAAAAGAAAGACAACAAACCAGTACTGTCCAACTGCTGTGTCACAATGACAGTGATTTTGGCAGGATGTGAAAACACAATCACACACACACACACACACACACACACACACACACGTGTCTGTGGACACCACCTCTCACCCAGAATGAAACCTGTCCTCGACTGTGAGAGTGGTCTGTGTGTGTTGGTAGGGGAGGAGTGTAAGTGTGAATGGGAGGGTGGGGGACCTCTGCACCTGGTAACCTTTGAACCCTGTAAAAGGTGTGATGTAAAGACATGGGACTGGCGTGCATGTTGAAACAGAAGTCCCGTGGAGCGCGTGTGCCGCTATGAGCTGAGAGAGGAGGAGGACAGACACACACGGAGACGCAGACAGCCGTCCGACAGCAACACACACACACACAGAGGCCGGATACCGTATGTGCCTCTGTCTGCTGTGAGCTGCGACAGAGAGAGGACGAAGGAGAGGGAGCGAGCGAGGGAGGGAGGGAGGGAGAGAGAGAGCCAGGACAGAGGTCAGCCAACGGTAAGATCTGTCAGACTTCTGCCTTTAAACGTCCTTTCATCACCAGTCTGTCTGGTGAGAGTGAAACCAAAGCTACTGTGTCCGTCAAGACTGGAAGCAAGAGGAGAGATGGCCGGGGCTTGTGTGTGTTTGTGTGCATTCTTTACATTCAGTGCGTGTGAATGTGTGTGTGTGTGTAGATGTGTGCGTACGTGCGTGCGTGCGTTTGTCCGTGTGTTTGTGTGTGCGTGCGCGCGCAAGCCAGCACGTTAGGACTGCAGTGCTGCTCATGCTGTTTGCTAAGTGCGGTTGAAATCTGAAGCATGTCATCTCACCATGCTGTCTAACACTCTTTCCACAGACTCACTCACACACACACACACACACACACACACACACACTCACACACACACACACACACAGACGTCATGGGGGTCCGGAACATGTTGTCCAATGACAGCAATGAGGAGGAGGGGAGTGTTACAGGAGTCTCTTTTGTAAGTACTTCTCTCTCTGGCACACACTTACTCCCACACACACATACACACACACACACACACACCCTCACTTAACCCCAGACTTCTCTGTCTCTCTTTCTCTCCCTCTCCCTCTCTCTCTCTCTTTCCCTCTCTCTCTCTCTCTCACACACACACACAAACACACACTCACACACACAGCCTGTTCACCATCATAGAAGTGGCCAGATACTCACATACATATAAGCATATATGCAATACCTGATACTTGAGTGAAAACCCCATTGCTGCTGTTGTTGTTGTTGTTGTTGTTGTTGTTGTTGTTGCTGTTGTTGTTGTTGTTGTTGTTGCTGTTGTTGTAGTGGCAACCCTGCTGATGTGTTGTCTATGTGTATGTCCCTGTGCATGTCTCGTACATACTATACTTGCCATCACTTTTGATACTGTGCCAATGCAGTTATCTCCATTCCTCATCCTATCCTACGGCACTCTAGGCTTTCATTGTCCTGTTTCCACAACAAATCATCTATATCAACTATATAAAGTGATCATCTATCTGTGATTACTTTTATGGGTGTGTATTTGTGTGCGTGTGTGTGTGTGTGTGTGTGTATGTGGCTGTGTGTCTGCGCACATGCATGCATGCCTGCATGTGCGTATGTGTGTGTGTGTGTGTGTGTGTGTGTGTGTGTAATATATGCATCAACCTTCACCCATACTATGAAGTTATTTTTGATCAATGTCATCTGCAGATTTTAATCTTCCTTACATGCTCTATGTGAGGGAGGGGCTTGTGGCTGTACCCACCAATAGAAATTCTTCTCTCATCATTCAGCCATCCACCCACTCATTTCACTTCCACTTCAATAGACCTTTTTCACAGCAGCCATTTTGACATGAAATACTAGGGCAAGCACAGGTATTACTAATTATGTCAACAAAGTCTCTGATAAATTTAAGTGTAGCATAATCAAAACCTTAATTAACATTTTTAGTAACTCCATGTGCCTACCAAACATTTCATGTCAAAAATTCCTGCTGTGAAACAGGTCCATAAGCAAAACAATATTTGAATTGCAATCAAAAAAGACATTTGCAAGCAAGTTTTTTTTTAGAGACAACCAAATTCCTTTGGTTTGTAAGCAAAGTTATCTGTTTAAAAATGTGATTGCAGTGCAGATATTTGAATTGTCAGTTCATGTTGGATAGTAACAAACTTTGTTTTTTAAACACTTGCACTGAAAAGAGATGACAAAAGAACTCCAATAATGCTCAGTGAAGCTCTTAGGCCTACTTGAAACACCCCCCCACGCACACACACTACCGACCAACCAACACCCCGCCCAAGAGTTTTGCTGAAACCAGGCTGGTGGGGGATTGAGGAGGAGAGGATCCTGTTGGGCTCATGGCGACTTCCTCTCTCTATGCTGCTGATTGGTTGCGCTTTTCTCTCCATGCTGCTGATTGGTTGGATTTACAGTATAGCGGGTCGTGGCTTCGATCAGCTGTGCTCAGGAGGCGTGTTCTTGCGGTCGCTGAGGGGCCTGTATCACATGGTTGAGAATAAGTCTAATTTGATTAACAGGTTAGAAGATTCCCCTGCCCGATAAAGCACATCATAGTTTTAACTGGATAACACACTTTTCTCTTTCTCCATCACTTTGGAGAGAGCACTCTGTAGACCTAAGGTAAGACAGCAAAATGAGTTCTGTTGTAATGTAGTCGATCTGTTTAAAATGTGAATTAAATTGTTGCATACATGTCTGTAGTGTTCATGTCAGCAGCAGATGGACTGGGTGCTTCTGCATTGCTTTCAGGTGCATTCTGTGGATTTTTGGCTGTTGATTACGAGAATCATCTTTTTGACGTCAAATTGTTCCTTCATATTTTAAATGTACTCTTATATTGTCCCCAAAGTAACCTCCTTTGGTCATGCCTTATAAGGAGTTTGGGCTGCTGATCTTTTTTGTGATTTTTCTTTGATTTGAGAAGACCCCTAATATTTCAAAGCAAGTGCTTTTGGTCAGACCAAGTACAACGTTTACAAAGTTCTCCACCAAGCTACCATCCCAGGGTGCGTTAGTTCTTTCCAGGAACCATTGGAACTGGGGTTAAGAGACACCAACCATTTAGTTTAGTTGATTGCACACCCCCTGTGTGTGTGTGTGTGTGTGTGTGTGTGTGTGTGTGTGTGTGTGTGTTTATTTATTCCTCGTCATTTGACATTAATTACCTCTGCATGTCAACCTATTCTGTCAACCATCCAAATGGCCTCCAGGCTGACCTCAACTAGAGAACAAAAACTTTTCAGGTGATCAGTGAGTTTAAACCGAACTGTGCACCAGAACACACTGGACATGGAAGCAAAGACCAGAGACCCTGCAGGTACAACTGATGAACAGCTGCCTCTGCCAGAGGAGGGTCGGGAGGCCAAACATACGGCCAGACATGCCCGATGTGAGGACTGTCTACTGGAAGTGGAGCTGAAACAGTCTGCACATGGGGGGGGGGCTGGGTACAGGACCGGGGTACTTTGTTTAGACTTGTAAATGTTCCAAAGTGCATTTTTCATATTTTCATTTGTATAATTTCCTCTCTCTCTACCTGTCTTCTCCCTCTCTTTGCCATTCACCCACTCCTCCTCTCTCCCTCTGTCTCTCTCTCTCTCTCCCTCTGTCTCTCTCTCTCTCCCTCCCTCTCCCTCTCTGTCTCTCCCTCCCTCCAGAAGCGGCGTAGGCTCAGTGATCCCTGGCCGATGTCGGGTCCAGAGGAGCTGCCTTCAGTGGGGGAGCCGGTGGAGGAGACGCCCCCCCAGTCAGGGCGCCACCGCTACTACCACGGCTTACAGACCATGATCCCATTTCGCATGTCATCAGGGTGGGCACACACACACACACACACACACACACACACACACACACACAAATGCATACATACTAGTCAGTTTGACAGAAGATCTGTAGAGACTCATGGGGATGATAAATGTGTTAATGGTGACGGTGTTAATGGTAATGGTGTGTGTGTGTGTGTGTGTGGGTGTGTGTGTGTGTGTGTGTGTGTGTGTGTGTGTGTGTGTGT
>NC_063209.1:18428814-18616314 GCF_017589495.1 Alosa alosa | reverse complement strand
TCCCTTCATAATCTGGCCCCATCATATCAGACCTCCTCACCCCATACCTGTTTGTGTGTGTGTGTGTGTATGTGTGTGTGTGTGTGTGTGTGTGTGTGTGTGTGTGTGTGTGTTTGTGTGTGTGTGTGTTCTCAGATGCACCTGGTGAAGGGGTCAGTGATTGCAGACGGGACATTTGCCTACGTTTCCCAGCAGGCCTGGATCTTCCACGGAACCGTGAGGGACAACATCCTCATGGGACAGCCTTTCAACCAGCAAAGGTACCCCACACACACACACACACACACACAAACACACACAAACACACACACACCTGAAGACTGAATGTGTTTATGGATGTGTGTTGGGTGGGACACAAAAACATTTAACTGGCCCAGTGACTATAAGTGTGTGTGTGTGTATGTGTGTGTGTGTGTGTGTGTGTGTGTGTGTGTGTGTGTGTCTTATAGGTATAATGAAGTCATTAGCACATGCTGCCTCAAGCCAGACTTGGCCATACTCCCCTATGGTGATAATACTGAGGTGAGTAGCGTATGTGTGTGTGTGTGTGTGTGTGTGTGTGTGTGTGTGTGTGTGTGTGTGTATTTGCCTATTTGTTATATCTACGTATCTTATAAATGTTTGTGCATGTGCGTTTCTGTGTTTGTGTGTGTGTGTGTGTGTGTGTGTGTGTATTCAGATTGGTGAGCGTGGGCTGAACCTGTCGGGCGGTCAGAAGCAGCGGATCAGTCTGGCCCGAGCGGTCTACTCAAACCGGGACATCTACCTGCTGGACGACCCGCTGTCTGCAGTGGACGCTCACGTGGGCAAACACATCTTTGAGGAGTGTGTGAAAAAAGCCCTGAAGGGCAAGTCTGTCATCCTGGTCACACACCAGCTACAGGTAACTAGTGGACATAAGCTCCAGTTCCAACACAGTCACCGTGGAGATGAACACAACACTGACTCTGTACAATGCTGCTGTGTAGATGTGTGTGGTGGAGTAGAATGGTGATGTATAGATGTGTAGATGTGTGTGGTGGAGTAGAATGCTGCTGTGTAGATGTGTAGATGTGTGTGGTGGAGTAGAATGCTGCTGTGTAGATGTGTAGATGTGTGTGGTGGAGTAGAAGGGTGCTGTGTAGATGTGTGTGGTGGAGTAGAATGCTGCTGTGTAGATGTGTAGATGTGTGTGGTGGAGTAGAATGGTGATGTGTAGATGTGTGTGGTGGAGTAGAATGGTGATGTATAGATGTGTGTGGTGGAGTAGAATGGTGATGTGTAGATGTGTGTGGTGGAGTAGAATGGTGATGTGTAGATGTGTGTGGTGGAGTAGAATGGTGATGTGTAGATGTGTGTGGTGGAGTTGAATGGTGATGTATAGATGTGTGTGATGGAGTAGAATGCTGCTGTGTAGATGTGATGGAGTAGAATGCTGCTGTGTAGATGTGTGTGGTGGAGTAGCATGGTGATGTATAGATGTGACAGAGTAGAATGCTGCTGTGTAGATGTGATGGAGTAGCATGGTGATGTTCTCCACTCCTCTCCTGCATTGCATGCTAGTAGGTTGATTTAGTAGTATAGAGCTGAAGTGCATTATCCATACATGTGTCTCTCCAGTCTTCATGTGGTGTGTGTGTGTGTTTGTGTGTGTTGGTGTGTGTGTGTGACCATCCATCTAATCAGTGTTCATGTGACTAGTGTGTGTGTGTGTGTGTGTGTGTGTGTGTGTGTGTGTGTGTGTTTGTGTGCGTGTGTCCAGAGTCCATCTGGAGTATGTTTGCTGAGTTGCTCTTTGGCCCAGTATATACATTTGTGTGTTTGAACGTGTGTGTGTGAGAGACAGAGTGAGAGAGAGAGAGAGAGAGATTTGGCAGCTTATCTCCCTATAAACTTTTTCAGTTTTCCCCCCAGTTTTATTGTGAATATAATCCATGTATGTGTGTAACTCAGTTGGCAGGGTGCAGTGAGGGTGCCCAGACCCCAGAGGCCCCTAGTCAGCACTGCTGCCTTCACATCACCTGTCTCAGTTATGGCCTCTAATAAAACATCCTACTCCTCCTACCTCCTCTGCTCCACCCCTCCTCTCTCCACCTCCCCCTACTCTTTCTTCTCTTCCCTCCTTTCCTCCCCTCCTCTCCACCTCCCCTCTTCCACCTCTCCTCCTCCCCTCCTCTCTTCCCCCTCCTCTCCTCCTCCCCTCTTCCACCTCTCCTCCTCTCTTCCCCCTCCTCTCCACCTCCCCTCTTCCTCCTCCCCTCCCTCTCTTCCCCTCCTCTCCACCTCCCCTCTTCCACCTCTCCTCCTCTCTTTCCCCTCCTCTCCACCTCCCCTCTTCCTCCTCT
This sequence comes from Alosa alosa, assembly GCF_017589495.1. Taxonomy (NCBI): domain Eukaryota; kingdom Metazoa; phylum Chordata; class Actinopteri; order Clupeiformes; family Clupeidae; genus Alosa; species Alosa alosa. Next base: position 18,613,990 of record NC_063209.1, on the reverse strand, counting down.
CCTCCTCTTCCCCCTCCTCTCCTCCTCCCCTGTTCTTCCTCTCCTTCTCTCCACTGGCGTAGTACCTGGAGTTCTGTGACGACGTGATGCTTCTTGAGAACGGTGAGATTAAGGAGGCGGGGACACACACATCTCTGATGAAGGCCCAGGGCCGCTACGCTCAGCTCATCAACAACTTCCAGCTGGAGCAGACGCATGTACGTCACAAAAACACCACACCCACATCACACTCCCTCTCTCTCTCTCTCTCTCTTTCTCACTGTGAATAGAACACTCTCACTGTGGATAGAACACAACACTCTCACTGTGAATAGAACACTCTCACTGTGAATAGAACACTCTCACTGTGGATAGAACACAACACTCTCACTGTGAATAGAACACTCTCACTGTGAATAGAACACTCTCACTGTGAATAGAACACTCTCCCTTCGGATAGAACACTCTCACTGTGAATAGAACACTCTCACGATCTGACATGTGCATGCGCAGATGATAATCTTTATAATCTTGTTTTACGACGATTTACGACACTGCACAATCTGTTCCACGCTTGCGCACCTTTGCACCGTGGAAGTTTCATTCATTCCCAGCGCTCTGGTACCTACGGTGTAGTAGGCCTAACACCATATAGCAATGAATCGCAAAGGGGAGTGTGAACGTTTACAGTGACAGAAAGACTCAGACTTCATTCCACATGTAACCAAAATGGTGTATGTTCATGTAACAACTCAAGGATTGGCAACCACGTAAACACCTCGTAGGCTTATGCATAGCGTAAGCTACATTTTAAAACATCACAACATCCCCACACTACCTGTCACAAAAATAACAATGCCGCCAAGGTGTAGTACACGGAGTGTGTTTCAAGGCAAAATAGTGTAGGGAAACCGTCACGTTTTCTACTACGTAATTATGTGCATATCGGATTGTGCAGGCAGCACAGATCGTGTACCGACGAACACTCTCACTCTGGATAGAACATTCTCAGTTTCCCTCTTCCTGCTGGTTGAAACACTGAACACACCTTAAGTGGCTTCCTACATCTGTGTTTTTTCTGATTGGTGCAAATGCTTGACGTCTGCGTTTGCGCCTGCATCTGTGAGTTCTGATTGGTGCTTATGTTCTGTAAAGGAGGAACGTACGGAGTCTGTGAGTTCTGATTGGTGCTTATGTTCTGTACAGGAGGAACGTACGGAGCCCCCACCTGATCTTCAGCCAACTGAGGTTCCAAAATCACCTGCAGATAAAAATGCAAACAATGGAGTCATCAATGCCGGTACGCCCCACGTTCCACTGCCGCCCCACTGCTTCAGAACTCTGGCAGTAGTTAGTTAGTTATGCACCTTCATCAGTAGATCTGCAATGCTAGCAGCTGGTCCACAAGGTATTTAGTCTTACAAAACTGTCTCTGTCTTTGGTCTTCGGTCTGGAATACAGAGGCCCAGAGCTATCTGTAGTTTAGATTACAGCCTCTCATCTTTTCCTCTCTCCCTCAGCCTTTGACATGTCAGATGAACTGAAGAAAGGAGAAGAGGCAGCACAAACACCTGACAAGACAGGTAGAGTGGAAGATGCCCCTGTAATATTTAATATCACACGTCTACTCTGTGAAAGCAATGTAAGAACATGTGCATGTTTGTCTATGTGCGCGCGCGTGTGTGTGTGTGTGTGTGTGTGTGTGTGTGTGTGTGTGTGTGTGTGTGTGAAAGCAGATTCAGATAACCAGCTGGTCCAACAGGAAGCCTCTCAGGAGGGATCAGTGACATGGCGGACATACCACCAGTACTGCAAAGCTGCAGGAGGTTAGTCACACACAAACACACACAGCTTTGCATGCATAGGTATGCATGCTTTTATTAGTCATTGTGACCTCCAGGTTATCTCTTGTTACTTTTCATTGTGTGTGTGTGTGTGTGTGTGTGTGTTGAAAAATCAACCACTGTTAGATATCATTCACCAACTTGGGGTTGTGCAAAATTAGGGTAAAAAATGTAAGGACCTATATGTGACCTGTCACCTTATCAATGACTCGTCCCAAAGTATTTGGATCAAGCTTTCTTTGCTTGAGTCTTGGATCCAAATATATGTGTGTGTGTGTGTGTGTGTGTGTTTCCAGGTTATGTCCTTCTCCTCTTCATCATGTTGAGTTTTGTTCTGTTGGTGGGGACGACGGCCTTCAGCAACTGGTGGCTAAGCTACTGGCTGGAACAAGGATCAGGGGTAAAAAAAACACACACACTCACACACACACAAACTCACACAGAGAGTTGTTGGGCCATTTTCAGGTAGGAGATAAGCTAGCTAGTGAACCTCTGGGATAAATGGTGGATCAAGAATGTGTCTAGATATTTCCCAGAGAGATGGCTAACAGAAAACACTGGCATTATCACAGAAGAGTAGGGTTGGGTATCGTTTGGGTTTTATCTGATACTGGTGCCTAATCAATACTTTTAAAACGGTGCCAGTGCCTGAACCGGTATTTACGTTGTTTTTACAATAAAATGGCTAAAGCATGAATTGCTTTTTTTTTATTGATAAGACAAATTTGAATGTGAAATTGAACTGTTACATTCAATTTACTACCAATATATCATTGCTTAAAACAGCTTGCCATGGATGCACACACAATGCTAAGCTCTGCTTTCAAGTTTATCCAGTGTAGGCGGCTTGCCATAAGGTATGTTAAAACCGCTTGCCATGGAACTGCCAGGTAATGGCAACGGCATTTGCAAGCAACCTAATCTAACATTGAGAAACTCTGCTTTCCCAAATGCTTGAAGAAATGTGATGTCTTCCCCCATAACACGCAATAGTTTTAAACATGTTACTGTACATGTGCCGGTGTTGAAGTGTTTAGATTTCCAGCGCTAGTAGCCCTTTTTTCACACAGTGAAAGTATACATGAAAAGTAACATTTTTGTTTTACAAGTTTCTTGGAGAAATACATTTTGAATATGCAAATTAGCTCAACGATAGGCCTAATTGACTTGTGGCCAAGAAGCCATAAAGTCACAAGTAGAAAAAACAGGGGCCAAATAACTAACACATTCATGTCCATTCAGTAAGTTAACCTATGCATAAACACTGGCCTCGGCCTCCAGTTGCTTTTTAAATTCATGTCATCATGTTGTTTGTAACACACTCTGAAATAAAGTTTTCACTTACAACTTTGCTGATAACATTTCAAATAAATGCCAGTTAGCGCATTAGCAAGGTTATTGTGTAAAGTATACTGTTGATGTTGTTTCATAGCCTTTTGCTTGTGTGTAGTTAGGCCTACTGCTAGATTTTGACAGGAGCTCGCGATATTGCTTTAAAGTAAGCTACTTGGCATGGGCTCACACAAGCTGTCAAATACTGTCCACTAGCCTATGTGGTGCACCCCTATGCTTTAAAGTTATACATCTAGTGTTAATGTTAGCTAACTGTATCTGGATGTGTTGCTATCAGAGCAAGACGTTAGAGATGGCGCATGACGTACAGTGATGCCTCGTATTAAAAAAAAAAAAAAAAAAAAAACGGCAGATTTAAGGCACCGAAATGAGGCACTGAAATCCACGTTGTTATCCGATGTCGTTACTACCGTTTGCGTCGGCACCGGTGCCATATTAGAACCGTGTTTCGGTGCTCAACCCTACACCGCTGCTTAGTGCTGGGCGGTATACCGGTTCACACCGTATACCGGTGTATTTATTCGTTATGATATGAATTTTTAATATACCGCCATACCGGTGTATTTGATTACACAACGTTTGGAACGCTGCGCTGTGCGACAGTGTTTCAGACAGGACTTTCTTTACACGCACGCATGGTGCCAATGCGAGGGTAAACACAAAACACCTTAAGTTTTTCCCCTGAAGTATGACCCTTAAGGCTTAATTTCTCCTTAGGTAGGGGGTTTATTTAAGGGTGTTGCACAGAATACCTTAAATTGTTTCTTTAGTTAAGAAAAAACGTTAAGGGATACTGCATTGAAAGGGATTTACCATCACGAAAATTCTATTGAGATTGTTTAACAGCTGTAACTAGCTGGCTAGTAGGTGATGTTAGTTAGCAACCCACCGAACACAGTGAAGTTTAATGTTCTTATCATTCATCTCACCTTAAGAATATTCGCTGAAATTATCCAGGTAGCAAGTAAAGCATGTTATAGACATGCACTGAGCAATACTAGCTGGCTAGTTAGAAATTATCTTGACTGTCATCAGCGAACCAAAACAAACTTTTTTGTTAATGTTTTGCCTAGCGAACCGAACCGAAGCTCATGGCAGGCTAACAAGACATCCACATCCACATGAAGTTAACGTTAGCCTACCACTAACGTCATGTAAACCACACAATAACAATAAGGCATGTTTCTGATAGGCCTATTTGACAGAGTAGGACCTAAGCATATTAGCAGAGAGGTTTTATATTAATTTTCAAAAAAGTATAATTATTGCAAGTTGCACTACTTTTTGTATTGGTTTTATACAAAATGTTTGTGAAATTTGCACAGTAAAAGTTCTGTATTTTGACTGCAATTGTCTTTGCATTCTGATTAGATTCTTCATTAGAATCATGAGTGGCTCTTTGTAAACAGCATCATTTTCTGGGGCCATGCAAAACTGCATTACCACTAGTCAGTGTAGAGTTATTCTACATCATGACAATAAAATAGACCATCCTTACTCAATGTACTGCAGCAATTCCTCTCCCAACTTGTAGAAAATGCTGTGAACATCTGATTATGCATGGAAAAAAAAATACCGTCATATACCGTGAAACCGTAAGAATTTTGAAAAATACCGTGATATACATTTTTGGTCATACCGCCCAGCACTACCGCTGCTCCAAACCGCTATCCAGTGTGATGGTTTTTGTCTGCTAATGCAAATGTAGCCCTTAGCACTGATGCTACGCCAGACGACGCAACTGACTGGGAGTCTGGCAGGATCAAGAACAAAAGGTTTTGCTGTATGCAGATGACCTGTTATATCCCTTTGACCCCTCTGACCCCTGTCTCTAGCATCAGCCCTCAATACAGTATATTAGATACATATGGTGAGGTGTCTGGAGTCTGGACACAAAAGTGAGAAACGGAGACAGAGAACTTTGCACTTCTTATGGCAAAAGCTGAGAAGCTCCTAAAGCTGGAACCCAAAAAAGCTATATCTATCTATCTACCTACCTACCTACCTATCTATCTATCTATCTATCTATCTATCTATCTATCTATCTATCTATCTATCTATCTATCTATCTAGACTACTGTACTGTAAGAGCAGTGCTATACCAAATATTTTCTAGGAGTGGCTGGTTAGGTTTGTCTTACTGTTTTGTATTTTGTGTTGCAGAACTGGACAAATGCTAGTATTGAGAGTGGCTCGGCAGTAGATGTCTCCCTGAACCCCAACCTCCAGTTTTACCAGATCATCTACGGCCTCTGTGTGGTTGCCATGGTAATATTCAGCCTCATCAAAGGCTACTCCTTCACCCAGATAACGCTACGAGCCTCCTCCAAACTCCATGACACCATGTTCCACAAGGTAATACACACACACACACACACACACTCAAACACAAACACACTTACACACACACACACACAGGGCCTAACCCCCATGTCTTCTGCAGATCCTGTTCAGTCCGATGAGCTTCTTTGACACGACGCCCACAGGCCGCATGGTGAACCGGTTCTCCAAGGACCAGGATGAGCTGGACACGGCCCTGCCCTTCAACATGGAGAGCTTCCTGCAGTTCTGCCTCATAGTCACCTTCACCATCTTGACCATCTCTGCTGTCTTCCCCCTCATGCTCATCGCTGTGTCCGTGCTCGGAGTAGTCTTCACTCTCATCCTCTAGTTAGTGTCTACCTACTTGCCTACTGTCTGTGTGTGTCTGTGTATTTATGTGAGAATTACAGTAATCTGTTGTAAGCCCAAATCATGTTGAGTACTGTCTGTTTTTCTCTCACTAATATTACAGTAACACTACTGCTTGCCACAGCAGTCCAGTAAGTCCTGTAAATGACCACTTGGCCAGTTTTCAGAAAGTGCATGCAGTACCTTGTCATCCTGCGTGTATTTTACTTTAAGTATCTTTTCACTCATTTAAACACAATCTGGATTAGACCTGCTTTTAAAATGCAGAACGTTTTCACCCCAAAACAGACATGGCTGTCACTCGCAGTTTTCATACACAATGGAACAAGAAATAAGTGTGCCTTTACGCATCACCTCCTGTGGTTTTGCAAGGCACACCCACTTGTCGCTCAGTCTTCCCATAAAAGCATGTCCATGAGTGGGAAACCTCTATGCTCATGTGACAGGCATGCGTCTTTACCAAAGTGTTGTCTATTTGTACCATAGACTGTAAAAAATTAGGCATATTCGATCTACGTAATAATCAGGTAATAACGTTCGCAGCGGCCATTTTGTTGATATAGAAAATGCATAGGTAGGTCTATTTAATGCAGCTGTCAATTGACAAGCGCGACAGCGCCGGTATTATTGCTGTAGGCTATTATTTATTTGTACAAAATTTAACGTGATGGTAGGCCTATGTGCAATAGGCCTACAGGCCGTTCTAACAACAGCAAAGAGCCCTAGAGTCACCCACTGTCAGAAACATATCTGTCAACTTTTTTCCAGCTGTCTTCCTGTTTTAATATTTTCCCGTAAAATATCCCATATTTTATTACTTTCATAACATTAGCCCCATCGGATTTGGCCGTTTCTGTACTGTTGTCCTGCACCCAGTCCCGTCGGCATGGGGGGGCTTTGGGGGGCCAGGCCCGTTCTGGAAGTCATCTGTGCCCGCCCTGAACGAGCTTGGCTGCTCCAACCAACCCCAATCCCATAGATTGATTTTGAACACTTATTAAATGTAGGCCTAGCCTATACGTTTGTCAATCTAGCAAGTAGCAAATAAAACTGGTAAAATCTGTATTATTCCGTAGCTAATCAATCAGGAACATTAGGTAAGCCCATCACCTAAATGGAGAGGAGGTTACGTGGCGCAGTCTACTTCACTTCTGCACTAACCCCTGTCATCCGATGACAAATATAGCTTATCGGCTCGCAGGTAGGCTATATCTCATATCGTAGTTAGTAGAAGTATGCCTAGTAGTTTCTGGGTTTGTTTGATAGCGTTAACCTTTACAGTTTTTTTTTTTCTTCTGACCTAGTCGAGAACAGGGAGCTTACCACTCCAGGGCCGGGTTATCCAGACTTGGGGCTAACTCCCTAACACTCTATCTGAAAGTGGTTAGCAAAATGAACGAGGATTTTGGTTTTATCTGCGGATTTATTTTTTACATTATTTTGAATATGACTAGCTCCAGTCTCAACAGCACGCCTACTTTTTCCACACGCATCTCAGTTCTAACACACATATCCCTCTCCTTTTCTCTCTCCATCCCGCGCACAGGGCTCTCTTTAAAGGAGCTGCACCATTTTACAACAATTGCATCTACATTTTCATATTGGAATGTTTTGTCAAGTGTAAGCTTAAACTACCGTGATCAATTTAAATTCCAGTGCCCCCCCTGGAAAGGTGTAATGCCCGTCCGTGAATTTGTGTCTGCCGCCGGGTCTGCCTGCACCCCTGCCCTTCCAGCGAAAATATGTTTTTAAAGCATTGTTTTTCTTGCCTGAAGGCGACCTTAGAGTGATCAGAACAGTGTGGGAGACAGTCCATGGGACCAACCTGTAAAAGCATGAATTTATGCTGTGAAAACGGACATTTTAACATGGGGGTCTATGGACATTTGCTCCCTTTTGGGACCTGCCCCTAGCGGATTTTCGATGTATTGCAATTTTTCGCATTTCCGGGTAGGCTTCATTGTTCAAATTAGAATGTTGCCGCTTGATTTGTACATACCATGTCATGTCTTTAGGCCAGGGGTGGGCAAACGTTTTGGCTCAAGGGCCACATTGGGTTTCGAAAATTGGCTGGCGGGCCGCACAACAACCCCCCCACGCCACACGCTTAAAAAAATACATTTTTTATAGCCTATAATTTAGTATGAAAAGTATTTGTTTTAAAATATTAATTGCTTAAAAATACTGCTAATTTTATGCTGTTTAACAAATGTATAAATTGTGCACTGTCGCTTTAAGACAGTCGCTTTAATTCACGTTTATTTCTCAATGATCTTCTGCCTGCTCCGCTATGGCTAGTGCTGTACCTATACGGCTGGGCCCTCTCACAGTTTTTAAATGGTCAGTAGTGGGAACTACTGTTGCCTTCATGATTTCCTTTTAAAACTTTCTTATAAGAAGCAGATATCAATTATCAACAATCACAAGCCAGCTGGAACCTGCGGCTCTCTCTCCCTCTCGTGAGTGCAGACGTGTTCCAAATTAAATGGATTGCATAATGCTCACGTTAGATCTGCTGCAAAGGAGATAACTAAGAGTTAACTTAGTTTAACATGATGTTATCTCTATTTAACATGATGTTTTGACATTGACATTGTAAACGTTATCTAAGGAGAGTGAAAAGCAGTTTGCAGTAGAGCTAACCAACGTCGTCTCTATCGCAGGAAAAAAATAGCGAGCAGCCTGATAACTAAATGAAATGCTCGGCGGGCCGGATGAAAGTGTTTGGCGGGCCGGAGTTTGCCCACCCCTGCTTTAGGCGCATATTGCAAGGGGATAGGTGCAAATGTGTTAGTACAACTGCCCCTTAGTAAACTTGTGTTCGTAAACACTGTGTTTGTGTTTGTCAGCATGTTCCAGCGGAGCATCCGTGAGATGAAGCGTTTGGAGAATGTGAGCCGCTCACCATGGATCTCTCTCACTACCTCAGTCATCCAGGGCCTCAGTACTATACACGCCTACGACAAGAGAGAGCAGTACATCGAGCAGTAAGAAATCACACACACACACACACACACACACACACACACACATCATCATCATTAGCTCTTTAATAATCTTTTGATGTCCGGTAATGTGTATCCAAATCTGGGGCCTACACCTCCTTGTATCAATGTATCTACCCCATCTGACTTCAAAGAGCCCAATGGCCTTGGTTTGCTTCATATTTTTCTTTCTGTCACTAATAAACATGCCCCCCCTAGACACTTCATATGAATGTCAGAAGTATTGATCCACAAATGGATCTAGTCAGGGTTTGGGTCTCTACCTCAGACCCTAATATCTTAGTATTATCGAAGACCTGGTTGAACAAATCTGTTTTGGATTCTTCTATTCAAATTAATGGCTATAACATTTTCCACAGTGACCTTCCAAGCAAGGGTGGTGGTATTGCCATTTATGTTAAAACCAGGTTAGCTGCAGAGTAACAAAATCATTCTCCCTTCCTAATCTCTTAGAGCCAAGTTCAATTCACGTTCACGACGACGAGATGGCACTAATGTCCTGAAACACTAACTAAGACTATCTTAAGATGCATTATTGTTGACGAAAAAAGACGAGACTAAAATGTTTTGCATGAAATAAAAACTAAGATAAAATCTCTCTTCATTTTCGTCTACAAAATGAGAAGACAGAATATCTAGCTGTTACGTTTTCAAAATATTCTGAATGAGTTCATGCTCCTGTAGGCTAGTCTACGTGCTGTTGCTGCAACCCTGTGGCTGCAACACGAAACTACATGGAACAAGAACACCGGAGATTTCTGCCAGAGTTAAGCTAACTACCTAGCTTTATCACACAATGCTACATACCCAGAAGTTGAAGCTTCTCTCATACAAACTAACATCCCCCAGAATGTCCATACGAAAATGTTTAGCATGCAATGTCAACTATTTGACTAGTTACACTGATGATGCAAAGTTTTCTAGCAAGTAAGCTAATATGGAAAGTTCGCTAGCAAGTTAGCTATGGATAAGATGGAGAGTTTGTTTGGGGAATGTGTTGCCTTTGGGCGCATATTGCCATCTAGCGTGGCGGAGTAAAACATTAATACTTGGGTCTACGACAGTGTTTCTCAAACTTTTTCAGACGAAGGACCACCTAACTAACCTGACCCTAGCCAGATGAATTTCGCTCCGCCTAGCTCCACTCATCCATCTGGAACCGATCCATTGAAGTGTTGCTTCAGAAGGCTGGGCCTAATCAAAAAATGCTTGCATATGATTGAATAAGCCACTTGTCCGTCATCTATTGACGTGCTACTTCAACCACTCACATCGAAGCCAACCCGTGACGCTTAATAACAGTCTCACAGTCCCTTCTACGCTTATGTCACATCTATGAAACTCCGCCCTGCGTCCTGATTGGCTGTACCATAAAATCGGTTGCAGAAATCACTCTCAATGGAAGAGGTCCCAGATGGATGTGAGTGAAGCTAGGCGGAGCTAAGTGGAACGACATTCATCTGGCGAGAGTCAGGTTACCACGTAACTAACCCTAGCTAAAAAAAAAAGAAAGATTAGACCTACTTCACCAGTATATTAGTCTACACAATAGGCCTACTCACTGAACCGCCTTGCTTATTGTCTTTGCACTTTGCTTATTGTGTCAGAGGATTCATATGATTTAAACTGGCATATCTTACATAGACAGTGTTGCAGAACTGTTTGGATTTACATACAAGTTGGTTCAATATTGCAAACAACTCATCTATATTATATTTTACCACATCTGCTCGCGGACCACTTGGGATAGCTTGCAGACCACCACACTTTGAGAAACACTGGTCTACGAATATCATGACAGTGGTCCAGTCAAATCTTTTACTGTCTATGGTCAAATCCCAGCCGAGCTATAATTGTAGCTTGACTTACCTGTGCATGTAAACATACTGACTGACAAAAAATCAGAATGAGTAATTATAACAGACGAGTAGCTCTGTTGACACACAATATTGTTGGAAAATTGAGATGTGTGAAACACTATTTGACTCAAATGGTAATCAGAAATAATTTGTTATAAAAAAAAAGACTAAACTGTTTTGACTAAAACTGACTAAGACTAAGATAACTTTAGTTTTCATTTGACTAAAACTAGACTAAAATGACGAGACTTTTAGTCGACTAAAACTTGACTAACAAAAATGATATTTGAATGACTAAATATGACAAAGACTAAAAAGGACATTTCATCACAAGACTAAGACTAAATTAAAATTAGGTGACAAAATTAACACTAAGTCCCTAATAGACCTAACACTCACCAATACACCACAGATATATCCAGCTGTATGTGTATTCTCAAATGACATCAGTGACCATTGTGCAATAGGTTGTGTCAGGGACACCCGGCTTCCTAAAATCGAGCCTTGTAACTTTTGAAGGTTTGTAGAACAGGCCTTTCTACAGGTTTACACAACTGTGACTTCTCTAGAATTCGTCTTATTCCCAGACATTAACACTGCCTGGAACTACTTTCATTCAATTTTTCTTTCTGTCACTAATAAACATGCCTCCCTTAGACGCTTCAGTATTAAGGGGCGGGAAAACTCATGGTTTTACCCTTAACTGGCTTCTCTGATTTATGAGAGAAATGTCACATGAGCCTTAGCAAGGAATTTCAACTCTCAGTCTGACTGGACTGACTTCAGTTACCTCAGAAACAAATGTATCGGTAATCATCGCATGAGAAAATGTAAATCTGACTTCTTCCTCCAGTCAGTTTCTAGTAATCTGAATAACCCCTTGAAATCATGGAAAATTATTAAATCTCTAATATGCCCTGTTACTGACACTGCCCTCACCCAACATATTGTACAGGATGCTCAGCAAATCCATCCTGACAAAGCTTCCTATCCATATGTCTCTCCACCTAATAACTGCTTCTCTGGTTTATCTGACCCTCTGGACAGATAAGGTTTGACTTTGAATGCATCCCCTTTTCTTTTTTAAGGGTCTTAAAGGGGTGATAGAATGATGATATAGGGTATTTTGTGCTGGTCCTTAAGGTCTCTGAATAGGGTGTGTAACATTGGTTGGGCTGAAAATGGCATATGTGCTGTTCTGTGCTAATGCAAGCCTGGTTAAAAGCCCTAGAATGAAACGAGAGGTTTTCTTCCTTTTATGGTATGCTCATGAATATTTAGATGACCTGCGTGCTGATTGGTTGGTTTACAACGAGTTTAAGCTCGAGCAAAGACGCAAACATGGCCGACAGCACTCACTGAAACAGCCAATGTGGAAATACTATGGAGACATAGGTGGTGAACAGCATATTTGAGCCTGAATCAAAGGAAGAATCTGAAATAGAGGAGCAACCAGTCGCCCATAGATTGGAAATGACTACTTCAGAGTGGTAAGTTTTGTCATTTACTTGAGTTTGCCAGAGTAGCCCAGTTAGCTAGCTGTAATACTCGCGACGTTAGTGTCGTAGAGACTAAGCTAAACATTGTATTAGGGTCGTTTTTAGCATTGTAAGCAACAGAAGTTATTCATTTGCACACAAACAAATGTTTTACAACTTGTACCCTTGTGCAATTTTTGTCAAGATGTCCAGTTAGAAACTAGCTGAAAAGTTTGTAGTCCGTGGGCAGTTCAGGCTATGCTGTAGTGAAAGGAGTGCTGCTTGCAAGGAAAGTACTCGTTTTTAGTCAGTAAGTATATTCTCCTGGTGAATAGGTCATCTGATTAGGAGTTACATACATTATTGTAGTGGTAATATGCGATCTTACAACAGGACGCCCAGTTAGCTGGGCAGGAGCTCTGTGCAGTTCGTGAGGCTATAACGCTATTGCTGAAGTGAAAGGAGTAGCCTACTGCTCGCGTCAATGAAAATATTACGTTTGTGTCAGTAGGTCTAATGTACTCGTGTAACTACTATCCTGCTGATTAAGTCATCTGATTATCAAGATTTTTACGTTCTTTCCATGTAGTAATGTATGATCTTACAACAGGACGTCCAGTTAGCTGGGCAGGAGCTCTGTGCAGTTTGTAGCCTATGGCTGAAGTGAAACGAGGTCAACTTAAAAATATTACTAGGCCAATTTGTGTCAATTCAAAAACACTTATTTATCCCCAAGGGGAAATTTACATAGTAGGCTACTTAAAATACAGTAGGTACAGTCAGTGTAATGTAATCTTGTAACTATCCTGCTGACATCTGATTGAGATTATTACCTTCTTTCCCTGTAGTAGCCTAATATGTGATCTTACAACTCTGGTAACTAAAACTGGAGACATTTGCTACTTTGTGCTACCTGCTCATTCAAAATTACGAAATAACAGCAGGGAAATTATGTTTGTTTTTACAGGTTATTAAAAGAATGACCCAGGTTCCTGAGGAGCTGACCTGAATGACCCATCATGGCCTCAATCCGTTGTGCCTCTATATTCTTTGCAAAATGCAATGAATATTTACTGAGCTGACCATGGCCGTTTGAGAATCAGAGGAATGGAAAGGTGAGGACAATCTGATACAAGTGTTAGCAGTTACAGAATATAAATAAAATATTTTTAACCAATACACATTCATTATTGGTTCAGCATATTGCAAAAACACAGTTTGATCAACACCACAAAATGATAAACTTTATTTTTTTTTTTCAACAATCGTCCAGTGATACTCTGATGTAAAATATAAAAAAATAAATAGTAAAAAAAAATTGCTTTTCCACCCTGTTCTCGTTGCAGGCAATGAAGTGACTTGGCCTACAGGTCTTTTGTGAGCAGGAGCTGGGGTTTCCTTAGAAGAAGTGTCCGTGTCATGATCCCCTTGTGCGTGGTGCTACGCATATGGAGGGAACTTCCGGATACTTCAGGGCATTACGCTGATTCAGACCTTTTCGACTGAACCGCTGTGACATGTTCAGCAACAGCATCCTCCATGGAAGGTCTGTCTAGCTGAGCACACAAGTCCTGGGGCACAGGAATCCGCTGGACAGCATCCCAATAAGGAAGAGGGTCTTTGATGATCTCGAAGAGGACAAGAAAAAGGACTTATATTGGATACTGTAATACAGTGCATTGTAGGCTATATACTGTACAATAAACAAATTGAATGGCCCTGAACATTGTGCTTTGTTTACAGTACTGATGATGATTGACACCAGTAGCATCAGGTCTAAGACAGCCTGTTGTGTGTGAATCGATAAGTTCTTTTTAGTGCCTATACTGTTGCACATTTTGATTTGTTGTTTGTAATAAAAACATATATTTTTATTAAACTTACAAATTGTTTGGCAAGTCTGTACATAGTTTCTCCTTGGCTGTCTTCTGTTGTGGGGACTCACCATTGTCATTGAAGTGCATGGCTGCTAGATAAAACCTAAACCAAACAACAGAAATGTTGTAACACAAGTGAAAGTCACTTTTGCATGCACACACCAAGCTGTTAACTCACAGCAAAAGCATTTGCTAATATTCTAAGCTCCGCAAGATGCCACACTTAGAGCATCTGTTTGGCATGCTGCCGTTCTTGTAATGTTCTAAAATAAGAACGTGCAAATAAATCCATTGTATCTAGACAACACGGTTTTCAACATATCGACTAGATATCATTTGAATTGATAACGTGAAGTTGTTTCCACTTCTGACGTCAAAAACGTATGTGTTATATGGGTATGGGTTATATTACAGCTTAGCAACCAAACTATCCTGTTACTCAGCTTCAGTTAGCTACTGTATCTTGCTGAGAACATAACCTGTCAGACATCTCGACAAACATGCATAGTAAAATGTAGGTTAACATGACAACACAGGTTTTATCCGAATGACACACAGGAAAATTAAATAGCCTTGCCAATTAATGAACTAAATCACACATTCTACTTGCTAGATACACGTTAGCATGGCTAATAACTGCTTAGCGACCAAATAATACTTACAGCATGCGGTTGTGATGACCTTACGGTCGGAACAGCCCCTCGTTTCAGTAACAGCAGCTTAGCAAATCCTGCTTAACTGTACAAGGTTTTGAAAACTGCCTTCGGTGAAATGTTTTGCAAATTAATAACAGAGTGTGGAACTTTGCAGGGATCTTCTTCTGGTAGAAAAACATTATCCATGCCCCTCGAACTTTTGAATCCTTGGGAAGACTATGGAAAGTCTCAGCTTTCTTTGTAGCCTAAGTTTCAACCTGAACACTGCATTTACGACCGCGGGCTCATTTTCGATATCCTTGAAGAACTGTCTGCTTTATAATTCCTGTGGAAGTAAACGAGCATGCAGCTAAACTAGTGTTTGTCTCATCTTCGCTCTCCGTTCACGTTCCTGGGCTGAGAGCACCAGTGGGCTGGTCTGTATGTAAATTTTGAGGCGTGACAAATGTACAGGCCAGAGCCAAATAAGGTACCACCTGCTAGTTTGCGTAAACTCGCAGCTTCGTTTGGATTCGCCCGTTTTATTGCGGGAGTTTAGAATTGTGAGATTTGCATAGGAAGGAGGTGTCGGTGGGGTTTTGAAGTTCTCTGTATGTCCGTTTCACCCACTGAACTATCACTATTCATCTATGACAAAGTAAACTCGGTTTTGCATTCTATGACCCCTTTAAAGAAATTGATCCTAGGAAATCAGCTGGCCCTGACAGTCTTGATAACTCTCTTTTGAAACTGGCAGCAGATACTATAGCAAAACCTTTAACATACATGTTTAATTTATCTCTCTCTTCCATTGTCATTCCAGACATTTGGAAGTCAGCTTATGTGTTGCCCCTCTTAAGGGAGGAGGTCCCTCTACTCTTGACAATTACTGCCCTATTTCAAAACTGTATGTACCGGTACTTGCTAAGATCTTGGAGTCCTTAGTTAATTCCCAGGTTAAAGACTTTCTGCAAAAGCACCCCACAGGCTTTTGGGCCAGCTCTAGGGCCAGCATATCACTATTACTGCAGCCACTCTGGTGTTAAAGGACATTTCTAATGCTCTGAACAAGAAAGATGAGCTCTGCTGCCCTGTTCATTGACTTGTCTAAGGCCTTTGACACAGTTGAACATACTATTCTCTCTCAGAGACTTCTGGACATTGGCTTGAGCTCCAATGCTGTTAGTTGGTTTAAGAACTACCTCACCAGCAGAACTCAAACTGTTTTGGTCATAGGTCAGATTCCTTAGAGGATAAGAAAGGTGTCCCTCAAGGATCAATCCTTGGTCCAGTTCTTTTCACAATCTACATCAACACCATTGCCACTGCTGTAGAGAGCGCCAACATACATCTTTATGCGGTTGATGCCGTTTTATATTGCACTGCTCCCACCCTTGCTCCACATTAGATGGGAAGAGAATTGACAAAGTTTCAGCATACAAATATCTAGGTCTGTGGATTGATGGAAAGCTTACTTCCAAAAAATTGGTGCACAAGCTCAGAGTGAAGCTTGGATTCTATTTTAGAAATAACTCTTGTTTACCATAAAGGCTAGAAAAAACAGGTTAATGCTACTTTCCTGCCAAGTGTTGGGTTATGGGGATATATGCATGCTACCTCTACCACTTCGAGGGGCAGCCGTAGCCTACTGGTTAGGGCTTCGGACTTGAAACTGGAGGGTTGCCGGTTCGAACCCCGACCAGTAGGAACGGCTGAAATGCCCTTGAGCAACCCCTCACTGCTCCCTGAGCGCCGCTGTAGCAGGATTAGTGTGTGCTTCACCTCACTGTGTGTTCACTGTGTGCTCAGTGTGTTTCACTTCACGGATTGGGATAAATGCAGAGACCAAATTTCCCTATACTTATATAGCACTTGACTCTGTGGGCCAGATGTACGTACATTTGCAAACGTAGCGTTATCAGCATCATTGACACACCGCAGATTGCGAACGCTGTCAGACCCAAGTTTCGGTCAGATTTATCAGTCGCTCAACTTAGTGTAAACCGGCCTTTTCTGTCTTTTCTCCGCCCATAAACGCAATTTACTTAACGCCCACAACTGAATGGCAGCCTACATACAAGCATAATTGAATGAAGTTAACTGATGACAACATTAAAAAGAATCAAACATTTAGCGATCATGAAATACCATACATGATAAGATGTAAACAAGCAGGGAGAAAATGAAGATCAGTAGTTCTACTCAAACTACTGCACGTAGGCTATGGAAGATTGGTTAAATCTAGCAAGTAGGAAAGTTTAAAGGAATTATCCGGAGTAAAATGCACTTTAGATCAATTTACGGATGATTGGGAGTACATACGTTGAGTTGATTTTTCGAAATAGTTGCTGAAGTTGATGCGTCTTTAGGGGAAAGTCCGTCAGGAGTCGATTGCGAGTGTGGAGTAACACGCCTGGAAATTCATTGTGAATTTCCAGAGGGCGTTACTCCACACTTGGCAAACCGGAATCCTCACGGACTTTCCCTAAAAGACGCCAGCCGCGG
Organism: Alosa alosa; assembly: GCF_017589495.1. Classification (NCBI taxonomy): domain Eukaryota; kingdom Metazoa; phylum Chordata; class Actinopteri; order Clupeiformes; family Clupeidae; genus Alosa; species Alosa alosa. Next base: position 18,596,764 of record NC_063209.1, on the reverse strand, counting down.
CAGCTTTATTTCCGAAAGGTACTGGCTTGATGAAATTCATTCTGGACTCTCTATCCGACCACATAAAGACCTTGGGATACTTCGGTTTGGCTTTAGGGACCCTCTACTCACTACCACGTAAGTGTAATGTTGTTTGGAACTGTAGAAGAGGTATAAAAATAGCGTTTTGTAGCGGCAAAATGACTTGCCCTGGTCACTTCCAGGCTAACGAGTTTTGACTAAAAACGGTAAAATGAAACTTTCTCAAAACACATCCGAATTACATGATTTTGATGTCAACTCAACGTATGTACTCCCAATCATCCGTAAATTGATCTAAAGTGCATTTTACTCCGGATAATTCCTTTAAGTGAATGACGTGAAAGTGAAAGTAAGACATTCGAAAGGCCAACGAAAGTTAAGGTTGCTTTTGGTAGTACAAATACTTTCACCACAAAAACTGGTGCTCTAAATAGCGATTCTGTTGGCTTTGAAAGGTTCTCTTATTGACGCATTGAACTGCAATTTGGATTAACACCTGCTTTTACAAGGCGGAAGTATTTAGGCGCAGAATAGACGTGCGCTTTCAGGAGCAGTCTTTGTACATACCGCAGAATACATAATTAGGCGCTCTTTACTCTTCCCCTCCCCCTTTTTATGCTAAACTCCCACTTTCCCTTGGATCCTCCCATGAATGCATATGCATGACATGACAAACGCAATCTGCCACTTTCAGCTCCCGCGACAGGCAGTTTTTGCACTTTTACATCATTGCGGCCTGTTTGTACATACCTCGCAATGATTTTACACGCACATTGCGCCTGAAGTGGGCGCAAAAGCATTAGTACATCTGGCCCTGTGTATCATGGTGCATTACGCTTCATCACAAATCCCAATGCATGTATGCATCACGACTGTCTTTTTACAAGATGGCTGGTTTTAGTTCTCTTGGTCTCTGTAGATGGTTTCACTAGCCTTCTTCATTTGGAATCACAGTAAATATAGTCTCCGTTCCAATAAAACCCTGCTCATTACCATACCACAAATGGCTCAGAACTGGGAAAGATTGCTTTTATACTCTGCCCCTTGGTGCTGGAACCTCCTTCAAAAATAAACCACTCAGACATTTTAAACATTTACTTAAGACACTAATGTCATATCACTGCACCTGTTTCACCAATAACCCTCCCCTTTTTAGTTTTTGTCTATATATGTATTTGGCTGTTGTTAAATGTAGCTCTTTTTGTTATTTAACCTATTGTTTGTTGTGTCTGGACCTGTCATTGTTTGTCTTTGTTGTATACCTTTCTGTTGTTTTTGTTGTATACCTTCTGTTCTCTTTTTTTCTGTACTTTTGCGAGCCCAGGGCTCCCTTAAAAAAGAGATGTAAGACCTCAATGGGACTCACCTGGTAAAATAAAGGATAAATAAAATAAATCAGCTAAATCACCAAATGTAAATGCTTGTTGTCTATAGTAAAAGGTGTTTTGTGGTGCAGAAGAAAATGGTGTGTGTGTGTGTGTGTTATAGATTCAAACGTATGGTGGACACCAACTCGAACCACTTCCTGCTGTTTAATTGCGGCACGCGGTGGCTGTCCTTCTGGCTGGACTTCATGTCTGCCTTAATCACCCTGACGGTGGCGTTGTTCGTAGTGCTCAGCCCAGACACCATCAGCCCCTCCTTGAAGGGTCTGGCCCTCTCCTACACCATACAGGTGAGCAATACACCATCACTACACCATACAGGTGAGATATACACCATCACTACACCATACTGGTGAGCAATACACCATCACTACACCATACAGGTGAGATATACACCATCACTACACTATACAGGTGAGCTGTACACCATCACTACACCATACAGGTGAGGTATGCACCATCAGTACAGCCTACAGTTGGAATATGTACCATCCTCTCTTTGTTTCTCCTGCCTAAGTACACCCCAGTCATCAAACGTGTGAAACCAACAACAAAAGCCGTTAAGGTCTGGATGGAAAACGCAGACTCCACTCTATAACAACAGTTCCAGCACACTGACTGGAATTTGTTTGCTGCTGACGCCTCGATGGACTCCCATACAAACATTCACACATACACCAACTCTGTCCTGGATTATATCAACAAGTGTGTACAGGGAGTGACTACACATAAAACAGTGAAACTATTCCCTAACCAGAAACCCTGGATGAACAAAGAAGTTTGCCTCCCCCTCAAGGCTAGGGATGCAGCCTTCAGGCTGGGAGACCAGGAGGCCTACAGCTCAGCCAGATCCAACCTGAGGAAAGGAATATCCAGGGCCAAACACACCTACAAGAAAAGGATTGAAGACACTTCAACTTCTCCGACCCCCGGCGTATGTGGCAACTGGCAAGGTCTACATACAGTCACCAACAAATACCCTTGCAACTCTTCCCTTCCCTCCCAGACGAGCTGAACCACTTCTATGCTCGATTTGACCGAGAAAACAAGGAGGCAGCCTTTAAGTCAGCTGTTTCAGCGGACGAGGACATACTCCAATTTTCCACCTCAGAGGTCTGCGACATCCTGGGCAGAGTGAATGCTCGGAAAGCTGCTCGGAAGGAGTCCCCGGACGTGTGTTGCGAGCCTGCTCGGAGCAGTTGGCTGGTGTCTTCACCAACATCTTTAACATGTCTCTGGCCCACTCAACAGTCCCCCACAGTTTTAAATCTGCCACTATTGCTCCGGTGCCTAAATAGTCCACAGCCAAAGAGCTGAACGACTTCCGCCCGGTTACACTGACACCCATTATTGCGAAATGCTTTAAAAGGCTGGTCCTCTCACAGCTGAAATCATTTCTGCCTGTTACACTGGACCCGTATCAATTTGCGTACCGACGCAACAGATCAACAGAGGATGTCATCTCCACTGCGCTCCATCTGGCACTCACCAATCTGGACAGTCCCAATACATATGATAGAATGCTGTTCATTGACTTCAGTTCAGCATTCAACACTGTGATCCCATTCAAGCTGATCTCCAAGCTAGGCCAGCTTGGCATCAGCAACACACTTTGCAACTGGATTATGGACTTCCTTACTAACAGACCCCAGACTCTCCTCCACCATCACCCTGAACACTGGCGTGCAGCAAAGCTGTGTGTCGAGCCCTTTGCTCTACCCCCTCTTTACTCATGGCTGCACCCCTGTTTATGGCTCCAATGCTATAATCAAGTTCGCAGATGACACCACAGTGGTGGGCCTGATCAGAGAGGTTGATGAAACAGCATATAGAGATGAGATTCAGCACCTACTGTAGCTATGTGGTGCAAAAACAATAACCTGGCACTCAATACCCAGAAGACCAAGGAGATCATTGTGGATTTCAGGAGAGATTTCAAGAGCAGGGCACACATCCCCCTCCACATCAGCAGTGCTGTACCTGTACTCTGCTAAATGACAATAAAGTTGAATCTAATCTAATCCAATCAGGTCACCAAGGAGGTCAGCAGGTTTAGCACTGCCCTCTGGTAAATCATGAGGTGTGTCCTGCCAGACTGGTTTTACCACTGTGGAACTGATCCAAATACTTTAAAGCTCTAAACGTTTAACTACCATCTGAAGCTGTACATTATAGCTACTGGCTCTGGTCCAATCTGAGAGATTAGGGGTAGAGGGGTAGCTCTTTCAGGAGTTAAGGCAGTGGGGTACTTCTTTATCAGGAGTTTGAGGTAGTTTTCTATCAGGACTTTGGGGCAGTGGGATAGTTCTCTATCGGGAATTTGGGGCAGTGGGGTAGTTCTCTATCAGGACTTTGGGGCAGTGGGGTAGTTCTCTATCGGGAGTTTGGGGCAGTGAGGTAGTTCTCTATTGGGAGTTTGGGCTTTATCTGTTTAAGGGTATTGTGGGAAAGGGGCTTAATGGATAAATCCGGCCGAGGTAACCAAGTACTGTTGGTACGAAAAACCCCCGAAAACAATCCGTTTTACCTAGCTCGAGTTGCTACAGTCAGCAGCTAACACAGCTACAGCGCTACACTCTGGGGGCATGTCTGTGAGCTCCCATGTACTGTAGCTGCCTGGCTGTGCCTGACCCCCCCTCTCTCTCTCCCTCTCCCCCCTCTCTCCCTCAATCTTTCTCTTTCAGCTCACGGGAATGTTGCAGTACGTTGTTAGGTTGTCTACGGAACTGGAGGCCAAATTCACCTCCGTTGAACGTCTGATGGAGTACATCACGGTATGACCCCCCCATCTCTTTCATCAGTAGGTCACAGTGTATCCATGAGCATCTTTTCATTCTCTCATCTCTCTTTCTGTCTCTCCTTCCCCCTCTCTAATCTCATCTGATACATCATAAGGGCAAAAATGCCTCACAACTTGTTTCATATTCACTGTATTGGAATATTATGCAATGATATATGCCATAGTTGTATTTTGAATGGGAAAAGAGGGACTCTTTCACACAATGGATCTGATTCAGTTTGGACACTGTGGCTCTAGTTTTGGACAAACACCATTAAACATACCAGAAGCTAATGTAACGCCACTATAACTAATATATTTCTGTGTGTGTGTGTGTATCTGTGTGTGTAGGGTTGTGTATCGGAGGCTCCTCGGCGGGTGAAGGGGGTTAACATTCCGGAAGGTTGGCCCCAACAAGGTTCCATCACTTTCAAGGACTACAGCATGCGTTACCGTGACAACACACCCATCGTGCTCAATAGTCTACACTTCACCATCAAGGGAAAAGAGAAGCTCGGCATTGTGGGAAGGACTGGATCTGGTACACCTTAACTTACAGAACTTAACTTACGACTACTCACAAATACACACACACACACACACACACACACACACTGCTGTTGCTGTTATGTGTGTGATCTGGTTTTATGTGTGTGATACTGATGTGAAATTCTTATGTGTGTGTGTGTGTGTGTGTGTTTGTGTGCGTTTTTTTCTTGTAGGCAAGTCGTCTCTGGGCGTGGCGTTGTTCCGCCTGTCTGAGCCAGCAGGGGGGCACTATGTTGATAGACGATGTGAACACCAGTTCCATCGGCCTGCAGGACCTCAGGAGTCAGCTGTCCGTCATCCCACAGGACCCAGTGCTCTTCATAGGAACAGTCAGGTAGGACACTCTCACACACACACACACACACGCACACACACAACTCAGACAAACACATATAAACTTTCAGTCATACCACACCCAGTGCTCTTTATAGGAGGAGGTTCATAGGAACAGTCAGGTAGGACACACACACACACACACACACACACACACACAACTCAGACAAACACATATAAACTTTCAGTCATACCACACCCAGTGCTCTTTATAGGAGGAGGTTCATAGGAACAGTCAGGTAGGACACACACACAATTTTATTTTGCTGCCTTTGTACAGCATTATGTAACTAATGGCACGTTCCAGTTGTCTCGTAAAACGACTAGTTATTCGGAATGATGTCACATTATTATGCATTTACATTGTACATTTATTAATCTACATTTTTTCCAAAGCAACTTACATATGTCAATTATATTATATTAAGGGCCATTGGGTTTAAGTGCCTTGCTCAAGGGCACAACGGTAGATGCTGGGAATTGAACCCACAACTTTTCAGTCTACTGCATGCTTGCTAGTATGCTAGCTAGTTTGTGTAAAAACCTGAGCTGGTTGTGTTCCAGTTGTCAACAAGTTGTGAAAACAAAATGCTACATTTGTTCGACTGTTAGCAATTTATTGTTACCAGATATAGCAATGGCAGTTTGTAATGAAGCATTAAATAGTATTTTACACAAACGTCATAGCAACTGCATTTCATTGGCTTTGTACCTGTACTCTGCTAAATGACAATAAAGTTCTAATAAATCTAATCTAAATCTAATCTAATCTAATCTAAACATGGCGACAGATAAAGGGTTGGACACTATTGTTTCTACGACTGATTTAATGTGAGACAAATTGGACAGAACTGAAACCGATATCGACGGGTCGCATTTACTGTTCTTGGAAATTTTAACTTGGGTTATTCTGAGTTCGACCAAGCTGAGGAGTCGGGATAGAACTTCAGGGGCGTTCCATTTGCAACTTTCTGTTGCAAACAACTCTGTGACCAACTCGGGTGGACAAATGGATTATGGCATTGGCATTACATTACATTACATTACATTTGGCTGACACATTTTTAACCAAAGCGACTAACAACATGGTAAATAGTTTACGTTTTAAAGCAATTCTCTCAACAATTTTAGGACAATTTAAAAATGGTAGAGTACAGTAAGAATAAGTGCATCAGTGAGTGCTGTTACTACACACACAAACTGCCATCTGTCCTCTCTCCTCTTACCCTGCTTGTGTGCTTCTCTGTGGGTGTATCCGGCAGGTATAACCTGGACCCGTTTGATAAGTACAGCGATGAGGAGATCTGGCAGGCACTGGAGAAGACCTACATGAAACCCACGGTACGCCTCCCTACTGCTGGTGATAACAACAGCTTGTGTAGACTATGAAATGGCCCTCAGTTTCTGGCCCAAAGGGGTGCTGTACTAGCCTGAGCACCTTCTACACGTTTGTAGAATCCCATTTTACATCTTAAAGATGGCAGTGGTGGTTTTGCTATTCAGTAGCCTAAAATATGCTAATATGACTAACAAGGTTAACTAGGCTACATGGCTAAAAAGGTTACCTAGACTAACATCAGAGAGGGTTAAAGCAAAGCTAGTAATCAAGGATCTTTGCTAACATGTTCCGAGCCTCATACCTACTCTTCAGAAAACCTTTGGGTGATGTCACAGACATTTCAAAAGGCTTGAAAGTGGTCAGAGAAGTCCTACTATAAATGTAAAAATCATTGAGTATGAGCAAATGTTTATGAAGGGGGTCAATTTATTCATCTAATCTGCATATTATGACATCACAGGATGGCAACCACCTTGTATTATGCACCTTATGTAAATCAGGAAAACAATCAAATGTAAACCAAAATTAGTAAACTATAACCACAAAGCAGGCTAATAAATCTGTTCCTATCTCGGGTGACTGTAGTTCTTCAGAGCCCTATTCTTTACTACCTCTGCAGTCTGTACCACATCCAATACGAACACTATGATCACATTTACCACTACCACCTCCAACTATGTTGGACAAATGGTCAAAATAAACATGTGTATGCTTAGTGGACACTGTCGTGCAAAGCAAATACGCACCTCCATTCAAAGACGCACCATGACTATTACTGTCAATGATAGCATCCCATTATGACTGTAGGTATGTTTTATCCAAACTATTATGTGTGTGTGTGTGTGTGTGTGTGACAGATTACAAAGCTCCCTGAGGGTCTTGGGGCCCCGGTGGTGGAAAATGGAGAAAACTTCTCAGTGGGGGAGAGACAGCTGCTGTGTATGGCCAGAGCACTGCTGAGGAACTCTAGAGTAAGAACACACACACACACACACACACACACAATGGTGTTTTAAGCCCCCAACGTCATCTTTCAGGCAGCCCTGCCACCGTTGACTTAAAGGAAAATTCCGGTTTTTAGCACTTTTTTGAAAACGAACGTTAAGGGTTGTTTTAGGACATGTTTGAGTAGCTACAGTAGCTACCTACTACAGTATGCCCATTGCCAGCCACCCTGAGAAGTCAAAGGCGATTCAAAACGAGTCAGAAAAGTCGAGACAGGACCAATCGTCAAAATTTCGGTGTCCACCACTCTAGTTCATCCAAAACAAACCAGAAAAGGGCCTTAAAGTGCTAAAAACCGGAATTTTCCTTTAAAGGCACCTAATCCTAACATTAACCCCTAACCCTAGCGTCTTCCAGGCAGCGCTGCCTTGAAGACAACGTTGGGGGCTTAAAACACCAAGAAACCACACACACACACACACATGCGTGCGTGCACACACACACACTGACAGTGTTTTCCTCATCAGATCATCTTGCTGGATGAGGCCACAGCCTCTATTGACTCGGAGACGGACTCTCTGGTGCAGCAGACCATCCGGGAGGCCTTCAGGGACTGTACCGTCCTCACCATCGCCCACCGCATCAACACCGTCTTACAGAGTGACCGCATCCTCGTCATGGACAATGGACAGGTACACACACACACACCACTTGCGTAACTATAGGGACTGCAGAGGGTGCAATCGCACTCGCAGACTGACAAAGCCTATTGTTTTGTGACGCAGCTAAACACTTATCTCTCTCTAAACCCTCTCTATAGAACATCAATAATGCATTGAAGTGATTAGGTCGCAAAAGGAAAGCAGTGTATGTATATGTAAGGGATAATGTATAGAACGCCAGTCATTATGGGGAAAATAAGTCCCGACAGGGCGAACCGGACCCCGACCTGAAGGGACTTATTTTCCCATAATGACCGGCGTTCTATACGATATCCCTTTATTCTCTGACTACTTGCCAAAGCGAAAAACAAACTCCACGATATGTCTCTTTACACTTAATTATTACCGTTTCGTCGTGGCTTTTGCTGAGAAACAAATAGTTCGCAACACACGCTGAACTTGATTCAAACATTCTTTAGAACACAGCTGATCAACCGTCTGCTTTCACTTTTGAATGAAGTTCCAATGCAAGAAGTGACCGGAATACTTGCAGAGTGATATGATCAGCAGCACAAAACCCGTTGCCATTGACAGCGGTAATTATATGTTTGCAGCGGTAATTACATTAATTAATTTTACCGTAGAACGTTGGGAAATCCCATTCAAGTCAATAGAGCGTTCTACTAGCATTGTGAAGAGCCGTAAAATAAATCTATGTAAAGCAGGTAGAAAGTACAGAAACAAATTTATAACACGTGTGCAGATTTCATGAGCACGGGAGAACCCCCTCTGATGTATTACAGGAGTCCTTTAAAGACAGTGTAATCATGTAATCAGCTGTGTTATAACAGTGCTGTCCTCTTGTTATAAACATGTAATCAGCTGTGTTATAACAGTGCTGTCCTCTTGTTATAAACATGTCATAAGCTGTGTTATAACAGTGCTGTCCTCTTGTGTCAGGTGGCAGAACTGGATCCTCCAGAGGTTCTGTTGCAGCGGCCAGACTCTCTGTTCTCCTCCCTACTGGCAGCAGCCAACCAGGTCAACACGTGATGATGGACACACACACACACACACATGAGACCTGAACACACACACACACACTTACATGCTCACACACCTACACGCATATAATTACATACAAATACATGCATACAAGACATACAAACACACTCACACAAAGTTGGCGTTGTCATGGAGATGGCATAGAGCAGAGGTCACGTGCTTCTGGACCTATGTGTGTTTTCACCATTTAAAGGGCCCTGATAGCTGTTTGGATGACTTTATAATGTGTATTGTAAATTATTTATTTGATTTTATATGTGTATTAATATACGTATTAACATACACACATGCACACTCACAGAATTATGCGCACACACACATACACACACACACACACAGGCGGGTGTCCCCTGGGCTTTGGAAGCCAGGGTCAGCAGAGACAGACACAGCCAGGACATCTGCAGAAAGGAAAAGACGATGACGGACACAGGCAGGATGTCGACTCCACAGAGAAATGACAGATGGAGGCAGGGCTGGAGGCCAAGAGCAACAGAGCAGGAAACCTCGAGGAAATTATTTTGTAATATGACTATATCACTATTATTATGATTCAACTGTTGAAATGTGCCATTTTTATGAAATAAATGTTTAAATTGTTGACAAAATGGGGGGAAAAAAAGTTTGTTGTGAAATCACCAATATGTCAACATGTCAGGGTATTGCTTATCATGACCTGCAGAAGTCTCCTGCAGGGCTGTAGTAGAGGCTAAACGCACATAAACTCTGTTTACCTACCTGCTGAATTTCAGAAATGGTGTATACGCACCTCTAAATTGTACATATGCACCTCTAGATCACGTTTATCCACTTCTAAATAGCTAATCATTCTTAAGCCATTCTAAATTAAGCTTATGTCATTTTACAATTGTCTATAGTTTTGTATTGTTAATACATGTTCCTGCACAAAGTGCAGTTTATCCAATGTTGGTTCTCTCTTTATTGTGATTGAATAATCTTTATATTATTCCTTCTGGAGTCTGTTGAACTATGAGTTTGGATTCATTGAATAGTGATTGTGTGGCCTATGATGGAGACCCTGCAATACCCCTGGTGCAATGATGTGGTCAGGATCCATATATGCCATGATCCACCTTACCAGTGACCATGGTGTGGTCCACTTGATCACATACTTTACAGTTTACCCACAACTTTTTATTATCACACACACACAAACCCCTGGTCACCTGTGGTGGTAATTTTGATACCACAGATGAATGAAGACCCAGTCAATGGTATTTTCATAATTTTGTGTTTTATTTACAATGATCGCATCAAGGGCAAGACATCATGGCTTCACATACAGTAAAGGTCCACCAGCTACTCTTAACTAAACAAGTCAGGGTTTTAGTATCCTTTCAGGTTGACATGAGACAGTGCTGGTCATTCCATCTTACCATGACCACACTGAAGCGCCAACCTGGCAGTCTCGCCATATTATAGGCTACATACTTGCCAATGGTAGAAAGGGGGTAACACCTCGTTTCCACCCAGTTTTGTGTATGATTATGAAGACGCTGTCACCCAGCCATTCCTATGGGAACCTCTGTGAGGTCACCCTGCCATTTCTATGGGAACCTCTGTGAGGTCACCCAGCCATGTGAGGCAAACACATCGAACCTCTGTGAGGTCCGATGTGCTTGCGAAGCTCCTCCTGCCGGTTTTTAGTGGTCTCTGGAAATTGCAGGGGATTCCGGAGACCACTATGCTCCAACCAACTTCTTTGTAAATAGATGTAATTCTTCACGTTGAACACTAGAGGTCATATCACGTATTTCAGATGGATTTATGGGCATAATAAAAAACGTAATAAGTAATAGATGCACGATCAAGATCTACTTTTTAATTTAGTGTCATCAAATAGGCATAAAATTAGGGGGTAGCCTGTAGTGCATGCACTGTAAAAAATAATAAGTAATGGTTACTTGAAAAAAGGGTGGAAACTCGTTGCCTTAAATAAGTTAAGTAAACAAAACTTTTCTCTTTCAAGTTGTTTACTTGATGTCTACAAGTAATGCTTACTTAGAAGAAGTTATCCTTACTTAAGACTTTAAAGTTCTGGTTACTTACTTCCAACTAGTAAAGTTTACTTCATGCCCTCAAGTAAAGCTTACTTGAAACAAAGTTGTATTTACTACTGTTAAATGAGTTACCCTTACTTTGAGTTGTAAAGGGTACTTTATGTTGGATAGTAAAGTTTACTTGCAGAATATACACAAATAGTTGGCACTATTAGATTAGATAACTTTATTGTCATTTTGCAGAGTACAAGTACAAAGACAACAAAATGCAGTTTGCATCTAACTAGAAGTTAAAAAAAAGCAGAAAAATGCAATGTGATATACAAAGACAGGTGGTGCATAGACAGGATAGGAAATATGCAGTGTAAACAGTAGTATACAGTTGGTTTTACAGAAGGTGGTTTAGAGTAATATAAATTAGGTATAAATATGTGCAGTGTATTAGCAGAATAAATATGGATATATTTGGTATGAACCATATAGACATATATGTACAGTATACAGCTATGTGCAGTGTGGTAACAGTACTGTAGTGCAGAAACAGTAACATTATAACAGTAGTAAGAATAACGTGTATGTGCAGGATGAATAGTATGAAGAGCAGTAGAAAATGGAATGGCTATATGTGTAATTACAGGATGTACATTTGTAAATAAATAGAACACTATGGGTGGGATAGGGTAGTGCAATTGTCCACGGGGGGGTGGGTGTCCCCGTCCAAGGTTTCGTGGTCATGGTGGACACCTCAACAGGCACAGGCAAGGAGGCATCGGGAGGGGCTTAGTTGGTTGGTTGTCACCGGGATGCACAGCTAGAGTTCAGTAGGGTGACAGCCGCAGGGAAGGAGCTTCCTCTGAACCTGCTGGTTTGGGTGCAGAGAGACCTGTAACGCCTCCCAGAGGGGAGGGGGGTGAACAGTCTGTGGTTGAGGTGAGAACAGTCTTTGATGATGCTGCGCGCCTTACGCAAGCATCACTTGCCCTGGATGGCCTTGATGGTGGGGAGTGAGGAACCGGTGATCGTTGGCCAGTTTTCACCACCCTCTGCAGTTTTTTCGGTCGTATTCTGGTGTAACCTCCATGTTTCAATCAGTAGTGTTTGAGCAACTGACCTCTGACTTCACATCCAAACAAGCACAACTTACATGTCCAGTTCATTGCTCTGCATTTTCAGTTTTCCAACTGCAAAAGAAAAAGAGGGCAAAATTATTATCAATATGCATCTATTGGCCATGTTTAACTAAAACAGCTGATTAAGTTTATCACATTAAATGTTAATTTAAATTATTTCTCCAGAGACCTAATTAATACTGTTAAGCTAAAAATATTATGATTTGGCAACTTAATTTTCTCTATTGCTTCAGGCCTAGTACATTTATCACAATAGAATTTAAAATGTCAATCATACGTTGGAATTATATGATGCCATTTTGCACCTCAATAACAGCACATTCGTTCAAATTCCACACACTGCAACCTAAGTCCTCTTGCTAAATCACAACGAAAGATTTTAGATAAAAGACCATGGCTTTTCTCAGTCAGTAAGGTTATGAGTCCAATTATCCTAATTGTTTTATCAATACAGTAGGAATATCGGCGTAAACCATACACAGTTTAATCTTTACACGTTTTTGAATCAACTTAGCATGCTAGCAAGCGTTTCTCATGAGAAATGGCTAACGTTAGAACTAAACTTCATTAAGAGAGCTCATGAAGACAACTGCTATTGGCAAATTTATACAGCCTAGTTTTAGACCCCAGAAGCCACCACTTCCTCATAACTTCGATAACAAAAATATCAAAGGGCTTGAATACCTAGAATATTTGTTTTCTGCTCAGCATGGTCTGAGGCAGTGTTAACAAAGATCTTTGGTTTTAACTTCGCATAGCTGCTATCAGTTAGCTGCAAACTGTTAGCAGCTAAGCATATATCGCCACTTAGCAAGTTGAACTTAACATTACCCCAGTTGTTAATGAAACCGAATGTACAGTTTTGCACAAATGCTGTTAGTTCAACCTATACTGTAAACATTTGACACATTAATACATACTGTAAACTTACCGGACAGAGCAAGTCACTGGTGAAGCTGTTACACTCCCATCCCAAAAGTCAGCCACACCGTAACACTGCCAACCGTTGGCTGTGGAATCCAGAATGCTCCCTCTACAACTGTGCGCGTGTGCACTGCGTGAGTCCAGTTTACTCAGGTCTGAGTTGTGAAGCTTACTCGTGTATGTCAAGTTTTAGACCCCATTGTTGCAAGTTCGGCACATTACTAATGTTACTCTAGTAAGAACACTTGGTCAGCCTATAGTAAGTAAAGTATACTTGTGTTACTGCAGTAAGATGTAGTGTTATTTTTTACAGTGTGAGAGCCCATTAAATGCGCTGGTCTGCGCAAGTGAAACTGACACACTGAACCACTCGTGGGTATAGACCAGAAGCAACGATATTTAAAACAACGAATGAAGATTCCTGTAACTGTCCACAAAAAGAGCTAGCCTAATCCACTACACAAAAAAAATGGAAATTGCGACTAGTTGTAGGTCTAACAGCAGTAAATATCCTAGCAAATAGCCTATGGTGATGACAGCTTTAAAAAACAAAACAGAAAAACATTTATTTTGTCTCTGGAGTAAAAATGTATGAATTAGGGAGATGATCTGCATTTCTGTTAACTAAAAGCTAGTTTTCCTAACATCTCCATTGTTAGCGTGAAATATGTCTCCATCCATGGTGGGCAGCCGTGGCCCACTGGTTAGCACTCTGGACTTGTAACTGGAGGGTTGCCGGTTCGAGCCCCGACCAGTGGGCTGCGGCTGAAGTGCCTTGCCGAGCGCCGCCGTTGTAGCAGGCAGCTCACTGCGCCGGGATTAGTGTGTGCACTGTGTGTTCACTGTGTGCTGTTTGTGTTTCACTAATTCACCGATTGGGTTAAATGCAGAGACCAAATTTCCCTCACGGGATCAAAAAAGTATATATACTTATACTTACTTACAGGGTAGTGTCAAGCGGTGAAGAGATAACCTTCTGCAGGTAGCAAAATATGGGCCCTGCTTCCTTTGTTAGCTTATGGTAATTCTGTCCCTCACAACAGATATTTTACACCTAGATATTACACCAGATATTTTACACTGTACATTTTTCTGTTATCCTATGGTTGCTGAGTGACACTTACTGTAGATTTATAATGTCTCATAATCTCATATAAACCTTGGAGTGAGATTTGGTGGGGCCAACCAAAATTTTGCTGCGGAAATTTTTATTTGGCTCATTCAGCATTATTACCGTACAGTAAAACACAGTACATCAGTGGTTCTCAGGTATAGGGACCAGGGTCCCAGAGTTTAATTAACATTGGTATCAAAGGGATCTACTACCGGGACCTCGGCCTGAACCTGCGTTCATCTGATGCTGTGTCGTCCTAAAGGGTGTTTTGTAAGAATTTAAGAAATGTAATGGCCATCTAGCATAGCCTACATGCTCTTCCTTTTTCAGGACGTACCCATATATGGGAACGTATGATGTGAATGTTTGCATATGGCTTATGTCAGGCTTTATATCAATATTTGTGTCTCATTATTTGATTTTCTTCATATTTTTGCATTAATGTCACTAGGAAGCATGCCAATAGAAATATATTAATGTGATGTGAAAGTGGGATTGGCTGAACCTGCAATATAAGAACCATGATAGTGGGATAATCTATGGCTGAGCAATTTACAAAAATGTATGTACTGACAAATAGTTTACATTAGAATACATTATAATTCATGTAAGTAGAAATGTGGTGCAATTTCAAAACCGGATTACTCAAGAACCACTTATTGCACAGAGGCATGCTTATATCCTCGTATTCGGTACAGTTTGCTGTTTATTGTGATATTGGGTTTGCCACGTGTTGTGTGGAGGGTTAGTGAGATATTTAACCGAGAGTAATGGGTGTGCACTGTGTGCAAAATGCAAATAGGATTAGCCTAAATTGCATGTCGGTTCAATGTTAATTTTCTCGTGAACCATTTATCACAGCAACTTGGCGCTAATATCATTGGAAAGACTCCTTCACATGATGTGTGATATGTATAGGTTTAGTTTAGCTGAACCTCATCTACCAGGTATTTGACCTACCAGGTTGACACTTCAGCGTGAAAAACACTCAATAGCCTACTGTAATACTCAAAGCATACCTGAAGTCGGGGAAATGCGGGGGAAATGACTTGGGATGGCTTCTGAGGTAGCATCGTAAATGAGAGAAAATGTAGAAAATTCCAGACAGGGGGTGCTCTTGAACCCTCTCACAGTCTCTGAAAGCATAACTAGTCGATCAGTGGCTCAACAGGTAGATCTATTGATAGGCTAAACTCATTTTTCAGGCATCTGACCGACCGGGTTGACACTTCAGCGTGAGAAATCGGGGGTGTGGCATGTGAAACTAATCAAATGCGTGAGAGTTGGCAGCTCTGCAATGCACAATGACAAAGAAAATAGGTAGGCTTCCTAATTCC
This sequence comes from Alosa alosa, assembly GCF_017589495.1. Lineage (NCBI taxonomy): Eukaryota > Metazoa > Chordata > Actinopteri > Clupeiformes > Clupeidae > Alosa > Alosa alosa. Next base: position 18,581,163 of record NC_063209.1, on the reverse strand, counting down.
GAATTAATTTGATATAATAAATACAACACATTGGGCTTGGCAAGAAATTTGGCAATACTTTCACACAAGTGATGGCACCCCTGGCTCCACTATATGTATGTTGCTATGGTTACAATAAAGCACTACTTGACTTGGCTGTTAGGCCTACCTGTCCACTGTAACCATAGTAATGGTGCTCTTGCACGGTCCGTCTCCGTCAGCGGATCCCATTCACGCCTGTGTGCAAATGTCCTGACAGAGTTCTCAAGTGAGAAAAACAATACAGCAAGAATGGCATGTTGGCACAGAATACTTACCAAAAGTTTCACTCCAACTCAAAGCACTCGTCACGTTCTATGGTCAGTCGTCGTCACAGAATACTTACCAAAAGCTGCACTCCAACTCAAAGCTCTCATCACGTTCTGTGGTCAGTCATCATTTTCTAGGCGCAGCTACCAGATTAGTTAACACGTTTCATTGCTTTTACGTCACGTCTATGTCACTAAATTGTGCTTGGGAAAGGTAAGGCAAAGCAAAGCAAGGCAAGGCAAGTTTATTTATACAGCGCATTTCATACACGGGGCAATTCCATGTGCTTTACAAAAGCAAATAAATCCACAAAAGGACAATATAAAAAAATGCAACACAGATAGTAAAGATCACAGTGTTTTGCATAAAGCACAATCCGTGTGTTGCTGCTGATTTGGAAGTGTAATTCAAATAGTGCATGTGTGTATGTTTGTTTCAGTGTCTCTCTTTGGCATATATGTCAGCTGTATATCCAAGTGTTATGACTTATTTCACTGTGTGTGTATGAGTTTTTATGAAATAAAAGTCATAATGAGCCAAATTCTGCAAAAAGTATATAAGTGTTGCACGGTGTACCAATACTAGAAAGGTATCACACAATGCCCTCATGCAAAAAACGATTTCGCGGATAGTGAAGGCACGCCATTAGGTACACCGAGGCCCATCTGTAAAATATGTTTCTCCTCCCCCAGAAAATTTTTCATTTGTTTGATGTGATTTCCTGTATTCTGGTGCATTTTGGGGATTGCCAATACTAAATTCAATCAGATTCATAGCCTACATCCTGATTTGTTGATATTGAGGTAATGATTCCATGCAAAGGCTTGGGCTTCAGGGCCCCCTGACCCCTTGGGCCCCTGGGAATGGCCCCGGTAGGCCCTTGCAGTAATCCATCCCTGATGTAATGTATGAATGCACACACAGATATATTGCAACAGGTAATGGTGTATCTGATAAAGAACTGAGTGGTTGAAACATACTTATTAAATCACAGAAAGGCCAATGGTAGCCTACATCAGATGGCCTAATACAGGGCCGTAGTCACCATAGACTTTGGGGGGGACGTGTCCCCCCCCAATATTCAGACGTGACCAAAATGTCCCCCCCAATATTCGGACATAGAAAAATAAAGAAAGAAAAAAACGCTATAGGCTTACAGGAAACCAACCTACACGGAGTGGTTTGTCCTGGAGGTTTTGCGTTTATCGTTTGAGGCGTGCGCTATCAAAAGCTTCCTGCACCCTGCTGCGGTGCGGGCTGTCACAATATCGCAAAAGATACCGGTACAATTCTCACAAAACTTGTTGAAAAGGTGTAGCACTGTCTAAGGAAACCCCATTCATTTTTGAAGCTGATCAGACTCAAAGGAAACTTTGAAGCAATTCCATATTGTAGCCTATTTTCTTGCAATGATAGCGAAAGTGAAAAAGCGAAAGTGTCCTTTTATTTGAATTTGTGCGTGCCTGTGTCATTCATTTGATTCATTTTGTGATATTAATCAAAACCATTTTTGACATAGAAAGCTTAACATGTATCGATTCCTGAGACTCAGCTTTCAAACGAGGTATATTATGACTGGTGCTTCATGCTGTTGGAGCCGCCACTTAACTCAATAAAAATAATTAACATGTAAGAAGTTTAAACCTGCACACTACCAAAGTGCACCAAATTACACACAAATGACTCAGTACACATGGAGGAGGTCTGCGTCCTTTCTTCTCCAGGTATTTTAAGATTTTGCCGGAATATTTATGGCAGGTTTTGTATCGCAGTCATAATTTTGGTATTGTGATAACACAAGTGTGTAAGCAATAGGCAAAAACTAATAATTAAAAAGTAAAGTACACAAAATAGAATAATTAAAAGACCTTAAAAAACATTAAAATACAGGGTGCAGTCAATATGTGGAAGGGTCTGGAGGATGTTTGTGTGTGTGTGTGTCCATCATCACGTGTTGACCTGGTTGGCTGCTGCCAGTAGGGAGGAGAACAGAGAGTCTGGCCGCTGCAACAGAACCTCTGGAGGATCCAGTTCTGCCACCTGACACAAGAGGACAGCACTGTTATAACACAGCTTATGACATTTTTATAACAAGAGGACAGCAATGTTATAGCCAGGGCCGGCGGAAGGCAATCCTGCGCCCTGGGCGAAACAGGAATATGTCGCCCCCATGTTCATAGACTGTGTGCCACTTTTGACTGTGTGCTACCTTCGCAGAAGCCTCTGGCTGCAGTGTGCAGATCGGGGCTCGTTTCAATGTGTGGGGGAGCTCAACGTTGCTGCTTTCCAGTGCTACTGGACCACACAGAAAAATAAAAAAATAGTTGCGGGACAACTGCGACCAGGCCTCACAGAAGAAAATGGTAGCCTACAATTAAGCAAGGCTTTCACGTAACATAAACATATTATTATTACAGGCTATTACACAGAAATCGGACTACCTATTTAATATGATGCCGTCTGTTAGGTGTGTATTTAAACATGACATTAGGAACAGGCTGAAGATCAGCACCCATATGTGGGAGAAAAGTTTTTCAACCTGTGCACTTTTCTGTATTCTGCAGCACTAGGCTTTGAACGTCTCATTCATGACTGTTATTTAATTTAACCGATATCACTGAAAATGAATTACTTGCTGCTCCCGCATTTAAACCGTCTGTCATTATTTGACAATGAATGTGTTTTCAATGTTGTAGCCTATAGCTTGCCACGCTGTGGCACCCCGGTAGTTTGGCGCCCAGAATGCCCATGCCTTCCACCGGCCCTGGTTATAACACAGCTGATTACATGATGCTTATAACAAGAGGACAGCAGTGTTATAACACATACAACTATGCTCAGTATCCTGAATTTTGCATGGCAGTTAAAAGAAAGTTTAAAACATCTTGTATCTGTCCGTTGTCCATGTGGAGGACGCAGTCACTTTGTAGGACGTGTTGATGTGATGGGATAGTGCCGTGTGTTCTAGAGCCGACCGATATGGGATTTTGAAGGCCGATACTGATTTCAATATTTGAGTTTTTTAAAAAACGATATATTGGCCGATAGTCATTTTTAACAAACACAATCTAAAAATGTTCTCCCATAAAAAGGTTCTAATCAAGGTGGGGCATTATGTATTTGAATAGGCCTAACTATATATTTTTTAAGAAATAAAAGAGTGTCTGGTCTTTGTTCTGTGATAACCACATTGCCACAATCTACAATCTACCCAATCTATGTGTGTGTGTGTGTGTGTGTGTACCTGTCCATTGTCCATGACGAGGATGCGGTCACTTTGTAAGACTGTGTTGATGCGGTGGGCGATGGTGAGGACGGTACAGTCCCTGAAGGCCTCCCGGATGGTCTGCTGCACCAGAGAGTCCGTCTCCGAGTCAATAGAGGCCGTGGCCTCATCCAGCAAGATGATCTGAGGAGGAAAACACTGTCAGTGTTTGTGTGAGCGTGTGTGTGCGTGTGTGTGTGTGTGTGTGTGAGTATGTGTGTGAGTATGTGTGTGTGTGTGTGTGTGTGTGTGTGGATGTGTGTGTGTGTGTGTTCTTACTCTAGAGTTCCTCAGCAGTGCTCTGGCCATACACAGCAGCTGTCTCTCCCCCACTGAGAAGTTTTCTCCATTTTCCACCACTGGAGCCTCTAGACCCTCAGGGAGCTGTGAAATCTGAGACACACACACACACACACACATTTCTTACCTCATTATCATTATAACCATTATGGACAGTCATGTACCAAGGGAAAAACACAGGGTCTATTCTGTGGTCTTTTGTCTCTGCACATGCTCCCACTAGGTCTAGGACATCTTATTATATGGTTATGCATGATTAGGTCTAGGACATCTTATTATATGGTTATGCATGATTAGGTCTAGGACATCTTATTATATGGTTATGCATGATTAGGTCTAGGACATCTTATTATATGGTTATGCATGATTACTTCCACTAGGTCTAGGACATCTTATTATATGGTTATGCATGATTAGGTCTAGGACATCTTATTATATGGTTATGCATGATTACTTCCACTAGGTCTAGGACATCTTATTATATGGTTATGCATGATTACTTCCACTAGGTCTAGGACATCTTATTATATGGTTATGCATGATTACTTCCACTAGGTCTAGGACATCTTATTATATGGTTATGCATGATTACTTCCAAATGTATGTACAGTATTTTTAAAACATTGCTATATAGGAATACTCAATGAGTGCATTGTGGGTATGAAATACTGTATGGCTCACAGGTAATTCTAGTTCTAAATTACTATTAAATGTTGGCAAGAGGTTGTTTTGTTTGGCCCTGCCACACTATCCAAGAACCTGAAGGATAACTTGGGCTCTCTAAGCCACTTTAATAAAACAGGTAAAACACCTTTGACACAGTTGATATTTGATAAGCACATCAATGCTGTGGCTATTGCTTCCTGCTTGGGAAATCTCCTGACTATTTTTTACATTAGATCTTGGGAAAGCCATACATTCATTTGTCACATGTAGACTGGAGTGCTGCAATGATCTGTGAACAGGAGTGAGCAAATAATTAGCTTTTTTATAATGAGCTTGGCTCAGTATAATGCAGCGAGCAGGAATTGAACCCCGGTCTTCTGCGTCATAGAGTGACCTGTTACTGACAGTCCTATCTGTGTTCTCGAAGAAAATGTTCTTATTGATTCTATATTCCGATAATGTTCTATATCATACCAGCTATGCTTTTTACAAATATGTTTCTGATGGAAAAGCCAAATTGCAAGGCTGGTTTTCTGCCTGCGAAGTTGTACCAGCCATGCTAGCTGCACGATTTGGCTTGTTACACGGAGGCTTCTTTCCCCTACTCAGTGCTTGGCTTCCCTTTTTTCATGATCATTCCTCTTTCCCCTCTACTATTTAGTGTTGTTATTACTATGATTGTTACTGTGTGTACTGCAGTAAAGGGGAATTCTGGCAATTTCTGACATAGATATCCATTTCTCGAGGTCACCGAGTATTGTCAGTACGAGAAAAAAAAACCACTGGAAAACCAAAGCAAGTCAGGGAGCCGTGGTTATTTCAGGCAAAACTTGCTAACCAATGACGGGACTCAATAGAGCTGTGAACCAATTGAAGATGACATTTCATCGTCATCAGCAGCTGAGAGACGTACCGTGTGTTTCATGTAGGTCTTCTCCACCGCCTGCCAGATCTCCTCATCACTGTACTTATCAAACGGGTCCAGGTTATACCTGCAAGACACACGCACACACACACATACAAAAAACACACACACACACACACACACACACACACAGGCAACAAACTGTTATCTGTCCTCTCTATCTCTCTTCTTATCCTGTTTGTGGTTCTCACTCTATGTGTGTGTGTGTGTGTGTGTGTGTTTGTGTGTGTGTGTAAGTGTCCTACCTGACTGTTCCTATGAAGAGCACTGGGTCCTGTGGGATGACGGACAGCTGACTCCTGAGGTCCTGCAGGCCGATGGAACTGGTGTTCACATCGTCTATCAACATAGTGCCCCCTGCTGGCTCAGACAGGCGGAACAACGCCACGCCCAGAGACGACTTACCTACAAGCAACCACACACCAGCATCACACACAAACACACACACACATACACACAGACACACACACATCTGTTTATAGATAATATAGCATATATAATTATTATATCTTTCATTACTTTGTTCATAGATGTACTTAGCTGTTATTACTTTACACTTAGTTTAATCTGCAGTGAGTTTATAGATACAGTATGTAGTTATATCGGCTTAATTACTGTGATTCCTATTACAGCTGGCCTTTAAAGCAATGGGATATAACTTAAATGTCGGGTAGATGTTGCAGTCATTGTTAATATGTGGTTGACCATTTGTATATGTTTGAGAGACAGAAAGAAAGAGTGTGTATGTGTGTGAGTGTGTTTGAGTTGTTAGTTAAGTTGTACCAGATCCAGTCCTTCCCACAATGCCGAGCTTCTCTTTGGGCTTGACGGTGAAGCGTAGACTATTGAGCACGATGGGTGTGTTGTCTCGGTAACGCATGCTGTAGTCCTTGAAAGTGATGGAACCTTGTTGGGGCCAACGTTCCGGAATGTGAACCCCCTTCACAAGTCGAGGAGCCTCCGATACACAACCCTACACACACACACAGAGATCAAAATTAACTTTTTTGGCCTACCAGCCAAAGTGGCTAGTAGATTAAAAAAAAAAATAATAATACTGGGCAGACATATTTTTTACCGACCAAAAGTAAACAAAGCTTTTCATAACTATTTTTTAAAGTAGCCTATCATTAGCTTATTATGGGCTCTGTGCACTAGCTTACTTGAAGTCGGCAAGCCAGTTTCCTTTTCTTTGACATTGCTGTCAACACACACCTGAAAAAGTGTGCTCACTGAAAATCCTTCCCCCCTTTATTTTGTGCAGCCACTGAACGTAGGCTAGTGTTTTTAGGAAAAAGGTGAAAGCTAAAATCGCATTTATAACGACTTGAAGCCGAGCAGAAGGGCACATAGCAGTGTTCCTTAGAGCCGCCCATGGACATTAAGACTCAGGTACATTGGATTTCTTATGTTTTGGTACAACTAAAGCACTCATCTTCAGGTGCTTGTTGACAGGAAACTGGTTTGCCGACTTTAAGTAAGCTGGTGCACAGAGCCCATACAGCTTTTCAGAACACTTCAGAGGTTCACACGTTCGGCTGCAAGTTCCATTCAAATGAACGGGCCTTCCCGTAGGTCCAATAATTTTGTAGCCATTAGACAGTCTTGAAGCGAGCAAATGAATTACGTGCCTCTATCTAATCAAGGACCTCTGCTATAATGACCACTGCGAAAATATGACAGTGGCAACGGGTTTTGAGCTATGAATCACATCTTTCATATCATTGTGGAATTTCACCAATAAATTGTTCATTACTCGAGAGTTGGTGAGGGTTTAATGAAACCATATGTCACAATCTACATAAACAAAGTGTTTATGGTCATTTTGAGCCTTATAGTGTAATTTGTTAGTGTTTCAACTCATGCAGCCACCACTGCCTGGTAGACATTAGCATACATGAATACAAAGAGAACAGAGATAAAGAGAGAGGAATACCGTGATGTACTCCATCTGCCTCTCAACAGAGGTAAATCTGGCCTCTACTTCTGAAGACAACGTCACCATGTAGAACAGCAATACAGTGAGCTACAGGAGAAAAATGGAGGTGAGTCAAAGTAGCATTGACCTTTCACAAGTCCCAACCCTTTTAGTTACTGTTGCAATATCTGACAGATTACAGAATGTTCACCTCTGTCATGCTCACATCAACAATGTGCGTAACACCAACATGGAGTAGACTACATCGCAAGGGAAAATTAGTGATCTAATTAAATACTTGTTGTGTTGCCATGGAGGCTGAAAGGGTTATAGTACGATGACTACAAGACGCAACTATTAACTGAACCAATGCAGAGCGCCCAGATCCTGCAAAACCCCATTGACTCATTCTAAAACACAATCCACAACCACCTTAACTATGAGAGAATGCTCTGGCACTGTTGAATACCCGGTAAGTTAACTCTTTCAATTACCGGTACTGTTGGAATATTTATGGTTTGTAAAGCCAGTTAACTCAGTCAACACATTATTTCATCAGCCTAATACAATGAATGCAACAAACAAGTCCAATAAATCTGTGTGTTTACCATGAGCTGATTTGTTTTTCTTGTAATTAGTTAGTTAAAAAAGAATAGATAGCTGCAGCCCTAGTGTATAGTTCACCTATAGTAGTTTACCTATAGATGTAGTAAAGGTGTACAGCTCACCTGTATGGTGTAGTGATGGTGTATATCTCACCTGTATGGTGTAGTGATGGTGTATATCTCACCTGTATGGTGTAGTGATGGTGTATATCTCATCTGTATGGTGTAGTGATGGTGTAGTGATGGTGTATATCTCACCTGTATGGTGTAGTGATGGTGTATATTGCTCACCTGTTTGGTGTAGTGATGGTGTATATTGCTCACCTGTCTGCTGTGGTGATGGTGTATTGCTCACCTGTATGGTGTAGTGATGGTGTATATCTCACCTGTATGGTGTAGTGATGGTGTATATTGCTCACCTGTATGGTGTAGTGATGGTGTATTGCTCACCTCTATAGTATAGGTGAGGGCCAGGCCCTTCAAGGAGGGGCTGATGGTGTCTGGGCTGAGCACTACGAACAGCGCCACCGCCAGGATGACTGAGGAAGACATTAAGCTCAACCGGAAATAAAGCCAGCGCATGCCACATTGAAACAGCAGGAAGTGGTTCGAATTGGTGTCCACCATGTGTTCAAATCTATAAAGAAAAAAAACACACACACACACACACACACACAGCAAAAGACACAGACACACAGATTTAGCTTAGGTCTCTGTTGAAACTTGCTGATTGAAGCACTCCTCTATCTTGTGTCTTGGCGTAAATGGCACCAAGGCTGTGTATGTGTGTGTGTGTGTGTGTGTGTGTGTGTTATTACCAGGGGCGCCTTAATACCACCTGAGGCCCCTGGGCTATATGTTTTTAAGGCCCATCCCCCCCAAACCGCAAATACTAATTATGATACCCGGCCCGCGATCTGACCCACCTATTTACATAATGTGCGCTTTTGGTTGATATAGCCTAACATGCAGTGTAGCCTATCATTATTGAGCCTATGTAAAACATTTACATAAACAGGAACAGAAAGCCCTTAATCACGTCAGCCTACCCATGACATTGCTTATCAAAAAGGTTAGCCTACTGCACGAAAACAACAGCTTTGAACTTTTACAACACTATAGGCTAAGTTAAAAGATGGGTTACACATATGGACGTTTCAAGCTTTTCAAAAGTGCATGTGTTTGTCGTGTCGGGGGGTTCCCCAGGAGGTTTTTTGAAATTCTGTCTACTTAACACACCATTCTAACACAGATTGGGAGGGACAGAAATACTTTTAGCCTACAGAACAAGCAGCTGGCTCATGTGACGTGAACATTGGCTACCTTATGCATTATCACTACACTTCCCAACATGGAGACATATCTCACGTTAACAATCAGAAAACATAACATAGGATATTATTTGTGCTTAATATGGGTTAGCACAAACTTAGCTTTTGGTGAACGGAGATGCAGATCACTAATTCATTTCTTTGCGCAACAGCCCATGTTCTGCATTCACTCCAGTGAGACAAGTGAAATAGGCCTACATGTTTTTAAAGCCGCTTCATTGCCAGGCTATTTGCTACGATATTTACCTGCTATGCCTTCTGTTTTCATGGACAGTTACAGGAATCCCGCCATTCGCTTATCATTTGCTTCAATCCAACCCACGTTATCTCCAGAGTTTGTAAATTTGTCAGTCAGTTTCAGCCTCTCCTGTAGCTCCTCTACTTTGGGATTTATTAAGTTTTGTTACATTTTGTTACACTTCAGAAGAGAAGACAAAGGGGGCCTCTGCATCGATGTCATTGTAGAGCAGTGCGATATGCTCAATTATTTAGGCTAGCTCCAGAGTAGGCTAATGACTGACGCCGCGAATACGGACACGGCCGTTTATTATTATTGATTCATTATTATTATTATTAGGAGGCCCCTCATTGGTCGAGGCCCCTGGGCTTCAGCCCAGGTAAGCCCCTGCATTAAGGCGCAAGTGGTTATTACTGCTCGATGTACTGCGCTCTCTTGTCGTTATTGTGCGTGTATTGTGTGTGTGTGTGTGTGTGTGTGCGATTTCTTACTGCTCGATGTACTGCTCTCTCTTGTCGTCGGCGTGTATTGTGTTTTGTGTGTGTGTGTGTGTGTGTGTGTGTGTGTGAGTGATTTCTTACTGCTCGATGTACTGCTCTCTCTTGTCGTAGGCGTGTATTGTGTGTGTGTGTGTGTGTGTGTGTGTGTGTGTGTGTGTGATTTCTTACTGCTCGATGTACTGCTCTCTCTTGTCGTAGGCGTGTATTGTGTGTGTGTGTGTGTGTGTGTGTGTGATTTCTTACTGCTCGATGTACTGCTCTCTCTTGTCGTAGGCGTGTATAGTACTGAGGCCTTGGATGACTGAGGTAGTGAGAGAGATCCATGGTGACCGGCTCACGTTCTCCAAACGCTTCAGCTTACGGATGCTCTGCTGGGACATACTGACAAACACACACACACACACACAACTTACAAAAGGGTTCAAAGATTGTACCAACGGAGTGTTTAAAAAGCTTGTCCTGTAGGAATGTGTGCTTGTTAGCCAGTGCAGTGTGTGTGTGTGTGTGTGCTTGTTAGCCAGTGCAGTGTGTGTGTGTGTGTGTGTGTGTGTGTGTGTGCTGTAGGTACGTGTTCTTGTTAGCCAGTGCAGTGTGTGTGTGTGTGTGTGTGTGTGTGTGTGTGTGTGTGTGTGTGTGTGTGTGTGTGTGTGTGTGTGCTGTAGCCAGTGCAGTGTGTGTGTTGTAGGAATGTGTGCTTGTTCCAGTTCAGCAGTCATCAACAGGTTACAGTCTTACATTGGAGCATCACTAATACTGTTACTGTGTTAATACTCATTCAAACTGCGAGGGACTAGCAACGAGAGCCCATGGAGGGTTAATGTAATTCAGTGCACAGTGTAAATAAACCATTAGAGCATGGACTAGAGCAGGTAAAACAACAGTGAGCAATCAAAACAGTTGGGTCTGTGGATGCTACTGCTCCCAATGCGGCTGTCATTTTGTTATATTTAGAATTTCAGCTGGTTCAGCTGAAAGCCTTGCAAGAGAAAGTCCTTGAAATATGCCTGAATTGTTTGGAAAAATAATTTTGAGCCTGGCTTTATCAACCGATCTGATTTTGTTTGTAAGCAAATAAGTGCATATTTAATGAGATAGGGCCTCATTTGCATATTTAAACATTAAAATAGAAATAAACATGCAATGCATTGCATGGTAAAACAACAGTGAGCAATCCTTCAATGTACAGCGTGAGTTTGGATAACTGTCAGTCATGCAGATTCATGCTCCTTACAGACAAACACAGACACACCCACACCCACACCCACACCCACACACACACAAGAGTGCTGAAACACTAACTAGAAGATGAGAGCGAAGACTGGTCCAAGGACAGCCAGGACCGTGAGCATGTAGGAGAACGCAGCAGAGATGATGATGAGGGTGAAGGTGATCATGAGGTAGCACTGCAGCAAGCTGTCCATGTTGATAGGCAGGGCCGTGTCCAGCTCATCCTGGTCCTTGGAGAACCGGTTCACCATGCGGCCTGTGGGCGTCGTGTCAAAGAAGCTCATCGGACTGAACAGGATCTGCAGAAGACATGGGGGTTAGGCCCTATGTGTGTGTGTGTTTGTGTGTATGTTTGTGTGTGTGTATGTGTGTGTGTGTCTTACCTTGTGGAACATGGTGTCGTGGAGTTTGGAGGAAGCGTGTACCGTCACCTTGGTGAAGGAGTAGCCTTTGATGAGGCTGAACATTATCATGGCAACCACAGAGAGGCCGTAGACCATGTGGTAAAAATGGAGGTCTGGGTTCAGGGAGATGTCTCCTGCAGACGCCCCCTCAAGAGTAGAGTTAGCACAGCTCTGCAACGCAACACAGACATAAACCCTAACTAAATTACCTAACCTACTTAGAGTATACTGCTGTGTTTATGTTTCTGTGTGTGTGTGTGTGTGTGTGTGTGTGTGTGTGTGTGTGTGTGTGTGTGTTTACCCCTGATCCTTGTTCCAGCCAGTAGCTTAGCCACATGTTGCTGAAGGCCGTCGTCCCCACGAGCAGAACAAAACTCAACATCATGAAAAAGAGAAGGATATAACCTGGACACACACACACACACACACACACACACAATGATCAACAACAGGGTCTACCCTGGAGAGATCATGGATTATGACGTAGGTATATGCATGCAGTCATCTTGTTCCCCTCACTCCCAGTAGGTGAGAAGAGGGTCTGTAGTTGGGTCTGTGCTCCCAGTAGGTGAGAAGAGGGTCTGTAGTTGGGTCTGTGCTCCCAGTAGGTGAGAAGAGGGTCTGTAGTTGGGTTTGTGGATGCTACTGCTCCCAATGCGGCTGTCATTTTGTTACATTTAGAATTTCAGCTGGTTCAGCTGAAAGCCTTGCAAGAGAAAGTCCTTGAAATATGCCTGAATTGTTTTTAATTTACTGACAAAACCCTTTTCCCTTGGAAAAATAATTTTGAGCCTGGCTTTATCAACCGATCTGATTTTGTTTGTAAGCAAATAAGTACATATTTAATGAGATAGGGCCTCATTTGCATATTTAAACATTAAAATAGAAATAAACATGCAATGCATTTTTTTCTCATCTTAACATAAGTAATCAACTGAGAAAGTTCCATGGTGATAGCTATAATTTAAAAAATGCACCCTATTCACACTTTAATTATCTTATTATGCTAATTATGCAAATTTCCCAAGGTGAAACTTTTAGCAACCAAGTTGAAATCCATCCACTAGGCCTATATATATAGAAATAATAATAATATATATAATAAATAATAATATATATAATAAATAATAATAATTATATAATAAATAATAAAAATAATTAGAAATAACCCCTGTGTCCTCCAAAGTCTCCCTCTGTGACTGTTTGCTGTAGGGTGTCTGACTTCACCCCAAGGACACAAACATAGCCTAGGCCAGGTTAAGGGGTCTTGTAACATCCTTATCTCTGTTGATACTAACTGGATGGATGGATCATTGTTGGGGGTAAGTTTCTTGTGATTTTCCATGTGTGTGTGTGTGTGTTAAGAGTATAAGAACTGGCTTCACCCAGAGATGTGTGGGATTGTTACTTGACATTTGCTGTGGGTAACAGTCTCCCGGTATCGTGAATAAAGCTGCAGTCTCACACCAGTTGCCTTGACAACAAGCCCTCTCCTCTACTCCAGTGTTTCCCAAACCTTTTTTCTGGCCCACTTTTTAAAAATGACAGACCATCGCGACCCATTTCACTTCAAATCTACCCTGCAACCACCAATATTGTTTTAGGCCATAGGTTCTCTAACTTTTCTATGCCTCCCCCAACCATACATTGCTATAGGATCTCTGCTTTGAACACGGTTGTGTTGCATTTTGAGCACCATCAGCATGAAAAGTTGGAAATGACTACTGAAAAGATACGTTTTAATGCGCATCCGAGAGTAGGAGAAATTCTCGTAAAGTTGAGGAACTGGTATCTATTAATGTGGCAAATAGGCGGATTTATGTCCCTTGCAGTTTGCAACTGCGAGGTACATGGCAGGCACCCCACAGAACGGTTTCATTTTGAGAGGTAGATATCCATGCTCAGGCACCCCCTCTACGATGCGTTCGTCCCCCAGTTTTTCCAATTCCCCCAGACTTTGGGAAACACTGGTCTCATCAGCAACAACGATGAGACGGCCTACAGGGAAGAGGTCCAGCACCTAACATCGTGGTGCACTGATAACAACCTGGCTCTCAACACCAAGAAGACCAAAGAGCTCATTGTGGACTTCTAACAGGAAGTCTAAAGCTAGCACACACACACCCATTCTCATCAACGAGACTGAGGTGGAACGTGTCACCAGCTTCAAGTTTCTGGGTGTCCACATCTCTGAGGACCTCTCTTGGACCCTCAACACTTCTACCCTGATCAAAAAGGCTCAGCGTCTCTTCTTTCTGAGGAGGCTAAAAAAGGTCCACCTGTCTCCTCAGATCCTGGTGAACTTCTACCGCTGCACCATTGAGAGCATCCTCACCAACTGTGTCACAGTTTGGTATGGCAACTGGCCATCCAGGGCAAGCGATGCTTGCGTAAGGCACGCAGCATCATCAAAGACTGTTCTCACCCCAACCACAGACTGTTCTCCCCACTCCCCTCAGGGAGGCGTTACAGGTCTCTCCGCACCCGAACCAGCAGGTTCAGAGGAAGCTTCTTCCCTGCGTCTGTCACCCTACTGAACCCCCGCCCACGCCTGATGCCTCCTTGCCTGTGCCTGTTGAGGTCCACGCCTACCCTATCCCACCCATAGTGTTCTATTTATTTACAAATGTAGATACTGCAATTACACTTTTATAGCCATATTCTACTGCTCTTCACCCTGCACATATACAGAAGAGCTGTGAATGTTGGGCGCCCAACTGAAAGGGTGATCTGGGACCTGGGATCTGGTTGATTTGATATGGAATGACTGTGTGTGTGTGTGTGTGTGGCTAACCTCCTGCAGCTTTGCAGTACTGGTGATATGTTCGCCATGTCACTGATCCCTCCTGAGTGACCTCCTGTTTGATCAGCTGTTGAATCTCTGCTCACATACACACACACACACACACACACACACACACACACACACACACACACACACACACACACACACACACACACACACACAGACACAGACACAGGTCAGTGTTTAACCTCAATTTCCATATCGGCAAATTACTCACTTAACTTCTAGTATCTTTGGGCATCCACATGAAAAGGTGTGCTTTTTGACACTTGTAGGTCATGACGTCAGCTAACTGCCACCTAGGTGTATATGTATAACAGCATAACATGTAGATTTAAATGCCCATTGAAGAGGTTTTTTTTTACCTTAAAATAACGGTAACACTTTATCATAACTACTCACTATTAATCATTAATTAAGCATTTGTAAACTATTACTAAATGCATTATTCCTCATTTGTAAAACATTTAGTTTTTATAAATGATGCAATAATAATTTGTTAATGTAATAATCTGGACATTAGTTAAGTAACATCCATTATTTGACTTATTAAGGAATTGTCTATAGTTTATCAGTTTCAATGGGTATCTTAATTATTAACAAACTATGTACACCTACAAAAATAATGATTAATCGCTTATACACAAAATGTACTTAACTAACCATTTCTAACTCCCGAGTTAATCATGAATTATAGCATTAGGAAGTGGTTTATAAAACATGTATCCACACCCTAACTCATAAGTGCATATGTTTAAGGCATGCATACATGTATGTGTAAATTAGCAAACCCATTATAACTGATTTTATAAACCATACACTTAGGAAGTTGCTGTTTGGGTGGGAGCACTCCTACGATGACCCTTGAGGGAGCAGGGGTGTGGCCTTCATGTATATAAGTATAAGTTTTTTGATCCCGTGAGGGAAATTTGGTCTCTGCATTTATCCCAATCCGTGAATTAGTGAAACACAAACAGCACACAGTGAACACACAGTGAGGTGAAGCACACACTAATCCCGGCGCAGTGAGCTGCCTGATACAATGGCGGCGCTCGGGGAGCAGTGAGGGGTTAGGTGCCTTGCTCAAGGGCACTTCAGCCGCGGCCCACTGGTCGGGGCTCGAACCGGCAACCCTCTGGTTACAAGTCCAGAGTGCTAACCAGTGGGCCACGGCTGCCCGTCCAATCTCATTCAAATGCGTCCACAGGACACTTCTCTTCATATGCTAATTTGATACTTTTATGTTCTGTAATTGTTGTTCTAAGTACTCTCCTTATCGAAGTTCTCTACATTATTAAATCTCCACGTGCGCTGGTGAGACCAAGACTACAGGCACCTCTATGAAACTGTAGTACTGTGGCTGGCAGCATTACAGAGGCATAGAAACACTGTCGGTGCAAGAGCTAAATTGGAGCTAAATTTGTCTCAATAATATTTGTATATGTAATTTGCTGCCGCTAGGGGCGCGTCTAGATTTCTAGGCTAGATATGGGTGGCTTCTCTGCGCAAAGTTTGTCTCAAAAATACGTGATCCACAAATGCTGATCCACTAATGCGAAAACGAAAACTGTGTGTGCTGGTGATCCACAAATGCAAAATTAGATTTCACAAAGGCAATTTTCAGTTTTACAAATGTCATTTCATTTACAAATACACATCTACAATTGTGAAAACCAATTTACAAGTTACAAATATGATTTTTTTATTTGTGGATGTCAAAACACGAATGCAAGTCAAGAAATATTTGTGGATGTCGCCATCTACTGGATTGCGATTTCTGTGTGCCGTTGAATTAAAGTAGGCCTATTTACGTGTGGATTTGTGTGACTTTCATGTGAAGAACGTCTCAAAAACACGTAACTTTGGAAAGCGAAGAATGCGTGTGCTGGTGATCCACAAATGCAGAATCACATTTCACAAATGAAATTTTCGGTTTTACAAATGGCATTTTATTTACAAATGCACATCTATATTTGTAAAAATAATTATACGAGTTACAAATATGATTTTTTATTTGTAGATATCAAAACACACATGCAAATCAAGAAATATTTGTGGATCCCCCTCTGCGCATATACAAATATTATTGAGACAAATTTAGCTCCATACTAACTACTGTCAGAGTTCTGAAGAAGTGAGATTGCAGTGGAACGCGTGACGTACCAGGGTTGATGACTCCGTTGTTCTCGTGTTTGTCTGCAGTCAGCTCTGGAACCTCAATTTGCTGCAGATCAGCTGGTGGTTCCTTACTTTCCTCCTTTACAGAACATATTAAAGAGAGACACCAATCACTATTTTTGCAGAACAAATTAAAGGGAGGCACCAATCACTATTTTACAGAACAAATTAAAGAGAGGCACCAATCATTCAGACATGGGCAGTATTTCAATTAGATGAATTTGAAATACATATTTAATTACTTTAGCATATTTTTGTAATTTGTATTTAGCAAAAAATCAAAAGTAGTTTGTAACAAAATACTTTGAGGGATTGTATTTACAGTATTTCAAATACTTAAATACTGAAGAAAAATATGTCTTTTTTGTGCTCAAATAAGCCAACATGAGGCTATGTTTAACACCATAGTAAAACATTTTGCCATATTTTCTGATGTTGGTAATGTCAGGTTCGATGCACGAAAATAATGTGACACACCCTGGGGATTCCCTCAGCGAATCAGCTTTGAACACAGGAGAAGAAGCGACTCTGAACACAGGAGAAGAAGCAAGCAAAACCCATTCACCAAGTGAATAGAGTCTGGTCACTTGTGATTGGGAATCGATAAAAGAGAAATCCGGGAGATTTTTACATGGATCTTGATCGCTAGATGTCAACAGGAAAAAAAATAACAAAAATCGGTGCGACCGAACTGGAGTAGCTGCAGATAATGGCTAGTACACTCTTAAAACGAATGTGTCCCTATCTGGACACAGAAATGTGTTAAAAAAAAAACAACGCAAGTTGTGTTGATTCAACGCAAGTTGCGTTATTTTCAACACATTTTGTGTAACAAATGAAAAAAAGGAAACAACACAAACTTGTGTGGTCCCTATCTGGACAAAGAGATGTGTTAAAACAACACAAGTTGCGTTGTTTTCAACACATTCATTTTAAGAGTGTACTCCCAATCGCTCCAATGCTAGGTCTGGGGGCATCATCTAAACTTACCTTTTACCGTCATTAAAGGTCTGCACTATATGAACTATATGAGTTGTTATGTGACAAAACGTTTTCTACTCATTAGCTGCAAGAAACCGTCTAAATTCAAATTTGCTTCTTACTTTTCAAAATGGACTTTTGCTTGGTGGACTTGAAGAGAAATGGACACACACACAGACTTAAGAAGACACTCTTAAAGGGTAGCTGCATCAACCAGCAGAGGGAGTGAAAGGCAGTGAGACTTTCAAACATTTTTTTTTTTTGCTAAGTTTGCTGTGCACGTTTGCAACACACACACACACACACACACAGGAGAGAGAGAGAGGTGAGAGTCTGATGAGACACAAACAGTATGAGGTCTCTGGACGTTGGGTTACTGCAGGTCCTCTCTGGACCCTGGACGTGGGGTTACAGCTGAATATGTATGTTTGCCTCAAACATCCACCTTCGTCCAGAGAATTTTGCACATTGGGAGTGAGAGTGTTCTATCCACAGTGAGTGTTCTATCTGGAGTTTAGTGTGAAAAAGAGTGAGTGAGAGAGACTGTGTGTTTTTTGACATACATGCGTCTGCTCCAGCTGGAAGTTGTTGATGAGCTGTGCGTAGCGGCCCTGGGCCTTCATCAGAGACGTGTGTGTCCCCGCCTCCTTAATCTCACCGTTCTCAAGAAGCATCACGTCGTCACAGAACTCCAGATACTACGCCAGTGGAGAGAAGGAGAGGAAGAACAGGGGAGGTGGAGAGGAAGAACAGGGGAGGAGGAGAGGAGGAGAAAGAGAGGAGGAGAGGAGGAAAAGGGGAGGTGGAGAGGAGGGGGAAGAGAGGAGGGGAGGAGGAAGAGGGGAGGAGGGGGAAGAGAGGAGGGGAGGAAAGGAGGGAAGAGGAGGAGAGGTGAAGAGGAGGAAGAGGGGAGGAGGAGAGGAGGGGGAAGAGAGGAGGGGAGGAGAGGTGGAAGAGGGGAGGAGGAGAGGAGGGGAGGTGAAGAGGAGGAAGAGGGGAGGAGGAGAGGAGGAGAGGAGGGAGTAGAGGGGAGGGGAGAAGGAAAGGAGGGGAGGAATTAGTAAGTAGGTAAAGTAAGTACATTTTATTTATATAGCGCTTTTCACAGACAGGATCACAAAGTGCTTGACACAAAAGTGCATGAAACATAAAAGCATAGGAGTAAACAAGAATCTACGGATAAATAAGTAAAACAGATACAATCTGCAGTTGCCCCTTAAAACACTCTCAAGTGCTAATTGGACTGACTAGTGCTAATTGGAAGAGCATTCCAGAGTCTGGGGGCACACTCTTAAAACGAATGTGTTGAAAACAACACAACTTGCATTGTTTTTAACACATCTCTTGTGTCCAGATAGGGACAACACAGTTTGTGTTGTTTACTTTTTTTTTTATTTGTGACACAATATGTGTTGAAAATAACACAACTTGCATTGAAAACAACACAACTTGCGTTGTCCAGATAGGGACAACACATTTGTTTTAAGAGTGCAGTAGAGGCAAAAGCTCTATCCCCACACGTCTTTAGGAGAGGAGGAGAGGAGTGAAGGGGGGGGCAGGAGAAGGAGGGAGGGGACAGAAGCTGGGATGAAAGAAGGAGAGGAGAAAAGGAGGGAGAAGAGGAGGAGAGGACAGGAGGATGAGATAAGGAGAGGGATGAAAGAAGGAGAGGAGAAAAGGAGGGAGAAGAGGAGGAGAGGACCGGAGGATGAGATAAGGTGAGGGATGAAAGAAGGAGAGGAGGGGAGGGAGAAGAGGACAGGAGGATGAGATGAGGAGAGGGAGAAGAGGTGAGGAAAGAAAGAGGGGAGGAGAGGAGAAGAAGAAAGGAGGTGGGGAGGACATGACAGAAAGAGGAGAGGATGGATATGACAGAAGGAGAGAGGGAAAGGAGAGAAGAGGAGAGGAGAGGAGAGGAGAGGAGAGGGGAATTATGTCCACCAAGGAGTGTTGGGTTAAGAGCCTCTCTCCACTAGGGGTCAGTACAGGGGGGTGTTAGGAAAGGTAGTTACCTGTAGCTGGTGTGTGACCAGGATGACAGACTTGCCCTTCAGGGCTTTTTTCACACACTCCTCAAAGATGTGTTTGCCCACGTGAGCGTCCACTGCAGACAGCGGGTCGTCCAGCAGGTAGATGTCCCGGTTTGAGTAGACCGCTCGGGCCAGACTGATCCGCTGCTTCTGACCGCCCGACAGGTTCAGCCCACGCTCACCAATCTGAATACACACACACACAGATTTACACACGCACACACACACACACACACACACACACACAGGATACACATGCACACGTGCACACAGTCACACCTATGCACACAACCATTTACACAACATACATACATACACACCCACCCACACACATGTAACGGATGCCAGCTAGCTTATCTGTGTGTGTGGAACGTTGGTAAACCTCACTCCCCGACACCTCAAGAGTGCTGCTGGCATGCGAGCTAGTAGCCTGAGGTGCTACTGTTGCAGGTTCAACACAACACAGTTTGCACACACACACTTAAGACATATACACATAACAAACAGGCAAACACACACACACACACACACACACTTGGGTGTATACTACTCACCTCAGTTTCATCACCATAGTAGAGTATGGCCAAGTCTGGCTTGAGGGAGCATACGTTGATGACGTCATTATACCTGTGAGAGAACACACACACACACACACACATGGAATTTCTGGGACCTAAGACTTTTCCTGCACATTTATAGCCTACTTGCCATAAGTAGACACATTTGATGATTTAGGATAGCCATATACCGGTAGGCTATGTGGAGAGGATTACTTTCTCTTTGGAAAACACTGGTTTCTACGCTCTGTTGATAAATGAGGGCCATTGTGTCTACATTGACCCTTGCACCACCACCACTTAAGCAATGTGTGTTATTCTGCAGAGACAATGTAAGGGTCTGCCGGACCTCTGTGAAGTTACTGTTACACAAAAAGTAGGAAGACTGGTTTTGTTCAATCAGCCTTCTCATTTAGAGCAGTAGAAAAGTGGAACTCTCTAATTCTCTAATATCATTTTCTATTTTCGGTCCATTCATGGAATGGACTTTTAGGTTG
Organism: Alosa alosa; assembly: GCF_017589495.1. Taxonomy (NCBI): domain Eukaryota; kingdom Metazoa; phylum Chordata; class Actinopteri; order Clupeiformes; family Clupeidae; genus Alosa; species Alosa alosa. The sequence continues at coordinate 18,560,447 of NC_063209.1, read as the reverse complement.
CTAGGTTACTGGGAAGCTGCAGACTGACGCCACTCCGTCTGGCTTGTTTTTGTTTGACTTTTAACTAATTTTATGATTTATTATAAATATTCATCAGATCAACCTATTGTATTATTTAGTTTAGTTACTTTGGTGTATATTTTTGTTATTTTTATTGCATTTTTCCCTGTGACAAATCAGTATTATTGCCTTGCCCTGGGACTGTCACTGCACTGAGTGGACGATAACGATACTGCTACTTACAACGCTACGCTACGCTGAGGACTTCAGCGGTATGGCTTCTCTATCTGGTGGATGGCTGTTCTTGTTTGCCATCTCTCCTTCCATCACGTCTGCTATCTACGGACCTGTTTCTGGGTATCTAGCCGGTTAACTGACCAGCTAAACTGAGAGGAGGTTTGGTGTGACTGCGCCAATAACGTTAGCCCATTACAACGCCACATTTCAGACTGATGATTTGAAGATACGTGTTGGAGCTTGTGTTTTGGCAATGGGGGAGTTCACTACACAGCCCTTGTACTTCGGTAGCTCAACTCAACCAAGTGTCTCACAACCTAACAGGATAATTCCTATTAAAGGGGTGATAGAATGCCAAACCGAGTTTACCTAGTCATAGTTGAATAACGGCAGTTCAGTATGTAAAATAAACATACAGGGAACTTCAAAATCCCATTGTCACCTCCTTCCTATGGAAATCTTTTTTTATTATTGCTTATAAATGTTGCTTATTTTGCTTTAGTTTATTTGTACATCTCACTATAACAATTGTCTACTATTTATTTTGTTGTTATATATGTTGTTTTGTTGTTTATTTTATATTATAATCTCTGAATCACTGAAAATGAGGACTCCCTACAATGAACCTCCGAGAATAAAGGTTGGATGGATGAATTCATTCATGTGATGAGAGTGTATGTGTGTGTGTGTGTGTGAGAGAGAGAGAGTGTGTGTGTTTGAGTGTGTGTGTGTGGTACCTTTGCTGGTTGAAAGGCTGTCCCATGAGGATGTTGTCCCTCACGGATCCGTGGAAGATCCAGGCCTGCTGGGAAACGTAGGCAAATGTCCCGTCTGCAATCACGGATCCCTTCAGCAGGTGCATCTGAGAAATACACAAACACACACACATCTCTGTTTCAATCTTTCACCTACAGTAGATCTCTGTTTCTCGAGTCACCTACTGTCAGTATGGAAAAAAACCCCGAAAACAATCGGTTCTACCTATCTGGAGTTGCTACAGTCAACAGCTAGAGCAACTCCTGAACATGCCCCAAAGTGTAGTACTGTAGCTGCCTGGCAGCTGCCTCCAGCTAGGTAGAACCGATTGTTTTGGTTTTTTGGTGGTGTTTTGTATCGAAAGTACTCGATGACCTCGAGAAACAGAAATCTATGTGAAAAATGTAACAATTTTCCAATTAATGTTGATGGCATATGGTCAGGTAAAAGACAGATAAACACACCTGCCATCTAGGCCATGCACTTTTGATCTTAATATAAGATTAATAACACTTGGTTATATTTATTTTTTGCAGTGTGCAAAATGATTGAAATAAGAAAATCCCATCAATGTTTATGGGCTGCCTAGGTATGGAAACGTGATTCACATGTGATTTCAGAAAATTATCTTACATTTGCATGATACATACACGTTACTTGTGATGCATGTACTACATGTTATTAGAAACATCACCGACTGACAAACGGTCGACTCAGATTCCATTTCCTGTAGCCCTCCATATCTATAGCCGCCTGCATTTATTTACCTGTTCTAGGACGCTGGATATGAGTGATGTTTTTCCACTGCCCACATTTCCACAAACTCCAAGCAGGTTTCCCTGGAAAACCAAAAGATTATGTAAGTCATGTGTAATGGTAGCCAGGATGTACGTTGTGTAAACCTCCCTCCCGACGCCTTAAGACTTGTGCTAGTGAGCGTTCTAGCAGCCTGGGCTTTTAGCTCTATTACTAGCACGCTAGACTTCCAATCCGAAGTGCTGCTGTTTGCTGGTTCAAGTCCGGGCGAGTGCAGGGCTGAGCATCACGGTTCAACACAGCTGGTAGGTAAGAAGGTTACACATAGCCATATCTCTCTCTCTCTCCTTGTTGGTGCCCTCATCAAAGGGTTACATTTTGTTGCTGATCGGGTCACAGCAACAAAGAGGTATTTGTGGCCGCATCAAGGGCTTGCGGTTTCTGGTTATATTGCTTATCGGATCATAAACGGTCACAGTGACGAAGAGGAATGGACAAAATATTTGTCAGTATTTGTTGGTAGAGAACCCATTATGAGTACGGATGGGGGTGTATCTGGGATGCCAGACACCACTGCTGAGCCTTCTGGAGATGGAGTTGTGGGCCTAATACAGCAAAACACCAATTAAAGAAGATTCCTACTTGATAACCCCAAAATAACTAAAAACTAACATCCATGAAGTCCACTCTGTCACACCACCGTCAGTCCAGTCACACAAAACATTATCAAATAACCAAAAAAAATTATTTGAGAAAATACTGATGAATCGATTTGTCAACTGATGAAGGTGGGGGTTTACTGTATATCCTCCATCGGTGTTTGTAAAAAATCTCCTTGGTAAAGGTGATGTTTTTTGCAACTAGTCCTCCATATGACTCAATGCTCAGATTCAATAAGAATATTTTTTGCCCAAAAATTTTGAAGTGACAATGTGCGTTTCTGGTAGAATATACAGACACATACACACACACCTTGGGCAGGGTGAAGCTGATGTTTCTGAGGGTGAGTTTGTTCTCTGAGGTGTGTGTTTCATTGTTCGTGTTCTCAGGTGAGCTGTCAGGTGACTTCCAGCAGAAGGAGGCGTTCTCCATCATCAGAGCCGCTCCTAGCCCCTTCTTCTGGGTCAGATAAGACTCAGGGTTCTGCAGCAACAGCAGCTTCTGAGGACGAACACACACACACACACACACCATATATATTACACACACACATACACATACACGTCATGTATATATCATGTCCGCACACACACACTACACATTTCATACAAACCTTGAGTCTTGAAAGGGACACAATGCCCTCCGCTAGACATTTGGTAAAGTAGGGCATAAAGGCCAAATAGAAATTCATTGTGTTAAAGACAGCCATGATGGTGAAAGCCTGCAGAGGAGAGAAGAGGGAGAGGAGGAGGGAAAAAGAGAGGGAGAGAGAGGGAGGGAGAAAAGTTGTAAATATGGACAATCTACTGCAGCCTGCCTCCCTTAACAGTTCCAACAACCAACCTTTTCATGGGCACTTTTACTTCCATTTTAGAACACAAAATCACAACTAGAGACGCTTGAAAATCTTGTTTATGTGAAACTATCAAAGGGTTTATTTATTTTGTATTTTTTTTTTTAGAGATCAAAATTAACTTAACTTTTTTGTTAGGTTAGGTTTATGTTTCATTCAAGAGCTTGACAACTGTGATGGAATGAAATACAACGGTGGAAATCATATACCTTTTTTTGTTAAATGACTCATAGCAATGAGCAGGTCTATGGAATCAAAATTGACTCATATGTTTTGTACGTGTGTATGGCATTTTGAAACTGTAGAAATAATTTGTGACAGTGAAAATGATTCGTACAAGTAATCGTAAATATTATACACTACACTTTCAATCTATTCTACGAGTACAGATCGGTTTTACAGCTACAAATCATCCTACAGTTAGAAATAATTTTCCATTAGACCACACCACATTAACAATACATACTGATAGTGCTGCTAATGCATTAGACCACACCATGGGGGGGGGGGGGGGGTTGTACTGACCGTGGAGGGGTCGAGGGGGAGTCCGAGGAGTGTGTGTACAATAAACGTGAGGATGGTTGCCAGGGTGGGGACGATGGCCGTGTTTGCAGTGTTCATACTCTGCACATAACCCGCCTTCTGAAGCAGGCTCCTCTCGTTCATACGGATTTCTACACACACACACACACACACACACACACACACACACACACACACACACACACACACACAGAGTGAGAGAGAGAGACCTCTGAAACTGTAGGATGCCACATGCGGCACACTCGGGTTCATCAGAAAAACAATTTGTTTTTGATGACAACTTTGAACTAACTTTTCAGGTTCCAAACCAATTTATTTTGGTCAAAATGCTCAAAATGTTCAAAACGGTTCAACATGTTGAGCATTAACCAGAACGGAACCCATTCTCTTTTTGTGGAAAAGGCCTATATGTGATATAGTCCTGTGAGTGGATCTCAATGACAATTTTACTTGAAACCGAGGGGTAAGAAAAATTCCCAACATACACCGCTCACACTAGAAAAACAAGCACCAAGATAATAATAATAATAATAATAATAATAATTAGCTTTATTAACGCCACTAACCACTAATAATAATTAGCTTTATTAACACCACTAACCACTCGGTGAGTTGCACAGTTTTGAAAACGAACGTTAAGGGTTGTTTTAAGGACATGTTTGTGCATGCCTGTAGCAACCACTCTGAAGTAGTCAAAGGCGATTCAAAACGAGTCAGAAAAGTCGAGACAGGACCAATCGTCAAAATTTCGGTGTCCACCACTCTAGTTCATCCCAAACAAACCAGAAAAGGGACTCAAAGTGCTAAATACCAGAATTTTCCTTTAAAATCAATTATATAGGAAACAGAGCCAGTGCAGTTCAGCTAACACAGGGGTGATGTGCTCTCTCTTCTTAGTCTTAGTTAAAAGTCTAACAGTAGAGGTCTGTATGAGTTCCAGTTTTTTTGGGAGACCCGTAGAAAGTGTATTGCAGTAGTCTAACCTGCTAGAGATAATGAATGGATTTGTTTTTCTGCATCTTGATAAGTTAAAAAGGGCCGCACTTTGGCAATGTTTCTCAGGTAGAAATAAGCTGTCTGGGTAACTTTACTGATATGGGGCTTGAAGCTTGACTCTGTATCTAAGAGGACACCTAGGCTTGTTACTTTTGGTTTGACCTGGTGTGCCAGGTTCCCAAGATAACGGTGTCTCGCTTTAATTTTGGTCCAACCAAAAGTACCTCATTAATGTAAAATTTTGGCATTAATAAGGATTCTAAAAGTAAAATGATAATTGTTTTAAGTTGAATTCAATCTTGTGATGATATTGAAGATGAGTAGACCTCTGATATAGTTGCTCTGAGTGGATCATGCTGGTACCTGTGATCTTCTTCTCAAAGGACTCTTCCCAGGCGTACATCTTGATGAGTTTGATGCAGGTGAGAACTTCATTCATGGTGCGCACTCGGCTGTCAGTTACCACAACAGCCCTCCTCCGAAAGACGTTTATCACCTTGGCAGCACAGAACTACAGCCACACACATTGTCAACAGGAAAGCACTTTAAACACACACAAACAAGTAGCATCAACAGATCCAATTATTCTGCACAGGTGAACAGACACAGAGGTATGTGTGTGTGTGTGTGTGTGTGTGTGTGTGTGTGTGTGTGTGTGTGTGTGTGTGTGTGTGTGTGTGTGTGTGTGTGTGTGTATTCATGGGTGAATGAAACCCAGATAGACTGAGATTCCGATGAGGGCGGTGTATCCGAAAACGTAGCAGGAGAGAGTGTGTGTGTGTGGGGAGGGGTGTACCTGTATGGGGATGAAGCCCAGGTAGACGGAGATTCCGATGAGGGCGGTGTATCCGAGGATGTAACAGGAGTAGGAGATGCAGAGCAGAAGTGCCAACAGCACGCCGGACAGCATATAGGAACCGTACACCACTGCCTCAAACATCCGGTAGCTGTCCACCGTCAACACGTTAATGATCTAGACAAAACACAACAGCTCAGAAAGTGTGTGTGTGTGTGTGTGTGTGTGTGTGTGTGTGTGTGTGTGTGTGTGTGTGTGTGTGTGTGGTATGTGTCAGGGTTTCTGTTGTCCGGTAATTGCCGGACATTGGCCTGAAAAAGAAATAAAATGTCCGACAAAATAAAATCTCTCCAGTCAAGAATAAGCTTAAAATGTAGGCCTATATTAAAGCAAGAATACGTCCTTTGGATATGTTTTAAAGGAACAGGCTCTACTGAAAGTTATTAAACAACACGGATATGCAGCATTTCAAATTAAGCGCACGCTTAAAACATCTGTTAAACAACGAACGAATGAGTGAGACGGTTAAAACGTGGCCAGGCCCAAGCAGAATAGCCTAAAAGCTACAGACCCATGGCTACACTTGACATAAGACTGTGTTTGGTTCCCAGAGCATGCTTTCTCTGTCTATGATCTGCAGAGTTAGGGCCTCCTCGACGAGGAGACTGCTGGTCCGTGGATAATTTGCTGCACAATCGAATGGTATCATTGAACCGCGGACCGAAAGAAAAAGAAACTAAAAATTTTCCAGAATAGAAAATATTTCTTAATATAGTGTTATCAAATAAAGAGGTATAGCATTAAGGTAGTGGTGCGAGCGTTCATTCAATGTGTGTGCGCATCTGCACAAGTGAACCACTGGAGATAACGTGGGTAGCAGCAACAAACAACGTAGCCTATTTAAAACAACAAACAAAGCGGATTCTTGCTGTCCATGAAAACAGGATAGAGCCTGGCTAGATCTTTAAATTGACACTAGTTAAGCATGTTTAAGTTAGGCTAATGAACATGTTGCATTCTATACTGCCTGATTACGTCATTCTTTAAGCTACTGTCTCCTTGAATTTCCCCTTGGGGATCAATAAAGTATCTATCTATCTATCTATCTATCTAGTTTTCCTCAACTTGACTAATTAAGAAGCGATAATAGGATATTTGACCGGCATATCATCAAAATGTCCAGTGTCACTTTGCCTGGCACCATTTTTTTCAAGCAGAAACTCTGGTGTGTGTGTGTGTGTGTTTTTTTTTGTGTGTGTGTGTGTTTGTGTATGTGTGTGTGTGTGTGTGTATGTGTGTGTGTCTCACCTGTCCCACAGACACACCGGTGATGATTCTCAAGTTGATGATCTTCCTAAAAGCGAGCATGGAGAAGGCCCCTTTGACGCGAGTGGCCGTGCGCAGGCTGATGGCCCATGTCAATGAATATAGGAAGGTTCTGCAGACCTCCGAGCTGAACAGGGCGAAGCACATCCCCAAACCGTAGCTCAAAGAGTACTGACCTGGAGTGTCCACATAGCTCAGGATCTCATACACCAACACAGCCTGGGGAGAGAGAGAGAGAGAGAGAGAGAGAGAGAGAGAGAGAGAGAGAGAGAGAGAGAGAGAGAGAGAGAGAGAGAGAGAGAGAGAGAGAGAGAGAGAGAGAGAGAGAGATGGCATTACAGCATATTTCAAAAAAAGGCTTTTAAATGTGTAAAATAGGACAGTCTCTCTTTCTGATGTAAGAAATTATGTGGCTCTGTTTCTGTCTGTAACAGTGTACAATGGGTGTAGGGGCTTCAAATGGGTGAAGATGTGTGTGATTGCAAAGACGTACCGGCCCCAAGAAGAGCACTACCGTCAGGAGGAAGGAGGAGAGGACACTGAGGATGAGGCGGGTCCTCTGGAAGCGCAGCATCACCCTCCCCAGAGACGCTTTCTTCAGTCCCACACGAGACACCTCCTCCTGCCACAAATGCTCTAACCTTACACACACACACACACACACACACACACACACACACACACACACACACACACACACACACACACACACACACACACACACACACACTTAGTAAAAAGAGATATAAATGATATAAAATGGAAAAGATGAGGCACAATCAAACCTTGAGGAGAAGCAAATATTTCCACACTTACATTTAGTACTTTATAATGCCCCCCTTCACCAATAAAAGGGTTGTTAGTGTTCTGCAAAGTTACAGAATTAAAAGCAAGGGGCCGTTTCTGCTTAAAGATTCTCCAGATCGTCCAGATTCCTAGGTCCTCTCTATTGCATCACACCATTTTTGCAACACACCATTTTTATGTTGATCTGGACCAATGCTTTGTATGACATTGTCCTGCTGGATGACCCACGTCTAGCGTATCGGCAGAAGCAGTCAGATGGCGATTTAAAATTTCCAGCTATGTTATGGAGCTTGTGATGTCAGGCCCCCTAAACAGGTACACTGACTGGAGACACAGCTCCACAACATCACAGACCCTCCATCAGATTTATCAGTGGGCATGGGGTTCTTTTCACGCCAAACCCACTTTGTGTTTGTTGCCAAAAAGATCCATTTTCTTTTTATGTCACCATCACAAATCATGGGGATTACTATATGAAGAGTTTGGTTTCAAAATTCTATATCTGTTTTTAAAAACATTACAAAGTCATGTTATTTAATTGTGTATTTCAGGTAATATCAATCAGATTGCAGTTGTGTTGTTTTGATTGAGTAAAGATAAATCAAATACTAATATACTCAATTACAGTTTTACTGAAATTACTAGGAAAATAAAACGTAAAATAATATTTGTGAAAATTCATTAAAATGGTGGCGTTTTGGAACCAAACTATTCATATGCATGTATCTATCTCTGTAGATGTATTAGTGAAAGAGACCAAAGGATGCTTTTCTATGTATTCAATAGACCCTTTCAACAATAAAAACAAAAACAATGCTTGAACATTCTATTTGGGCCCAAATCTACTTCCTCTGCATTAAGATAACATATGGAATGTTAAAAAGGAAGTCTTGTGGGGCCAACTATGATGCTGATAATGGAACTCTCTTGAAAGGGTCCATACTGTGCATCAACTTTGCTTTGTCTGTCATTTGCTCTCTCCATGTCACGACTTTCTAATAAAGTTCATGCAACGCCTGAGGCAGAATAGGAGAAGGAGCATACTATGGCAAGAAAATGCTGAAGGATGTATATATGTAGGTATATGTATTGTATTGTACTGTATTGACCTATTATCTTACTTCCTTGGAGTAGCCACATGAATTGTATTTCTGCATGTATGAGGAGTTTTGGAAAAGACGTATGTCTTGTGTATGTTCAGGTAAGAAGGATTCATATGATTTGTATTACTACGATGTAACTAACTAAAGTATAAGATGGGGCCTTGCCCTAGAGAACTCTGGGCAGTGTTACTGGAACATGCTGTTGCTGGTAACACTATCGCCTGGCGTCGTAAATAAACCGGCAGTGATTTTTCACACCTGAGAGTGCCTGGAGATTTTTGACCACAGAGCAAGGAGAAAATAAGGACATATCAATCACTACTCCAGGTTGAAAGCGCACACAAACGTATGCTTGCTCGCACACACACATACACAGTTATTAGTTATCGAGATCATTAGTTAGTAAGTATCAGGATTCTTTGTTAGTCAGTAACTGGTCTGTTTAGTCAGTGGCAACAAATGTGGAGTGCAAAGGAACAGACCGGTCCCCATTGGTCCTGGCTCCGTCATGTGGCGAGATGATCAGAGAGCTTTGGTCTAGACGGTTCCGTAAAATTCTCCACATAACGGGCGTCATCCAGGAGAAGGAGGCAAAGGAGAAAAACCCTGCATTGTCCAAAGGGTGGGACCTGGAGACACACACACACACACCACATCAAGGACAGGTACTCTTAGGATCTCCCCTGAACACCACATCTGCAAGTCATGATGTGTGGAGTTGCTGTCCCCCCACACAAGGCCCACACTCCACACAGTTGTTATTTGGCCATTCAAAGGTGAAGTGAGGTACAGTGTACTATGTGATCTGAAAGCTGTGGTACTGTAGTAGTGGTGGTGTTGTGTGGTGGGTGTGTGTGTGGTTTTGTGTGTGTGTGGCTGTGTGTGTGTGAGTGCATGCATGTGTGTGTATGTGTGTGCATATGCTATGCATGTGTGTGTGTGTGCCCACCCTGATGGCATGCAGAATGGGAACATGTTCTGTAAGCCGTGGTGGTAGCAGTGCCGCTCTGGCTGGGGGGGGTGTGGGGGGGTCTCGTCCACCGGTTCCCCCACTGAAGGCAGCTCCTTTGTTAGGATTGGCCAGTAATCACTGAACCTACACCACTTCTGGAAGTAGATGGGGAAGAAAATAGCTAATTGAAGGTTTTCTACTGGCAGGAACAACAGACGGTGGTGCTGGATGGGTGATCGAGATGGACATTTGGACATGTACATCTAAAAGGTCGGCAACAATATTCTAACAGATAATGTACAAAACTAAATAAGCCTGCTTATAAGCCCTGTTATTCACACGTTCACATCATTTTATTTTGGGGGTCTACTAGAACAGATCCTCATAATTGAATGTTCCAAATTTTTTTATATTTTTTCATTATTTACCTATTCGGTTGCTAAGTATGATGTCACATGTTGATTCTGGGCCCTCTCATTCCAAAAAGTTTAGCGCAAGTAAACCCTGTCAGCATCAGCCCTGTTTTAGTGAGGGTTAGACCACAATGCTACATCAACAGAGCAATTAGTGTAGCTATGCAGCCAGATGATGTAATCAAGGGTAACGTCCAGGCCTCCACAAAATAGGATTTGACCAGGCAGCAAGTGAGCAGCAGCATGACACTTTTCTTGTAGGATACTGTGAATAGTGTTGTGGGATACTGCAAATAGTGTTGTAGGATACTGTAAAAAGTGGGAAAAAATTGTTTATTTTACTGTCTATGGAAAAAAAGTCAGTGGAAGAAAGTAACTCTGCTCTCTGAAATGGCCCTCAAGATTCAAAATTCAAAATGATTTTTATTGTCATTCCAAAGAACACTAGGAAGTGCAGTGTAGAATGAAATGTCGTTACGTAGGACCACCATAAAAACAGACATAAAAAACACCATCAGCAGCTAGAAGAATGCAATTATAAATAAATAAATAAATAAATATGGTGTATTAAAAATATTATATATAAATAAGATTGAGAAAAAATAACTGATTACAAAAAATAGCGCAGATTAATCAATTCCGTATGACCTTTGACCCCGAGCCGTTCTAGTCAGTAACCATTAGACTGTAAAATGCGAACATGATTGGGCGAAAATCACTCAACCCAATCTGGCAACACTGACTGTGACTAGAATGTGAACCTCCTAACCTGACTGTTCAAACTCATTCTCATTAGCGATAAAGCTGCTAACCTGACTCTTCAAACAAGTTGGAGGCCTGCCACCCATTTAAAACAAAGAAATGTAGTAGTTTTAGGCAAACAAAAGCATGTCGGGGTGGGGTGTTTCAGGAGAGAAATAAGCAACCGGGTTTAAGGAAACAAGCCCAAAAGAGGAGACACCTACAAATGTATTGCAGGGCTTAACGTGGAAAAAAGGGGGATGGGGTGGGGCTGGGGATGTGATGGGGCACCCAGTGGATTGGGGTTGTAGGCTACACGGGGCCCACAAGGATTGGAAATACAATCTATAGGACCAGAGCTGTTAATCATAATACTGCTGAAAAAATAAAAATGATTGTGCACATGCTTTATTGACCGTGTTGCCGATTTAGCGACTTTTGGCCATCCCTAGCGACAGAAAATGTCATCTAGCAACAAGCACCTTGAACAAAGAAAAGTAGGCTACAACTTCATTCACAAGCAAAGCAGATAGTTCAAAATTGAGCATACAAGTTAGGCAAACCTACTGTATAGCATTCTTTTAGGCTATATAGCCTCAATTTTATCAATGCAGGACAGACTGTCGGCTGAGTAAAAAAAAATGATGTCGGTCTGTCCGAGTGACATTTAAGCATATATTATGTGTATCCCAAATATATCCAAAATATAGCCATTATCGTAAGGTTAAATTTCGTGTAGCCTATGGTAAAGTTATAGCCAGACTACAAGCAATGCAAAGCAGATGCAGCAGTTGGGAATAGGTTGAAAATGACTGCTTTTCAGCCACCCGATATGCAAGTATATTTGGCCAATAAACCTGATTTACATTTTACATTTCTGGTGTAGGCTATGACAAGATAGTATACAGAAGTGCAAAGTGCATCAATGTACAAGTAGGCCTATATTAACACATATACTTAAATAGGTTTTTAAAGTTGCCTATATGAGCAAAAGAAAAGCAAACTGGTGTAAAGGTGAATTAAAAGGACATCACTGGATTTTTTTTTTTTTTTGGGGGCACACGGCGTGCTGGCGTCACTGATATGCAAATTAGCACTTGGTCATCTACCTTAAGCGACTTTTGCATATGACTTTAGCTACTTTACATTTGAAATAGTTGGCAACACTGATTATGCATGCAGTCGATGCTTTCAGTGAAAGCCCTTTCAACAGTACGTGTCCACTGAAAACATCTGATGACTGCTTTACAAATAAAACAGTTAATTCTAACTACAAATGTAGGCTAATGTCAATGTTCCATTGCGCTCAATATGATAGGCCTATATTGGTTGCATGAGAAAAAAAAATCCCGAGCAGTTTTCATCCATTACTTTGAGAACTTTTCTTAGGCAAGTGGAAAGAAAATTTCGGCCCACACGCATTTTATAAAACGTAGCCTAATTGTTTGAATGAAACAACCGGTTACTTCGGCGTGGCTACAGATACATTGGTGATATAGCAAGAAAAAGAATCACGTTATATTCAATTCTGACTAAACACAGTCCTTCTGAGGATTAGCAAGTCTATAATTGTTTTTAAAAAGCAGTCGTTGGAATCCACTTCGTTGTAGGCTAAACGCCGTGGATTATCAGATTATCTGCAGCACTAGGTTGCGAATTAATTCACTCGCAGACGCGCACATGCATTGAGCTCTACCTACTGTAGCCTATGTTGTGCCTCCGCCTTTGATAACACCACATAGTAGCCAACCACGTATATCTTGATCGAGATTTCTTTGTTTTCATTTTCTAACACTCCGTGATTTCACGACACCATCATCAATGATCATCAGGCGAGTGACAGAAGTGTATACTCCGAGGCGTAGTAGGCTACTTCCTCTCGCACTCCCCGCGACACTGTGGTCTACTGAATATCCTCTCTTCTTATAAGAACGTGCAGCCAAGTCCCGCCCTTCTCTGCTTTTGATTGGCTAAACGCGTTTGTTAAACTGAAAGCGAGAGCTGCCATTGGTAGGTGAACTCAGAGCGGTATCTCGAACCACGAAAATGATGACTCTTATATCCCAACTTTTTCTCCTGAGGAAATGTTTACTCATAGCCAGGACCATAGACATAATATACATAGACGCCGCATTGGCTGCTGGAAACAAGAAATGCGGCCGCCATCTTGGACCTGTCATACTCCTCATTGCGTTGCAGCAGAAAACACAAGATGACAGCACTGTGCAGCATGTTCCTGCTCAAATCGGCGGACCATACTCGGGGGGGGATTTACTTTTCACAAGTAAGATTTAACATTACCGTACTATTGGTTGTATTTTGTATTTTCGAACAATGTGGCCTGTATCATAGCTACATGTATGACCTTTGCAGCAAAAAAAAACCGCGTGAAAATCTGTTCGGTATTCAGTGAGATATGATTAATTAAGTGTGCTGACAGCTCATTGCACCGGCCAAACAGATTACACTGAGTGGAGTGGATGACCGGTCCAAGATGGCGGCTCCAAATCTCGTCAGCGCTAGTAGGGAGCAGCGGTCGATGCGGCGTCTATGTATATTATGTCTATGGCCAGGACACCTAACACGCTACCGGAAATACTTTAAGCGGCCCTTTGCCAGGCTACTGTATAGACATACTTTGAAATTCCCTTTGAGTCGGACCTGCTCCACCTTTCTACCAAGTTTTGCAGAAATTGTGGCCGTGGTTTTTTTGCGATATTGTTGACAGAAACTATTTGTGTGGTGCAACCTGTTAAATATAAGTAGTGCCAATTTAGATTGAAACTAAACTAAGATGGAACATACGTTCAACTTACGTACAAATGTAACTAGAAAACGCAATTCCAGGGAATTACCAGTGCATGAAAATGCAAAACATATGGTGTGAAATATATTGTTAAAACAGATGATGTGCTAATTGGCAACCAACATGATGAGGTTTAATATAGTTGAAATGACTGAACTAGGTAGATGAGGTTTAATATAGTTGGAATGACTGAACTAGGTAGATGAGGTTTAATATAGTTGGAATGACTGAACAGATAGGTGGATAGTTTAAAAGGTTAAATTATTTGCTAGGTAGATGAGGTTTAATAGTTGAAATGACTGAACTAGGTAGATGAGGTTTAATATAGCCTGGCCACCTGGCCTAGGATTCTAATTGCTTAACGGCAGTCTTAATAGAGCCATATTGTATGCTTAAAGCCTGAGACAGAGTATATAGTTTAAAAAATGTAGTAAGTGCAATGGATGTTGATAGACAGAAAGTTGAATGGATGTTGATAGGCAGATTGTTTAATGGATGTTGATGGATAGTTTAATGGGTGGATGAGTGAATGGTTTGAAGAGGATGAATGGATAGAAAGTTGGATGGAATGTGCCTTATATCCTTGTAGAATGGAGAGACACAGAGAGAGTTGGCCTAGTAAGCAGAAAGCAGTTGATACAGGTGCAATCAGTTTAACTGGCCCTTTGATGGGTCCTAATAGTGAGCAGCTAGAAGTTGATACAGGTGCAAATCAAGTTAATTAGTCCATTGTGATGTCATCAGCCCATGTTAAGTCTATGGGGAAATTTTGAGTAGTTTTTAATTAATAGTTTAAAAAGTATAAAAGTTACAAAGATGAAAAATACAAAGCCCCCATGTCCTAAGTAAGACCTATGCAACGCAGTTTGAATGAAGTTTCTACGTTAAACGGTTAAAGCTGCATTAACTGCGTTAGAAGAAGAAAAATAATAAGAACTAGAAAAGCATTTCCTGAAGGAAATACAGTGCATGAAAATGCAAAAATATGATGTAAAATATCATACAGAGTAAAAACAAACTATATTGGTTGCTAGGTAGATGAGGTTTAATATAGTTGGAATGACTGAACAGTTAAATAAGTGGATAGTTTAAATGGTTAAATTATTTAGGTAGATAATTGACGATAACTGACAGTTGGAATGGCTCTAATGTTTGCTAGCAGTTATGCTAACTATGTTATCAAAGATAATAATTTTGGCCCCTGTCGTATACCATATGCAAGTTCATGTAGTGTGATCAAAATTAAGAATAATTCAAGAATTTACATTTACATTTAGTCATCTAGCTGATGCTTATCCAAATGACTGACAGAGCTTTCAATTAACCACATTATAATCAATAGGCCAAAATCATAATTGTGTATCTGTGCCAAAATTCGTAATTCAAGTCCAGTGCAGAACTGAATAAGAAAATCATACGGCTATGTATCTTGAAGTTCCAGTATGTGAGAGACTTGACGTGCCTTAATATCTCCAACCCTCAAGTATGCAGCTAATAAGGAAATAGAATTGTTATTTAATTAAACAAGGTGAGCTTCTCCCCACTGTGGAATGCAGAAAAGGATGCTACAAGGAAGGGAATTCAAACACAGTCAACACCTTACCATCTATTGATGTCATTGTGGTTGAGATATCTGACATTTTCTGTTAAAGATTGGCATGGAGACAATGGGACATGGTTGCCTTTGTCAGTGTCCTTATGTGAACTTGCACAGGTCAATTTGCTCATCTTTACTGCATTACCACTTCACACCAGTGCTTCAGACCAGGGCTGATGCTTCAGCAATAGCCGTCACTGAAAATCTGTAAGTGTTGTTGAACACAGCTGTTCTCACATTAGCTGATTGCGATAAACATAAACCATTGTTGCCTAATTACCATTATTATTCATTACACCTGTCTGTAGTATCTACTTTTTTTGTGTTTTTCACATTTAGTATTTTGCAGTATTTTTTAAAATACAAAAAATATTACACCAATAAAGTATTTTGATACAAAATACAGAGCCATTTCCTTCAACCCAATAAAATACAAATGACAAAATACTATTTTGCATTTGAAACACATATTACATGTTTCAGAAATACTACCCATCCCTGGGAACAGGCAGATTACATCTTTATAGTTGCTTAAAGCCTGAGACAGAGTATATAGTTTAAAAAATGTAGTAAGTGCAATGGATGTTGATAGACAGAAAGTTGAATGGATGTTGATAGGCAGATTGTTTAATGGATGTTGATGGATAGTTTAATGGGTGGATGAGTGAATGGTTTGAAGAGGATGAATGGATAGAAAGTTGGATGGAATGTGCCTTATATCCTTGTAGAATGGAGAGACACAGAGAGAGTTGGCCTAGTAAGCAGAAAGCAGTTGATACAGGTGCAATCAGTTTAACTGGCCCTTTGATGGGTCCTAATAGTGAGCAGCTAGAAGTTGATACAGGTGCAAATCAAGTTAATTAGTCCATTGTGATGTCATCAGCCCATGTTAAGTCTATGGGGAAATTTTGAGTAGTTTTTAATTAATAGTTTAAAAAGTATAAAAGTTACAAAGATGAAAAATACAAAGCCCCCATGTCCTAAGTAAGATTCTATGCAACGAAGTTTGAATGAAGTTTCTACGTTAAACGGTTAAAGCTGCATTAACTGCGTTAGAAGAAGAAGAAGAAGAAGAACTAGAAAAGCATTTCCTGAAGGAAATACAGTGCATGAAAATGCAAAAAATATGATGTAAAATATCATACAGAGTAAAAACAAACTATATTGGTTGCTAGGTAGATGAGGTTTAATATAGTTGGAATGACTGAACAGTTAAATAGGTGGATAATTTAAATGGTTAAATTATTTAGGTAGATAATTGACGATAACTGACAGTTGGAATGGCTCTAATGTTTGCTAGCAGTTATGCTAACTATGGTATCAAAGATAATATTGTCAACTAAGTTACTTAACTTAGTTAACTTAGCTAATGTTTTCATTTTTAGCAGTTATGCTAACTATGCTAACTAACAAGCTAGCATGCTAACTATGCTTTAACCATGTTACTTAAAGAAACTTAGCTAATCATTTTTAACAGTTATGCTAACATGCTAGCATGCTAACTATGTTAACCATGTTACTTAGCTAACTTAGCTAATCATTTTTAGCAGTTTTGCTAAAATGCTAACTAGCATGCTAACATGCTAACTATGCTAACCATGTTACTTAGCTAATCATTTTTAACAGTTATGCTAACTATGCTAACATGCTAGCATGCTAACTTTACTAACCATGTGACTTAGCTAACTTAGCTAATCATTATAAGTAGTTTTGCTAAAATGCTAACTAGCATGCTAACATGCTAGCATGCTTAACTATGCTAACCATGTAACTTAGCTAACTTAGCTAATCATTTTAGCAGTTTTGCTAAAATGCTAACCAAGATGCTAACATGCTAGCATGCTAACTATGCTAACCATGTGACTTAGCTAATTTAACTAATCATTTTAGCAGTTTTGCTAAAAATGCTAACTATACAGTTAACATGCTAGCATGCTAACTATGCTAACCATGTTATTTTAGCTAACTTAGCTAACTAGCTACAGTGGGTAGGAGTCATAGTTGATGACAAGTAACAGTTACAATGGCTGAACAGTTAAAAAGTTCAGTAGTTTAAAGCCGCTAAATTGTTTAACAGTGAAATATTGTAGTGAGGACTTTTATTTTGAAAATTTTTTTGGCAGAGGAAGCAGTTGAACAGGATGTGTAGTCTTAATAGGGCCAGTTTGTATGCTTTAAAGCCTGAGACTGGCAGTTGGTCCAGGTGGTCCGAACACCTGCCATAGGATTCTAATTGCTTAACGGCTCTATTGTGATGTCATCAGCCCATGTTAAGTCTATGGGGAAATTTTGACTAGTTTTTAATTAATAGTTTAAAAGTATAAAAGTTACAAAGTTGAAAAATACAAAGCCCACATGTCCTAAGTAAGACCCACGCAAACATAGTTTGAATGAAGTTTCTAACGCTACACGGTTTAAGCTGCATTAACTGCGTTAGAAGAAGAAGAATAAGAAGAAGAAGAAGAAGAAGAAGAAGAACTAGAAAAGCATTTCCTGAAGGAAATACAGTGCATGAAAATGCAAAAATATGATGTAAAATATCATACAGAGTAAAAAAACAAACTATATTGGTTGCTAGGTAGATGAGGTTTAATATAGTTGGAATGACTGAACAGTTAAATAAGTGGATAGTTTAAATGGTTAAATTATTTAGGTAGATAGTTGACGATAACTGACACTTGGAATGGCTCTAATGTTTGCTAGCAGTTATGTTAACTATGTTAACAAAGATAATAATGTTAACCAAGTATGCTAACTAGCATGCTAACAATGTTAAAATGCTAAGTATGGTAACCATGTGACTTAGCTAACTTGGCTAATCATTTTTAGCAGTTTTGCTAAAAATGCTAACTAGCATGCTAACATGCTAGCATGCTAACTTTACTAACCATGTGACTTAGCTAACTTAGCTAATCATTATAAGTAGTTTTGCTAAAAATGCTAACTAGCATGCTAACATGCTAACTTTACTAACCATGTGACTTAGCTAACTTAGCTAATCATTATAAGTAGTTTTGCTAAAAATGCTAACTAGCATGCTAACATGCTAGCATGCTAACTATGCTAACCATGTGACTTAGCTAACTTAGCTAATCATTTTTAGCAGTTTTGCTAAAAATGCTAACTAGCATGCTAACATGCTAGCATGCTAACTATGCTAACCATGTGACTTAGCTAACTTAGCTAACTAGCTACAGTGGGTAGGAGTCATAGTTGATGACAAGTAACAGTTACAATGGCTGAACAGTTAAAAAGTTCAGTAGTTTAAAGGGTTAAATTGTTTAACAGTGAAATATTGTAGTGAGGACTTTTATTTTGAAACATTTTTTGGCAGAGGAAGCAGTTGAACAGGATGTGTAGTCTTAATAGGGCCAGTTTGTATGCTTAACCCTTAAAGGAGTACCGTCACACCGGTGTGACGGGAATGTTGAGAAATGAACATTCTAAAGAATATCTGGGTTTATTGAATTCAACATAGAATTTTAGAACCTTCAATTGTTGCGGAACTTTTTAAGTTGTAAGTGCAGTAGGCCCCTATCTGCCCCTTTGGAATTATATCTCGAGCCTATTATAAGGTCCAGTGCGTTATGTCCTGGGATTCGGACGTGCTCCAAAAGAAAAGAAAAAACACTTTTTTTTATAGACGGTTATGAAGAGCAATATGAGTCTGAACTCCATGTCATTCAGACTCAACCCTCTTGTTGCTTTGATATCTTTTTCGTTGTCGTTTGAACGTCGGCAATCAGGCATGTTGCGGTTGCAATTTAAGTAAAATTTCTACAGTAGGCCTACAACATGCAACATGCTTGTTAGGCTGGGCTACTGTCAATGTAATTTTGTACAGGTAAATGTTCAACAATTGCTGGTGTACAGGCTATAATCAATTAGCTAAATCATTTGTCTAGCTGTTTAAAAAAATCGTATACATTCAAACGCAAAAGGTGCTTTTGATATCTTTTTCATTTGAACGCCGGCAAGCAGGCATGCTGCGGTTGCAATGAATGAGGATAATTGGTTTTATCTGCGGATTTATTTTTTGCATTATTTTGAATATGACTCGCTCCAGTCTCAACAGCACGTCTACTTTTTCCACACGCATTTCTCTCTCTCCATCCCTGCGCACGGTGCTTTCTTAAAGGAGCTGCACCATCTTACAACAATTGCATCTACATTTTCATATTAGAATGTTTTGTCAAGTGTAAGCTTAAACTACGTGATCAATTTAAGTTCCCGTGCCCCCGCTGAAAGTCTCATGCGCTTATCGTTACACTATCAAATCTATAAGTAACCGTGACAAATAGGGTATAAGATATATAAACTCACACTATTGTATTATCATATATGTTTGGTAATGGCTCAGCTTTCTCTGATTGTTCTACTGACTTGGAAACATGGAAGCAGTAAGTCAAGTTGCATCAAAAATAGTAGTGGCAGAACTCCAAAGTGACACCTTGCGGTTGTTTGTGTCAACTGCAGTTTGTGCCATTTCTGCTGAGAAAATGGGGTGTGTGATTCCTGAAGGAACCCGTCCAAACTTAACTGGGACCCACTGTAGGTGTACTGTCCGTTCCATGCAGGACAGTGACGGAGGGCTTCTTTGGGTTGATGCTAGGCTTAGCACTGGGCTTGGCTTTCACCCCTCTGGAAAACAGTTGGCCATCGAAGTCTTGACACCAGGCTTCATGCTTCTGCCACTGAGCTAGGTCGTAGAGGGTGTAACTCCTTTTAGACTGGCTGAACATGCATCTGCGGAAATCAGCTCGCTGTTCTGGTGGTAGCTTGCTGAGCAGCCTTGCAACGTGGGTACCGCATAGGAGCTCCACCTCACCATCAGGGCCAAGTGTCTTCAACATTCCCACCAGTGACTGTATCTGAAGGGAGAACTGGTCGAAGGCCACTGCATCGCCCCGTCTGATGTCAGGTGTGTCCATCACCTCAGCGATCCGCTTAATAGTCAACAGATGAGGCTGTCCAAACTTCTCATTCAGGGCCATCATTGTGTCAGTAAACGGTGTCTGGGAGTGGATGTAGGCATCAGCTATCAGTTTGGCCTCCTCTAGCTTCAGGTGATAGACTTGATACTTAAACATTTCGGTGCTATCAACAGGTAGCAGGTTCTCTAGGGCAATCTTGAGGTGAGTAAACTCACCAGGGTCTCGATGAGAGAAGTTGGGTATGGTAGCACGGGGGCCACGATATGCTGATTCTACGATGGAGGTGTGGTATGATGGCCTGGAGTAGGTTGGCGCCTGCCTGGTTGCATATGGCAGACCCTGAGGAGGTGGTGGACATTGCACTGGCGGAGGGCGGAGTGCAGTGGGGTTCAGAGGCACACCATATGGTGTGGAGGTGAGCTGCGGTGGAGGTGGGGGCAAACTAGACCATGCAGGGCGCTGTCGCTGGGTAACTGTAGGGTCGTGGCTATTACTGGGGTAGGTGGGCCCGAAAGGTTGGCTAGTTGGTGGTGCTGACAACGGCTGGGCTACTGGCGCCACATTCGGCTTGGCTGCTAGTGTCTCATTTCTTAATAGCTGCAGTTCACTCATCAATCGGTCGAGGCGGCCGACCGTGGGCTGCTCACTCGCAGGTGGCACATCTCCGGTGTTGCTTAACCACAGTGGTGGTGGTGGCCATCCTCCATCAACATCCACTGTGGTAGGGTGATAGCCATGTGCCTCATGCGGTTGTTGTAGACTGCGTGCAGTATTCACCAGCTGTAGAATGTCTGCACGGACTGCTTTCAGTTCTGCCAGGCCTGCTGACATGCGCTGCTGGGACTGCAGTGACTGCTCCAACATGTGCTCTAACACACGCCTCTCATGCTGGATGTCTTCTAGCTCTGCGTCATAGGCTGTGCTCTTAACAGGTGAGTGACTCAGGTGATGATGACGAGGAGTACTGGGACCACGTACATTTTCCTCTTCAAGCCAATGAGCACCAAGCCCCCTGTAGTCTACTTCATCATCTTCATAACGGAGAGGAGGGCGTGTCTGGCGTCAGGGGGCGCGCAACCGGGGAATTCAACATCTTTCATATCCATCTTGATTGAGTACAATGTACCTCCGGCTCGAAGGACCATTAATGTAGGGGAGATAGCAGGTGGTTGGACTGTATATTAGACTATTAGGTTGCGCCGTTCAGTTTTCATCTAACACAATCAAGGAGTGCCGGCCAGAGCACTACTTAAGGCCTGAAGATGTTGAATGGGGGGTTTGGTTGGAAAGGATGACGCGAGGTGGTTTGAGTAAAGTTGACTTCTTCTATTGAACTGCAGTATTTACAATACATGGGTTTGATTCATGCTTATGTGTTCAAGGTTGATCCTAAAAACACAACAGAAATAAATACAATAAATCAGATGCTGTCTGTATGCTACTAATCTCTTCACACCACACTAAGCACTATTCCAATCATTAATACACATAACTGAGGTAGATGAACTGGATTTACATTGGCAGCATGTGATCTAGGCAGGTTCGACACAATCTACCAAATAACTACAGGATTACTCACAAATATACCAAATATGCATCAATACTAACTTAACTTTATCTAAACTGCAATATTCGGTCACTTAGGTTGGTCATTTATGCACACAAACTCAAGGATTAATTCAGATGAAAAGAGAAAACTTTCTAGCCTGGGTGTTCCCATGCTGCCTTGCGCGCGATTTGATTCACGCTGCTAAGGCAGCCTGGAGACCATGGAGCAAATTTTCGCCTGAGATAGGGAACCAATCACAGAACAGGGGGGAAAGCAAGACAATGATGAGCTATGCACAGACGCATTTGATAGACATCCGTGGCACCTAATAAACGGATCTGGGCATTTTTTTCAAATACGAGAAAATGAACGTTTGGTTCCCAGACCACGTCTCATTGAGAAGTGGTGGCGCTAGCCAGGCTAAAAACTTTCTGAAGTCAGGTATAACTGAATCATGGCATCTGAACTACACAAAGATGGAGGAATGCGTGATGTCATATCCTGAAACTAGCGATGTCAAAATAAGAGTCATTAAGCTAAACTCAGGAAATGCATTAACCAGGGAAAATTACTTATCAAACTAAAAGTCCATAGCCTTTTCTACATCTAGAGACTGAAATTCTGGATATCTGGGTGATCTGCTAAGTAAAATATAATTCAGCAAAACACGAGAGCCTGAAGTTTAACGGGGTAGACAAGGGAAACGTCGGGTGGATTGTAATGCCAATTCTGCTGATTGAACAGAAAAGTTGCTGAGAAAAGTGTCTTTATGATTAGGTTCAATTTCACTTGCGCAGACACACATACATTGTATGAGCGCTCACATTACCCCCCAATTGTAGGCTATGCATCTTTATTTGATCACACACAATTAAGAAATATTGCCTAATCTGGAAAATGTTACGTTTTTTTCGGCCAGTGGTTCATTAACAGTATCATTCATTTGTGTCGCAAATGAACAGATGTGTGACAGAAGCATGGGCATAGCCTGTAACTTAGCTGATTCTCGGATAGCAATCTCATCGGAGAGGAGGCCCTAACGCTGCAGATAACAGACAGAAAGGCACAGAACACAGTTGCATGTCCAGTGTAGCCATGGGTCTGGTGAATATAGCCTACCGAATGCAGATGGCTACAAGCTCACGCTTTGCCTGGTCTAGACTAGAAGCTTATGTTTCAAAGATTTAGAAGCTGGGCACGAAGCGCCCAGAATCTTTGGTAGTAACCCCGCCTCTGGTAGAACAAACGGTTTGTCAGAGAAAAAAAAACTGATCATAAAATGTATCAAAAAGGTAATGATGGTGTTATAGAAATGTAGCGGAGTAAAAGTACAGATAATTGCTGTAAAATGTAACGAAGTAAAAGTCAAAAGTATGCACTATAAATTCTACTTTAGTAAAGTACAAATACGTGGAAAATGTACTAGTAACGAAGTATTTGTACTTCGTTACATTCCACCACTGGTTGTAGCCTACCATGTGAGGGAGTTCTCCCCTCCCAAAAAGAGTTGGTTGGGTCCATATAGCCCGTCTTTTCCAAACTGTTTTCTCAGATACGAATAGCCGGGCCGGCCCTTCAGTAGCCATAAGCGGCAGGAAGGATGGATGGTAGAAAGAGGCCAGGAGGGACTGAACGGCCAGGTAGAAGCTGCTAAATGTGCCAAGCTTCTAGATTAGGCCTACAGACAAAAGTGGCAACTGGTAAAGAGAGATAGTCTATAGGCAATGATTATTAGCAGTTATTGGGCTAATATTGGACGTTTGTAGTGTTGTCAAGCTATTTGCAAGCAACATATTCAATTACTTAAAATATTAGCCTTTTGTATCCGATTCATAGACTTTGCAGTATGCAAATATTAATAACAAAACTTAAGTTTGATCTGTGTAGGCCTATGCGGTAAAAATTGTAGCCTCTGAGCAGCAGATCAACCAGTCGACCACTGAAAATGATGAGCCCGAAATTAGTGATGAGGAGGCCATGACTACAGGGACAAGGATAAATTAAAGTTATTTCATGTAAGAAAGAGCAAAATATTTATGCTACATGATGAACCTATATGCCTTGTTTGCTTAGAAGAGGGTGTAGTAAAGGAGTAGGCTAAATCACCAAACAACAATATAGCCTACCCATGCAAAAAACATGTAGCCTAAACATTAGTTCAATATGCCTCTTTGTGGAAGCGTGGGATAGGCTACATTTCAAAGGCTCTCTTTCTTTCTGTCTTTCTGTTTTTGTTAACTTGTGGAATAGTGGAATATTTTTATATTAACTTCTCAATTGAAGTGAATTATTATATAACCTTTATATAACACATTTGTTGAACCATGGTACTATGGAAAACGTGGGCCAGTCTTGGGCCTGAAACTCCCGGGCTGAAAAGTTGCCCCACTCCGGCCCTGGCCAGAGTGCTGGCCAGGGCACCACCAGGCCCGGAGTGGGTAATCGGGAGAATCAGGAGAATTCCCGGTGGGCCGCTTCAGTTTTGGACCGGTCGAGGGTAAAATATTGACATTTGCCACGTTAATGTAATTTTGAAGAGGACAGACATAAGTGGCAACTGGTAAAGAGATATAGCCATTTTTAGCGGCATAATTATTGGGCTAATATTGGACGTTGTAGCGTTGTCAACCTATTCGCAAGCAACATATTAAATGAATTAAAATATTGGCCTTTTTGTATCGTCCAATATGGCGATTCATAGACTTTGCAAATATTATGCAAATATTGATAACCCAACTCAAGCTTGATCTGTGTAAGCAGTAGGCCTAAAAACAAAAGTAGCCTCTGAGCAGTCCCGCTGAAAATGATGAGCCCAAAATTAGCTACATGATTAGAGGGATAAGTAGCCTCCCAGATAGCAAAGAGGCTGGGGGACCACTGTCGGTCCATTGGGGGCATAGCTCGCGGTCCGCTGGCATTTTGCTCATCGGTTCTCTGGCGCAGAGGCGCACCTTGACAACAGGCAAACCAAGCAACTGCTTGGAGCCCCGAGCCGCTAGGGGGCCCCCGACCTGGTCTCAGCGCGTTTGCCGGTGGGACAAGCGAGATTTTGCATGCTAATGCGAGATTTTCGTCCATAGAGATTGAATGATGTATTTTGCGTGCTCCTGTCCTGTTGTAGGCTACAAACAGTACATCTGTACATGTATGCTATGGCCTTATAAACAGCGGATCTGTGTTCAAAAGAGTTCAAAGAATCCACACATATTTAGGCTACTGTGGTAAACGTCAATCAAGGGTGCAGTGATGACGGATCAACATCGGATTTTGACATACTCAATGAAGTTATAGGCTAATGTTAATTGGCAGAAACATTGAACATGGTTTGCTACATCTATACGACAATATACTTCAGCTAGCTAGCGACAGTTACAACTACACTGTAGTTAAGCAAGGAGATGGTTAAGGTCATGTTTGTATTAGGGCTGTCAGCATGACGTGTTAATGAGTAAGGACCAATCAGTAAGGACCAATCACACACGTTAATTTTTTTAATCACATTAATGTGTGCTGCCAAAGATTTTTAATTTTACACCGTCACTTGTTCTGTTATCCAAAATTCTATTTGGCTGCCAATATTTTGACCCTTTGATGCATCGTTTATTGTCCTCAAACTGACTAACTACTGTCTGCCTTCCTCCTGTAGGCCTAGTCATGAATATAATAAACACTAACGCAGTTCTAAACTCCCGGTCGGCTGAATGGGCGTTATACTTAAAAAACAAAAAAACAATGAAAATCCCTGTCGGCTCAGTCGACATGAAATTAAAATATCATTGACACACCTTGAGTTTAAACTATAATCTACGACATGGGTCGGCAACAGGCGGCCAAAGCTGCCGCCTCTGATATTGTTTGGCCCAGTCAAATTATTTTGGCAGTCCTATTTTTTAAAATCTTTTATTTTACGATATCGATTTACAAATAGCCTATTCACCAATCAGACTGTGAGTTGGTGCTTAAACAAATATGAGAAAGAACACCAGAATGCACTGGATCCTGCTAGCTGTGCATAGACCTCGGCCAGCGCTTCAATATTGTGCCTTTGTGCTTGTTTGGAGCAAATAGCTGCGTTTTGTAGTGTGGTATGATATTATTTATCGTGACAGCGTTGTTGCATATCTGATACACAGGTTTTGCATTTGTGAAACCGGGTAAGATGAACGCAAATGTTTCTTTCCATTCCTTTTTATAGGCCCAGCTATTTTTCTCCCAGCTCCAACTCCTTTAGTTCGCTTCTCACTCTGCATGCTAATAATTCCTGTAAGCAAACAATAAACATTGTAACATTGTCAGGAGATGGGTCAACCAAGTAGCTTATTTAAGAATAAAAGATAGACTTTATCCAAAGAAGTTTTTCATGTTTGGAACATTTGGAATAAAAAAAAAAAAAGGTTTTATTTAATACATTTTCTGTTGGCATCATATTATTTATAGCCTAACATAATGGTGATGAACACTGGTCGGTAGGGCCCCCTTGAAATTTTTGCTTGGGGCCCCCACAGACTCTAGAATCGCCTCTGCTCTGGCGGGTTGCATACAAATTGCCCAATATGTTGCCACTATTGGTCTAAAATCGTTTTCATTTGTTCAGTTATACTCCATATATCATTTTTATTAACTTTTCTTAATATTCATGACAAGTTAAATTTAAAGAGATGGTGGTCCAACGGCGGACCACAAGTGGCACCCCACCGGCGGCATTTCACCAGTGGTACGCTATCTGACAATCTGATTTTGCTATCTGGGCTAGAGAGAACAATAGAGTAAACCTTATGAATTAATATGAAATGTTGTTATTTAATGTAAGAAAGAACTGTTATTTCATACCTGTCAACATTTAGCTTTCCAAAAACGGGAGATGTTTTTTCGGGGGGGGGGTGTCGGTGTTTATACCGGATCTGTGTTTGCATATTTAATACGTTTCATACACGTGTTTCAACACTGCATTTCGGTCGTTGCTTTGACCTTACCATTACCTTACGCATGCCAGTTATGTATCCACCAGCTGCCTGCCTGCAGCCTACTTCCAAAACTCCAAAGCTGCTTGCTGTCAGATTTGGTTCCGAGGGCACAAGTTCAGTGTATCAACAACACTCAATAACAGTTTAAGTGATGTGTTAATCAATTAAATTCCCAACAATTTCACAACAGCTAGTTCTGGAATAGGCCATTCAACTAGCCCGCTTGCTTACGACGAGACTCAGGCTGCGCAGTCGGCACCCGCTTCCTTATTTGAGTTTTGGGTTGCCAGGTTTTAGCCTATGACAAAACGGTTGAAATTGAAACTAAGTGATCGTGTATGTGTAGGGTGTATTTCATACACAATCTGGCAACCTGAATGGATCAATGATTTTAAAATTAAGTTTGATGGCCATGCAAATTACGGGAGTTTTCCGGGAGAAATAACAAAACGGGAGGGTGCTGGGAGATGACCTTGAAATACGGGAGGAACCCGGGAAAAACGGAGTGTTGACAGGTATGCGTTATTTACTGTAAGAAAGAACAGTATATGACAGCTATATGCCTTGTTTGCTCAGAAGTGGGTGTAGTAAAGGAGTAAATCACCAAACAACAATATGATAGCTACCCATGCAGAAAAACATGTAAACAATACATTCTTGCAGTTGGGACGACAAGAAACAACATCCATGACTTCTACATTGTGGTGGATGGTCAGCTGATTCCCTGTAAGGCTAAGTCGCCACTTTCTGCCTTCGACGAACTTTTCAAAACACACTACAGTATGTGTTGGGCATCTCCTATGACCAGGCTCTGCACAACGTGTATACATTTGTCCAGACCACCATTTACAATATTGATGTAGGACTAAGATTCTTAATTGAAACAACTTAATTGAACCTGGAAGTGACGCGGGCATGTCATTTCGCCACTACAAAACGCTATTTTTATACCTCTATGTTTTTTTTTTTTTTTAAAACGACGACGAAATTGTGAATTTCCAGAGCGTGTTACTCCACACTCAGCAATCGACTCCTACGGACTTTACTCCGGATAATTCCTTTAAGTTAAACGGTGTGATTGTCGTGAGAGCACGATTCATTGGCGCTTGCATAGTGTTCGGCCGTATGTCTGCGTGCGCACCTGCCTACCATCAGGCTACTCAGCTACTAGAGAAAGAATTTCCCCTGTTTGTATGTTCACTTCAAGTTGGCCTACCATAACTTACCAACTATGCACTGTAGACCATAAACTGGCTATTTATATTTTTCTGTGAAATAACCAAATGTATTTGTTCAACTTTATGAAGCAGAATTACGCACTAGGCAACGTAACACATTTTTGTTTGCACAGGAGAGCGATTAACAAATTGCACATGTTGCTGTTTACCAATAAATACTATATATTTTTGCAAACAACAAAAACAGAAAGGATGGAGACAGGAACAAGGTCAATTGGTAGATATGCTTATCAAAACGTTAGGGGCTGGATGTGGATGAATGAAGCACAAGCATGCTTTACTAATGTTAAGCATGCACGCTGTTTAACGTTACACGGTATACTAAAAGTAAACCAAAGGTAAATGTAGCCTTTTTAGGGTTGTGTAAAGTTGACCAAATTACTGTAATATAGGCTGTTAGGCGTGAATAAAGTAGGCTACTTTGTTGCTACAACTGCAACCCTTCCAACGTTAATGGGGACGAATGTTGACATTTTCCTGTATTTTGGGTGAGAAACCCAGGTCATCTCCCTTATTTTCAATGTTCAATGTTGACACCTACAGTATGGAACGAAAGAGAGCGTAATATGGCGCCAGAAATCACATTCCCTCTAGAACCTTTGCTAGTGCCTAGATGTCGCTCAGTCTCCATTGAGTTTCTACGAAAGCCGCAGCGCGAGGCCTTCCTTTATCTTGCTACTCTGCAAGAAAGAAGGAAATGAGGGGTAAACGTGGTGTGCAGAGAGGGGTGCCCGAAGTGTGAAAACTGAGACTGGGAGCTACATGGAAAAATATGCACCAAACAGGCCACTTTGAAATGTTGCTGTTTTCATGATTACAAAAGTTGGGTGACCCCCTCCTAGACTAAAAAAAGTTGGGTGACCCTCCCCTCAACAAAGAATAAAAAGACATGACCCTCCCCTATTTTCCTCCGGTGGTCCATTCCATAAATACCGAATGGTCCCTTAATCACATTAGCCAGCGGCAAGTTTCCTATTGTTCTCTATAGTTCGGCAACGAAACAGTAGCAACGCTGGCGTAACGCTAGCATTTAACAAGCTGAGTGTTGAACTTGGTTCAACTTTCAAAGCGCAACGCAAGTGTATTCAATTGTCAGTTAAGGCAAACTGTTTGTGTACAAGATAGAACTTATTATGGTCTGAGCGTGTGTGATTAAAAGAGTCATTTTTATTATTTTATAACAGGCCCAAATATATTCATGTTCCAGACATTAAAACATAATGGATACCTAATATTTCAGACATTCTGAGATAATCAACCATCATCTACCTAAATATTATTTACCTTTACATGTAAAAACATTCAATACCTACACCCACTTGACCCCCTTTAGCTTCAAATACATATTTAACATCTAGTTTGGCAGTGGAAACCCAGTGTTTGACTTGGGCTAAACACAATTTCCATTAATGCCAGTATATTTCATCTTCAAGAAGTCTAAAAACACAAAGAATTCTATATATAAATTCTATATATAAATTTCATATATAGAATTTTGAAAAGTAGCATGTGTCATTTGAATTACATGGTGCTTGGCATTCTTCATCAGTGAGCTGCAGCTCGTTCTGCAGCTGGTCCTAGTTAACCTGAAATGTCCTACCCTGGAAAAAAAAAAGTTCTCCCGAGAGCTAAATTTGAATTTGCTCAGCAAGTAACTCTGGCGATGAGTATTGATGTTCATTACTTATGCCCATGAAACCAAGCTGCACCAATCACATCGGCAGATGATATAGGCGGGCCAGAGGCGAGCTAAACAGAGGACGATAGCGCTGTGACATAGATGTCTGGAAACATTGCTCATAGTGTTATCCAATTGCGTGCAGTGATATTTTCAAATTCATGCTGGGCCCTGCCCCTCGAGTTGAGCCATTTTCATTACTCATAGCCAGACCCTTAATCTTTCAGATTGGGTCTGGTCCTCCAGGCTACAAATGCCCTATGAAACTATGAAAAACTACATGAAAGGTTCCAAGAAGTACCTTACAGGATAATCTTCAGAGTCTATGCATAGCATTTGGGAAGCCAGTAGGATGTTGTTGATGGCATCTTCTCTTTTCTTACTGAAACTTGACAGGTTAAGGGTGGCGACAGGTGCAGTGTAATCCTTAACATCGGTTATCATGCTAGATTTCACAAGACCTTTGATAATCAAACTATTCAGAATGACATCAAATTCCGGTGTCTTCTCCTTGGCACGAAAGTGCTGCTTTATCGGACAAGATATGCCAACAGAGTATCCTCTTGGTTGAGGTGTCCAAACCTGAGGCTGTATGTTGCAGGCGATCAGGAAAGCAACTGTGAAGATATCAACACCATATACTTCCTTTATCCAAGTGGGAAGAAAGTTCCCCCCAGTGCGTGGATTGATTTCTATGAGTTTGGGCCCATGGTCAGTGAGTTTGAGGTCAACATTGTAGACTCCATTCTCCAGACCACAGTGGAGGCAGCTCTGATAGGCAGCAGCCACCATCTGGGCCTCCTTCTCCTGGCTGACACCAGAGGGCATAAGATGGGAGGAGCTGATGAAGTACGGCAAGACAGAAGGACCACACCAGGACACGAAGGCCAAGAGCAGCCTTCCTTCAAAGATTGCCAAGTCCACCACATACTTAACACCTTCTAGAAACTCCATAATCATAGGTCTGGAATCAAAGCCATCATTAGGATCCAAGGTTTTTAGAGCCGTCATTTCTTGGACATACTCCTCACACTGTTGAGCATTTTCCACCAGTTTCACAGAAACAGAACCAGCTCCATACTCTTGCTTCACCACAGCAGGAAATCCAAAAGATTCGGCAGTTCTGGTGAGATCAGTCAGGTCCTCAAAGTTTTCAGAACGGACGGTATACTGCCTAGGGGCAGGGAGGTGACACCAGCCCTGATCTACGGCAGCCAGATGATTCTGGGTGTGGCTCTTCCTCTTGGCAATGGAGATGGCCTCCACTGTATCTCCAGGCAGGCCCAGTTTGGCCCTCACCAAAGCACAGAGAATTGTGTTTTTGCAGATGAATGTTAGACAGCCATCTGGTTGCAAACCCTTTTTTTCCAGGAGGGACACAATGTTCTCAGTGTGGACTTCATCTTGTGTGTGATCCATGTAGTCGTAGACCAAATATTCTGAGACATAGTCGGATGCAGGGTGTCGCTCATTGTTGCAGACAAGAATACTCTGGTAAGAGAAAGCGTCAGTTAAGTTTAAATTCATTGTTTCGAACATATTATACATTAACTTACAATTAGGTTTGATATTGTAAAGGTCACAGTCTCTTTAAAAAACAGTATCATATTCATTTCATCTACCTTAATGCCATATTGCTTGGCTGTGACGAAGACTCCAAGTTTTTTTGACTCCCCTGCTCCGATAAACAGCAGAGTCTTTCCAGCCAGGATGGAGCAGTGTGAGTGATGACATATGGTCTGTAGCAGGGGCTCGATGGCTGAGGATGACAGCTGAGGATGAAGAAGGCTATTTGGAGTGCTGAACATTCCCCTTGAAACATTTTTTATCCCCAGGAGGAAAGGCAGCAGCTCACCATCCATCTTCCCCAGGGAAAAATCAACTCCTAAAAAGAAATAAGAACATGACTATATGAAATAGAACTAAAAATAACAAAATATGACCGCCGCTCAGTCCTGCACATTCTCAATTTATCTCCATCTCTTACTCCATCCCCTACTCTTAGAATAGTTGTGTATGTAAATGTGTGTGTTCATGTGTGATCATCTCTCAATGCAAATCAAACCAGCTATTAGGCTACCTGAAATAAAACTATGCCAATCTCTAGGTATGGTGAAGGGTATGTTATGATGTGGAGCTATTTTAATTCCAAAGGCCAAGGGAACTTTATCAGGATGCATAGTATCCTGGATCCATGAAA
Source organism: Alosa alosa (assembly GCF_017589495.1). NCBI lineage: Eukaryota > Metazoa > Chordata > Actinopteri > Clupeiformes > Clupeidae > Alosa > Alosa alosa. Next base: position 18,528,542 of record NC_063209.1, on the reverse strand, counting down.
TAACTGGCCTTTAAAAATAAAAAATCTGCCTGTCTCTATGGGAATTTAACATAGTGTGTATGTCTCCTGTATTTTAAGGAAGAACATTTATTTATTTAAAAAACATTATTCATTCACAAAGAAAATTGGTGTCCTGAAAGGTTGGATTTTTCCTAATTTAAAAAAAAAAAAAATTAAGGCATGAAGATGATTTTTATTCCTCCGATGCATAAGGATGTTTTGTTTGTAGTACCAGTTTGCAACAATAATTTTAACCCTAAGTTGTAAACCCTTTTTTAAAAAAAATAAAAAACTGGATACACCAAAAAACCTTTATGTAATCGCTTCCTGCCAGGACTTTTACAGGCTTTTCCCAAATCATGGAAGTAACGTCGCCGCAGCGGTAAATAGCAGCAGAGAGTAGAAGCCATCAGGCAAGTGTTATTTAAATAAACTCCTGGTGTACTTACAAACTTTCCAATGCCTCGTTTTATGAGTACAGAACATATTTGTACTACTGTAGAAGTGTCGTACCATTCAGGGCATTATTAGTAGGATAATTTATAGAGATGCACCGATTGAAATTTTCTGGGCCGATACCGATTTTTCATAGAGTTTGACCTGCCGATACCGATTTTAGCCGATTCTGATTTCATTTCTTCTAACCATTTTACAGCACACACACAAATAGTTATTTTCTATCTTTTCTTTGATAGAACATGTTAATATAGGCGATGTAATCAACTTATCAATGATGAAATGGCTGTTAAAAAAAATGGAACCGGTGAGCAGACAGATTCTTTTTCAAGTCTAACTTCAGATGCAGTATCAAATTATGGATTAAGTTAAGTTATGGAACACCCATTTTATGCTTCTCACATCCAATATCCAACTAAAGATTTAAGAACAATTTTCATGATACATTTGAACATACTACCATGTAACATATTTTCATATGCATTGATGAATTTATGGGAGGGCGAGGGAAAAGTGGTAGCAGCCTAGGCTATCACGCAAACACAGGGGAGAAGTGCTAATAACGATTAGGTGCTCCACCATATGAAAACAGTGCACGTCTGTTTTGCGGTGAAAGATTTAAATCCAAATTCCGATTAAATGCATCAATTAGGCTATAGAAACTTTCAGAGACGACTGATTCAGTATTCAGAGCATCAGTTTTCTTCATTGTAGGCTATGTCAAAAGCAACTTTAACGTTTGTTTGCCTTTCTAATAGGCTATCGTTTGTTCACTTTCACGACATCCACTTCTCAATCTGCTAGACTAGGGTATTTTAAGACATAGCCCTAGTCTACGTGCAGTAAATAGTTAGAGTATTTTTTTTCAGTTAAGTAGAACTACTAGGGCTACTGTATGTCGCTGCTTGTTGACATCTTTGATTATTTTTAATGTCGCAGTTGTTTATCTCCGTTCAGCAGGCTTGTGGTTCAGCTGTGGGCACGCAATTAGCGGCAGTGACGGGCGGTGATGAGCGATGTTTACGTAGCCTAATGAAGTGACAGCTTAGTAAATTCCACGCAGTAGGCCAATGGTAAAGCACAGCGTTTGCTGCATAGAAAAACTCAGTAGCCTATTAGCGCTTTCTTTGTAGCCCTACATCCAGCCCTGAGTGTTGGCCTGGTTGCTAGCTTCTTCAAACTTTGCAAACTCAGCTGGGTGTTGTTACAATTGCGGGCGCGACGAAAGTGTATTTGACCGCATAAAATCGGCATGTCTCAGACTGACTGGCCGGTCATGGCCGATCACGTGAAAATCGGCCGATTCCGGTCACCAGCCGATCTATCGGTGCATCTCTAGTAATTTACGAGATACTCACAATGCACAAGCCATTCATTTCTGTATTCGCCTGACAGCGCTACTCGACCAATGTTCGACCAAGGGAAAAGAGCTTCTGGGAGGGTGTTTGCCTCGAGGTCTTGGTGCAAAGGACCCTAGGGTGAAATTACTCCGAACCATCACTTTAAAGGTTGTATCAGCGATAGCGGGAATACGTCACTTCTATTGATGTTCAAACAAAACAGAGAGCTAGCTCGCTACTCCCTCCCCCTCCCTCCTGTGCAATTAAAACTCTCCTAAACGCGCATCTCGTCGGTTATTGGTTGAAACACTTTCTTTTGCCTTTGAGTGGGTTGCCAACCCTTGATGGTAGCAATTGTTTTTGTGTACAGATCTCGGAGCCTCGGCTGCCTACAGAGACGCAGTTTTTTGACAGCCTCCTAATGGGGCAGACAGCTAGCGGATCGTTAGGAAAGATTAGATGAATGTGATCATTTATGTTTGGGCCTTTTTTGGGCCTGAAATCCCTGATAAAACCTTTATTGTTAAAGCAATACCAAAGAACTTCCCCTCTGTCGCACGCACGCTATTTGTTTATCCAGCACCGGCTTTGCAAATAACAATGTCCACAGACAAGGTAGAATATGTTGCATGATTTATGAAAGTACGATGTATTGCGACATCAAACGCAAGTCAAATTTGTAGTTTCTTATGTCTCATTCCATCGGACTACAGATCCGCTACCCGATCTGGCACATAGTGCGGTTATAGCCGATAGAGGGCTGCGAAGCGAATGCAGAAGTTACAAGTTGATGAACCACTGAAACGATTTTGGAAACATTATTTTAAGGTACAAAAAGCTCTTTGGTGTTGCTTTAAAGAATAAGTTGGCCCTTGCTGCTAAAACGATGCACAAATTATTATTATTTTGTTATAATACTATTCATATTCAGTCAGACTGTTGGCATTAGGTTTTTGCATATTAAGTCTACTGTTGGAACAAAATAGGCCCAGAGTGATATGTATGCCTATTTTATTCTTATAGATATGAGAAAAGGCCAAGGGTGTCTTAAGCACTGGGTGAGGCTATTTGCACCCCTGGTACAATTAACAGTGTATTCTATACTTACCCTGGTGCTGTTTCCCTCACGGGATCAAAAGAGTATATATACTTATACAATTAGAAGTGAATGCTATTCGTACCGTGGTGCACACAGCAATGTGTTCTATTAATACCCTGTCTGATACAAATATCAATGTACGGTACTTGTACCCTGATGCACACAGCAATGTGTTCTATTAATACCCTGTCTGGTACAAATATCAGTGTATGCTATTTGCACCTTTGTGCATTTACCCTAGCATATTGATCACACCATATAATTAAGCTGTGTGGACTCTGCTATTCGTACCAGGGGTGCAAATAGACACTCTGAATAAGGTATGCTGTTTGCATCACTGTATAATTAGAAATGGATGCTATTCCTACTCTGGTGTATATAGTAATGTGCAGAGGTGGGAGTAAGTCACACATGTGCAAGTCACAAGCAAGTCTCAAGTCTTAACCTTCAAGTCTCAAGCAAGTCCAAGTCATTTTTTGTGACAGTCAAGCAAGTCAAGTCATCAAACGTTGCCGCCGACGTCACTGCCAAACTTTGACAAGCGCGACAGCGCAATGGGTTTTAGGAGGGTTTAGGACCGTCAATACTATATCATATTATACATAAGCCTAACATGTGAAATAAGCTACTTTTCTATGCTAATTGCTGGCTGTTAGCTAGGCCTACTTACTGTTGTTAGCCTACTACTAGGCTGTAACGTATGAAACAGGGACGTGTTTGAGGGAGGGAGAAAGAGAGGCGCTTACTTTAGATTACATTGGGAACATTTTCGCTATATATATAGATTAAACTTAGACAAGAAAATGTTTCACTTTGCTATTTCAATCTTTTTAACCTAATATGGTGTTAACTAAAAAGCATAATAGATTCAAAGCCAACCCTTAACATGCCTCAAATTTGACATTAGGTTTCTAACACGACTAACTTCGGATGAAAATCAACGTGGTGGTGATTATGTCGCTATTTTGCAAACTTGCAGACTGCTGTTCATTTCTCCTTTGACTTGTCAGATTACATCATCTGTGAAGCCAAACATTATTATGTTTCGGTATAAATGTAGAGCCTTCCATATTTGCAAGTTAGCCTACCTCAGTCTGTCTCATTTGATCTGCCACTTGCTGTTGCTCTGTCGCATCACTTGGTACAATGACAGGTTGCTCGTGTGACGCATGCAACAGCACCTAAGCAGATTTTCTAAAATCGTAAAGTTAACTCCTTAATATCTATGAAATAAATAAAAAGTCAAGTAATTTCAAGTCATTTGTCTCAAGTCTAAGTCAAGTCTCAAGTCATGAATAGCAAGTCAAAGTCAAGTCGAGTCTTTTATACATGTTGATCAAGCAAGTCTCAAGTCTTAAAAAAAGTGACTCGAGTCTGACTCGAGTCAAGTCATGTGACTCGAGTCTCCCTATGTCTGGTAATGTGTGCTATTTACACCCTACACCTCTGTCAGAATGCTTTACACAGGACTGCTTTACATTCAGATTAGAGTTATTAATAGGCCTGAGTGTCATAATCATGAAATTTTTGTTAACTAACAAACTGACGGTTGGATGTTTTCACTGAACAAAGATTATGAAAATAAAACACAACTTTTCCACCCGAAACTTAATTTGAAAAGATATTAGTACCAAAACCTTTCAGAATTCTTCACTTTCTGCTGACAAAAAAACAAATGTCTGCCATGTTTTTTGCGCACGCGAGCAACGTGTTTTTGTTGTTACGTCACAGGGTCCCAGACGTTCACATTGCATGTTTGTTTGTAATGGATGCAACCGCGAGATAGGCTACGGCTACGCGCTTCACCTAGCCTGGCGGGCCATCCTATATCATTGAAATGTATAGTCTGGCATCGAACCATTCACCTTGCTTAATCCAAGGGGCGGGCAGAGAATTGTCTTTCAAACTACCTAGGCATGCAATAGGCCAGCGCTTACGACCATATCCATTATCCGGTCGGCAAAACGGCAAATACATCCTTCTTCGAAAGGAATGACTTAAGTGCATTGTGTTGCTCAACTTTCAAAGAAAAGCACAAGTCCAACTTCTCCAAAGTTGACGCCAACGCCGATTCAAACAACCGCTCTTCGTTCGCCATAGCCACCTTCCTTGTTGTTCACCGTCGCAGGACTGTCGTTATCCTGTTAAGCCCGCCTTAAGACTCTCTAATAAAATAGAGCGCTGTGATTGAATAACATCCACGGTGTTAGCCAATAGAAATCCCTATGGTTTGATACTAGACGTACAGGCTGAGCAAATTAATTTGCCGCCGCTGCTGAGCAAATTAATTTGCCGCCGCTAGGGTGCGTCTAGATTTCTAGGCTACGCTTCACCATGACTGCAATGAATTGTTAACAGACATGAACCAAGACATATAGCCCAGCAGCAATCTATCTAAAATGACACATACTTGAAGTACCATTTATGATATGTTGTCAAATATTGAAGTTGTGGGAAGTTTACATGATTTAAGCTGTAGGATGTTTAATTTGTCCCCCATGCTGTTTCATTTGTCCCAGGCTCCCAGCCAGGAGGGACGAATGAAACAAAACACACGTTTGACTTCTCCTTAAATAACTCTTGAACGGTTTTGTTCAGAGCTATACATGCTACTGTATTTGACAAATGACAGATGTATGTTGCTAGTGACAAAATATTAACTTTCAGTGTTTTACGATGTCTTTGTAAATTACGTTTAATTAAAAAGTGTTTAATTCGTCCCGGTTCTTCCCTCTGGCTCATAGGCGCCGATACCGTGGATGCTCCGTCGCTCGAGCACCCACAGAAAATATCGAGCACCCACGTGTGCCAGCTTACATTCCCAGCTAAATTTACATTAATTTAAAATCAAACATGGCAATTGATGTTAAATTCAGCATCTCTCATAATGTGATTGGCTATGTTGCTGTCAATCCCCTACTCCATATCCTTACCACCAATGAGAGCATCTCTCGTAATAAAATTCCTGGCACTTCCCACCTGAAGAATTAACGCAAGGCCTTGTCGGGTCTTCAGCCCCGAATGTTTAAAATGTATATAGCCCTGAATATCATTTTAAAAGTAGTCTGACAAAGCTTATTGTTTTGTGACACAGCTAAACACTGGTACCTCATAGAACGCCTATAACATAGCCTAGGTGGTCGTTTAACTTCATAAAAAGTAAAGCAGATAGAAAGAACTCATGCAAATCTAGCCTACAACACGCAGACAGCTTCATGCGAGGGGGAGAGAGATGGCAAGACATGTGTTGTGTTTTATGATTGTTGGCTTCTGATGGTATCTTGCTAATTCACTGAAGAAAGACTTATGATTATGGATAGAAAGAACATTCTGTATAAAAAATATTAAATCCTACAGCAAGTAGCCTGCCTTGGTAGTGACATTTGAATCATGCAAATCTGAAACACTTCAAAATAAACTTTCAAATAAATCCCAGAGTTCGGTTTTGTTAAAGTTGCATTATTTACCTAATTTACATCTGCATTGGATTACTTTTTTACTGGAAGGGAACGAAATCCTATTTTGAATCTATTACTTAATGTTTCGGGCCTACCCGTGCGCGCCCTTTTCCTCCTCTCTCAGGTTTAAAGGGTAACCGTGACTGGTGGTCTATTTTAAGCAAGCAGAGGTTGGTGTGAAAAGGAAGAGGACTTTTATTTGGTCCAGTAAACAATACAAAAGTAGCCTACAAAGTGTCAAAGTAAACAATGCAAAAGTACAAATGTCAATAAATGGCAATAATAAAGTGTCGACAATAATAAAATGTTCATAAGGCTAAAGGCTTTTAAATTTACAGCAGAGAGAATCCTTGGGATTGGGAAGTCTTGCGTGTTGTACGCAGTAATTCGTTGATCTTGTCAACACAGTCTTTCATTTCCTTCCTGTCCACATCCTGTCCATTTTGGGTAGGCCTAGGAGTTGCGTGACCAACTTTTAAACATTTCTCGGGGGAGAAACCCCTGAATCCCCTCTTACATAGGACATTTCATGTCTGGGCTTAAGTCTCCAATGTTGAGCTCCTAGCAACATGCCTGCCTAGTCCTACCGTAAAAGCTCAAAAGCTCAATTTAATTGTAAATTCTGTGCAACATATGCATACTTTGCTATTGTTTCAACCAGCCTGTTGTCCATAGCCTGTCAAGAGAGTGGCGCCGGAACGATTTTAAAGCTATTTCGCATAGGCTACTCAATGGTGCCATATTTTACACGCATTATAGCGACCCCCACTCACCGGGGTTAGGTGCAAGGTGTTAATAGACGATTGGCATAGCCAGTAGACTAGGGCTGTCAAAATTGCTCAAAAATGACGTTCGAATTTTCCCTCTAAAATAAACACATGTATTTGAATATATTGGAATATCTAGGCTATATTATTTGCGCATTATGTCAGTGGCGCGCATCATGTCATCTGTTTTTAACTTTTTGGAAACTTTTGAATTAACTGAAAGGAGATAAATATTTTTCGTTAGTTTTGGAAGTTTATTTTTACGTAGCCTACAATGGCCAGTTCCGACAAAGCTGAAATTACTCCTTTTGAAACAATGAGTGAGCAGGCCTCGTGTTTGTATGGTTATATTGCTTGACAGGGGGGATCCCAAGCAGCTTTCAGCCATAAGGCTACTTTGAGAACATTTCCTAATTCACCCGACACTGATATTCAAAATGTTGAAAACTATTTCGGCATAGCCTATAAGCAGTTTAATTAAATATAATGTTAGTTGTAAACAAACAGGCTACTTGGTGAGGCTTGGCCTCACAGATGCGCTCGTGCCTTAGATGGCAAGAAAAATCTTTACGATATAGGCCTATTAACTGACCGCCTGATTCACGTTGGCTGGGGGACGGGGGGGCATCAGACATTTGTGCCCAGGGGTCTATGAATTGTTAATCCGGCCCTGCCCCCAACGAATCGCAACTTTCCACCTCTGGGACAGCTTAAAAGAAGACTCCTAACTCACTAAGACTTATTCACAAACCTATTTTCAAAGCGATGCTTTGAAATCCTATGCGGCTACAGGAGCTTCCAATCGCGAGGAAGCAATTTTGCATTGTAGGCATAACTAACATGCAATAACGCCACCAACAACAACCAAAACTAGGCTACTCATTGTCAACATGTAAATTAAATGTAATGTTTCATTGTGAATCAAATTAAAATGTTCTCCTCTTTGCAAACGTAGGCATAGGCATAGTGACAGATTAATTTAATAATGTTACAAAGATACTGCATCAATCCGTATGTTTCATTAGGCTATTTGTTTTGCCTTACTCTTGATTAATTTAGGCTAGGCCTTTTTATTCAGTTATTCATCATCTTCTGTCTTTGTGTAGCGCACGCATTCTCAGACCTGTCACCTGTCACTCATCATTGTAAGGGAGGTGTTTGGAATCATTCCCGCGTTACAATCATCAGCCAATCAAGGTGGTCACTTCAGTCAAGCTCGTGCATGAGTAATGACGTCATCCATAGCAACGAAGACTCTTAGTTTAGGAGTTGTCATTTTTCCTTACTAAGAGTAGGTCTGAAAGGCTTTGTGAATAACTTAATAAGAGAAACTCCTAGCTAAAATCTTTTATTGCTATTTAGGAGTACTCCTAGTGGTAAGATAAAAGGCTTTGTGAATATGGCCCCTGGTGTCTAACCCAATGCATAGCCCATTTACACAAAATAATGGTTGAATATTACTGATGATCATTGTTATTTAAGAACATGCAGTGCACCAAGGGCACCAAAAACATCTTGCTCGTAAAAAATCATCATACCGCATATTGTGGCAGGTCTGTTATTTAGCCTACTTACTGTAGGATGCGCAAACCACAGGCCTTTAGCCTATTTTGGGCAAGCCTGCATTCGAGGCAGGCCTTCTGTTGAAGAATTTTATATAAAGCCTGCACTAACAGTAATCCTCCTACCCCCGCTACCACAGCTGTGGATAGTGTGGCATGCTCATGCGTTATGTCTCCTTGCAAACTTGACTAGGCCTATAGTGCAACCATTTACGTCTTTATAAAATAACAACTTGCCAGATTTGTCTTCATATCTTTGGGCTTCATTCAACATTTTGTTCTTCCACTGGAAATGACTCTTCTACATTTGCTGCCTGCTGCATCCTTTCTGTTTTTATTGTTTGACGTCTTGAGTTAATGCATTAAACATTGTTTGCTGGTAACCTGCCACAAATAGCCTACAGATTCTTGGGTGCGTACATTCTCTATTCTCTCCAAAATGTGCCCGTTCTATTGGCTGGCCAAGTGCGTAATTCTGCGGCATAAAGCAGATGTATTTGTTTTTTGTACAGAAAAATAAAAATAACCTGTCAAGAAGTCAATTGACTAGATTGCAGTCAAGAAGTAGGTCAAATTAATTTACGAAACCAAGACGTGGGTCATAGTTGTCTAAGCCTCTATTGCCTAGCCTGTTAAAAACGTCGCTAGATAGTATTAAATCGCCAACACATTGTTTTCTGCAGAAGCCTACCCTACTGGCTCAATTATCAAAAAGGTGCTTTCTCTTCATATTCCGCAAATGAAGCAGGTAGTTCCGTATAGAGACATTAGAATAAATTAGCGTTTGCGATTGACAACGTTGTGATAAGTAGGCTATAATACTAACTTTGCAAAGTTAACTTGAATGCATCAATTTTGAACAAAGTTGTGTAGGCTACACCGAGCCAGTTGTAGTCTGCATGAACAGTTCTTGCACAAGACACTGTTTTGATTTGCGTAGTTGCGTTACCCCCAACACTGACAATAACGTAGAAAGCAAATTAAGATATTTTTTTGTTTTGTGGAGCGGCACCGGTAGGCTATCAAAAGCAGATTTCGATTTTCATTACCACTGTGCAGCCAAGCCTGAAGCCATACCCAAGTAGCTTAAATTGAGGTAATGTTTAATTATGCATGATTTATTTTGTTATTGAATCGTAGGCTGGGATTCCTCTCGGCAACAATTATGTTTAAAGGTAGCCTCCTGCTTTTTCAGAAGGGGCAGCAGGCAGGCTACTGACAGAGCGATGTGCAGTGGCAGAGCGACTCACAGTGGCTGAAAGTGGTACTAAAGTTTCACACAGCTTCATGCCACGTAATGCGCGACTGAAGTGGCCATTTCAAAGTAATGCCCACTGTATATGAACCCATGCTAAAGTTGACTAAAAAGTGGATTAAAAATCATATATATGAACTGAATCGGATTTTTATCTTAAAATGTACCAATCAAATCTGTCCTTGCATGAAGTCCCCCCTTTTTTGTGACCTCTAACTCTGACTGGTGGTCCATAATAGCTTGCAGGGCTGTCTTTGCCCATTTCTCAAGGGATGAAATTATGTCATCAAGCTGAGACAAGCCCCAGTCTCTTAAAGTTTCCTCCAGGCTCTGCAGTCTGCTGGGACCAGCTCTCGGGTGGGTCTCTGCTCGGTCAACCCAACACAGCATCTTGAAGAAATTATGGGAGAGGAACAAAGAAAGGAGAGGCCTTATTCAAAGTTACATCCCACCATTCCTGTTCCACTCCAACTGTACTGGCTAAAGAAGCAAGCAGCCTAGAAGTCATGGGTTTGATTCTAGGGTGCTCCCTGAGCAAGGCATTTATGCTGTGTTCATGTCGAAAATTCGCAAATCTCGACCTCCGACTTGCATGGAAATATTGTGCCCAATCGCAGCGGCTTCTGTTTCACACAAGAGGCAAACTTCACTCCCATTACATATCTGGCAAAGTTGTTTATCACTAAATTAAGACTACAAATAGAAACATTCACCTGACATGACAATCTTGCTCAAACACAAAAAGCAATTTGAATAACTTATTCATGCGTCCTCTGTAAAGACAACACAAAAATGCAAACATGTTACTGAGGGAATCTATGAACACAGCATTAACCCCGAATTGCTCCAGGGGAATTGTCCCTACAGCTGGTCTATATAAATCCCTTTGGATAACAGTGTCAGCTAAATATGTAAATAACACAATATCATGTTTACTTACAGCTTGTTTATGTGTGTGTGTGTGTGTGTAGTTTTTTAAACTTTTTTTTTTGAACATTCTGATTCCTGATTCCCCAGTTACCAATATATACCTGAGTCACTTGAGGCTGGTCATCTGGTGTTCGACACACCTGGGCATTGATATGAAGGAAGAGCTGTTCCTTCTTCACAGTGGGTTCTATATAACATAGAGATAATTTAAAAAAATAAAAATAAACACATTTTCTCTGAAGTCCTGAAGGATACATCTTAATTTTAGACTCAGACAAGAGGATGTTATCTTTACCTTTGAATAGTGAGTTCTTAACCATAGTTCTTTGGAGAGGTTGAATGGAGGGGTAGCAGGCTGTCAGCAGAATGGCCTCTCCCTCTCTCATCTGTGGGACCAGGGCAGCTGCAGCTCTCAGCAACCCCTCCCTGTCCTCTCGCCTCAAAACAGCAGCACTCTCCTGGGAGCCCCAGCCAGAGGTGGAGAGCTGCACCAACACCTGAGACACAACAAGGTTAAACATTCTGTAAATCCATTTACTGTATGAATTACAATGTAATTCGATCAAGGGTGGGGGACCAAATGCCCCATATAGAAATTCATTAACAAATGGAATTATGTGCTTATATATGTTTTTATTGTATATAGTAATATTACATAGTCCTGTTCTTCCCTTTGTATTATTCTATCTAATGGCATTGATTAAGGATGAATTCATTACAACCATAACTGTATTTGATCTGAACAAAAATCTATGCATTGTTATCAGAGGTGGACAGTAACTAAGTACATTTACTTGATTACTATACTTACATTTTGAGTATCTGTACTTTACTGAGTATTAAGATTTTTGGAAACTAGTGACTTTTACTCCACTACATTTGAAAGACAAATACTGTACTGTTGACTTCACGTTATCATGTTCTTTGATTTCTCAAGTGCTTTTAACACCAACCCCTCAGACTGGGAGACAAGCTCTTGCAGATGGGTGTGGACGCTCACCTGGTAACCTGGATTACAGATTACCTGACCGAGCGACCACAGACTCTCTCCAGTCCTGTTCACCTGTTCACATGCCACATGCAGAAGTTTTCTGACGATACTGCAATTGTGGGGTGTATCAGGAACGGGCAGGAGGAGGAGTACAGGAGCCTGGTGGAGGACTTTGTGCAATGGTGCAAACTCAATCATCTTCAACTCAACACTTCAAAGACAAAGGAGATGGTGGTGGATTTCCGCAGGTCTAAGACCACTCTGCTACCAGTCCCCATTGATGGGGTCAATGTGGAGGTGGTAAGCACCTACAAGTTTCTGGGTCTCCACCTGGACAATAAACTGGACTGGTCAGCCAACATTGATGCACTCTACAAGAAAGGGCAGAGCAGGCTGTACTTCCTGAGGAGGCTGCGGTCCTTCAATGTGTGCAGCAAGCTCCTCAGGATGTTCTACCAGTCTGTTGTTGCCAGCGTCCTCTTCTATGCAGTGGTATGCTGGGGAGGAAGCACAAAGAAGAAGGATGCGGGGCGAATTGACAAGCTGGTAAGGACAGCTGGCTCTGTAGTGGGAGCTGAACTGGAGTGCATCACTTCAATATCTGACAAAAGGACCCTGAACAAACTGATTAACATCTTGAACAATGAGTGTCACCCACTTCACAACACTATTGTTAAGCAGAAGAGCCTGATCATCTGGAGACTTTGCTCACTGCCTTGTACAACAGGGTCATTGAACTGTTCAATGCTTCACTTAAGGGAAGAGAGATAGACTTCTCTGCATAGTCTGTCTGCCTCTTCACCAGAGGCGCACCTTGTCAACAGGCAAACCAAGCAACTGCTTGGAGCCCCGAGCCGCTAGGGGGCCCCCGAGCTGGTCTCAGCGTTTGCCGGTGGGACAAGCGAGATTTTGCGTGCTCCTCTCCTGTTGTAGGCTACAAACAGTAACTTACATCTGTACATGTAGGCCCTATGCTATGGCCTTATAAACAGCGGTTCTGTGTTTAAAAGAGTGAGTTCAAAGAATCCGCATATATTTAGGCTACTATGGTAAACGTTAATCGAGGGTGCAGTGATGACGGATCAACATCGGAGTTTGGCATTTACTCAATGAAGTTATAGGCTAATGTTGCAGAAAGATTGAACATGGTTTGCTACATCTATAATACAATAAACTTCAGCTGGCTAGCGACAGTTAGCCTACAACTAGTTAAGTAAGTAGATGGTTAACGTTATGTTTGTGTTATGGCTGACAGCCCTAATACAGTGTTAATCGTGATGCGAGTAAGGACCAAGCATACGCGTAATTTTTTTTAATGTGTGCCGCCAAAGATTTTTAATATTACACCGTCACTTGTTCTGTTATCAACGATTCTCTTTGGCTGCCAATATTTTGACCCTTTGATGCACCGTTTCTTGTCCTCAAACTGACAGACACCCAGTAGGCTATACTTCGGTCTGCCTTCCTCCTGTAGGCCTAGTCATGAAGATATTAAACACTAACGCAGTTCTGAACTCCCGGTCGGCTGAATGGCCGTTATATCGGCTCAGTCGACATGGAATTAAAACATCACTGAAACACCTCAAGTTTAAACTATAGGACTAATCTACGACATGGGTCGGCGACAGGCGGCCAAAGCTGCCGCCACTGATATTGTTTGGCCCAGTCAAATTATTTTGGCAGTCCTATTTTTTAAAATCGTTTATTTTTACGATATCAATTTACAAATAGCCTATTCACCAATCAGACTGCGAGTTGGTGCTTAAACAAATAATGCACTGGATCCTGCTAGCTGTGCATAGCCCTCGGCTAGCGCTTCAATATTGCACCTCTGTGCTTCTGTTTGGAGCAGATAGGCCACCTTGAAGGTGCCACTGCGTTTCGTAGTGTGGTATGATATTCTTTTCAAACAGCGTTGTTGCATATCAGATACACAGGTTTTGCATTTGTGAAACCGGGTAAGATGAACGCAAAATTTTCTTTCCACTCCTGTTTTTAGGCCCAGCTATTTTTCTCCCAGCTCCCAACTCCTGTAGTTTGCTTCTCACTCTGCATGCTAATATTTCTTGTAAGCAATCAATAAACAATTGTAACATTGTAACATTGTCAGGAGATGGGTCAACCAAGCAGCTTATTTAAGAATAAAAGATAGACTTTATCCAAAGAAGTAATTAGAATAAGTCAGGCTCCGTGTTAAACTGTCCATCAATGCCACAATTACTGTAGCCTAGCCTAGACTGTTATTAGTGCCCCCATTTACTATTCACAATATTGAAAGGGGACTTAAAACAGAGTTCATCAAGATAAATTAATTACTAATTTTGGGTATAGGACCCCAATAAAACTACTTTATATTGGGTTTTTAAAGTAATTTACTGTATTTTATTCTATTCTATTTATTTATTTATTTTATTCTTTACATTTATATTTTCAAAATAACAAGGTTTTTCATGTTTGGAACATTTGGAATAAAAAAAGGTTTTATTTCATACATTTTCCATTGGTAGATTATTTATAGCCTAACATGAACACTGGTCGGTAGGGCCCCCTTGGAATTTTTGCTTAGGGCCCCCACAGACTCTAGAATCGCCTCTGCTCTTCACCCCCTCCATGTTTGGATACTGTCTGTCCACTAGCCACTTTTTACCACTGTCTTTCTGCCTCACTGTTTGCGTGCTATATTAGCACATTAGTACATATGCATAACCCCTCCCTCCATGCCACAGCCGAACTGTGGCCACACTTTTTACCTTTTCTTAAAATAGTTATATATATATAGATATATAGACTTATTCTTACACTGTTGCACTGTTGGACTTACTCATTTGCAGTATCACCGTGACCACTATCACCATTGCACTATCACCGTGACACACCGTGGCACCTTACCTTACTATGCATAGAGAATCACAGGCTCAGTCCCTGTCTCAGTCATTGCAAGCGCCTCTTGATTGATTAATCACCACTATGTGGATACTGTTTTTAGAATTTATTTAGATTAAGTGTTAGTTAGTATAATTTGTATTTTAGTATATTTAGTATATTCTTTATCTTCTACTGTCCTTATTGCTTAGTTGTGTTTTTATATTATATACTTTTAATTACTTTTTCTGCTGTTAGTGAATGTGTGTGTGTTGTCTGTATGCTACTGAGACCTTGAATTTCCCCTGGGGATCAATATAGTATTTATCTATCTAGGCGGAGCCAAAGCTCCACCGGTGGCGATAAGGGTGATTCTTGCGAAACCCCAAAATCTTACGGTACTAAGGATTTGATGGACAAATATGCTATAAATCCCACTGATTACACTATTTAACAATATATGTACATGTGCTTAAACTTGCACACAAGATAATTTTAAACACTCCATATTTTATTGTTATTTTGTATTTTTTATGCGTTTTATGAGTAAATTATCATTACCGCAATGTGTCCTGGCTCAAATCCCAAGTGTTTGATCATTAAGAAAATCCTTATCTTTTACTTTAAAATAAAATAAAGTTCTACATATATTGTTTTAAGTTCAATGCTTCATCAAAATGTGTGTTTCAATAATATTAATATTATAACGGTTATAATATTTAAAATGTTTTGTCATCAGTCATAGTTTTCATTACCGCAATACTTTTGAGTACTGCAATAAAAAGCTGTAGGAATGTAAACATGAAATGGAATTTCCCATCGTGCATCAGTAATAACAGAAGATCAAAGATGGCGTCAAGGTAAGCATGTCTCCTTTTGTCTTTATGTTGAAATTCCATGATTTGTCTAAAAACTGTCTAAACACAACACTAATGATTCTCATTACCGAAATTAGTAACAGTTTTGTGTTAAAACCTTTTTCTTAATTCAAATTTGTTTAGTAATAAGGTAATAAATCACATAATGTCATGGAGGTATTTTTTTTAGCTAGGTCATGCTAGCTAAATCTAAAATTAGCATTTTTGTGTTAGGTCGTCTCAATACCGCAATGCACTTTATCATTACCGCAATAGTTAAAGCCAATTTCGGTGTCGAAAATTTTAATTTCGGTAATGAAAATATTCAAGGATTTTGCATTTTTCAACGTCGTTCATGACATTTTTAATTACTTTTTAATAAGAGACAACCTCAATGTTTTGGAGGGATATTAATGAGATCAATATCATAAACGTTTTTGGGTTGTTACACTGCACTTAATGAAGTAGATACATTGTATCAGAGACCCTGTTACCCTTTTTCCCCCTTTGAATCTCATGAAAATTGCTATGGTCATATCATAGTAATGAGTGGCCTACATCACGTGTAGATTACTGCCATAGACTTAAAATGTCACATTATTGTAGTCATGGAGAGTGCATGTTTACAATTTAAAGATTGATTACTATGATGTTCCTTATCTGTGTTTTTCTTTCCATGATTGCATTCACATTGGCCAGGGGGTATTCCAAGTATGTGGATTAGTGACAAACCTGGGTGAGTTAACTCAGAGTAAGTGGTAAACCTCCTAATAGAAAAGCTGCATGGCTTCATTCTCCTAACAAAGCAATGCCATAGGGCTCTTGTTGTAGGAGGCTTACCACTTACTCTGAGTTAACTTACCCAGGTTTGTGTCTAAACCACGTACTTGAACACCCCCCTGGTTGGCAAAAAGTGCACAAAAGAAAGCTGCAGCAAAGGAAAGTTTGTAGGAAGCACAGAGAAAAGATATACACCAACCCAGAACTTTTAGAGGAATACAGAAGGAAGGAAAAAGAGAGGTGATGGATTGGTTTAGGTGGTGTTCTCAGTCAACGAGTAGTTTTAGAAAATCAGTGAGCAATTTTCTCGAGTGTCTCATAATGCCAAAACCTTAGGCCTTAGGCATGCGTTTTCAATGAACAGAACGACGACAACTTGTCAAAATAAAAGTCCAACAACCGCAAAGCAGCATTGCCGTTTTTGTTCCAAACCTGTTACCTGATCACGTCACATCTGAGTCAATGGGCTAGTCCAGTTCCAAAAAGACAGAACATGGTCAAGCAAATAATATTTGTTTCATAAAAATTTATTTGTTTTATGATGTAACCTTTGCAGATGATTTCTCATCTTTTGCTACTGGGATTGTCCAACCATTCCAACAAATGCACACAAATACGAGTCAGCTGAATGTAGGCTAGTTTACCTCCCAGTATTAAACTCAGTGTTTATGAATACTTCACAACTTGTAAAGTAAAGTGACATTCGATGTAAATATTTACAAAGGCTGGAAATATTAAATTAATGGTATCCTTTAGGAAATATTGGAGGCAAATTTAAAACCTGAGTTTAACACTGTTGCAGCCCACGCCAGCTTGGTCACGCCAGTTAGCGCCACTAGATGGAGTCATTTTGCCACTGACCAAGCACATCCAGTACTGGCGGATGCATGTGAAGTCAGACTGGATAATAAAGATTATAGCGAAAGGCTACCGTCTACAGTTCACTACACCCCCACCCCTGTTCAATGGGATTGTACAATCCCACGCTACAGGGGAATCTGCCCGTGTTCTACAGGGGGAAATAATTTCCTTGTTAAACAAACAAGCGATCAGAGTAATCCCTATCGAGCAACGACGCATTAATGCGCTTTGTGCGCCCGGGCGATTGGTTCACCTCAGTGGATCTGACCGATGCGTTCCTACACGTCCCGATCTATCCGCCCCACAGAAAGTTCCTTAAGGTTCGCCTTTCGAGGTGTAGCCTACGAGTGGCTTGCCCTCCCATTTGGCCTTGCGCTCAGCCCCAGAGGCTTCGTCAAGGTCACCGAAGCGGCTATCGCGCCGCTCCGGGAAAAGGGTTTACGTCTGGCTACTTTTATAAACGACTGGCTGGTGGCCGCGCACTCATACCAGGAAGTGCGGCAACATACGGCTCTCCTAACGGAGCACCTGTTGTTACTAGGCTACAGACCCCCACCTTTATAGGGCTGTCTCTAAACTCTGTCTCATTCAGAGCACGCCTGTCACGCTTTTCTGCAGGGGGGTGAAGGGGGTGAAATTCAGGGTCTGCCTCAGACTCCTGGGCCTCATGGCGTCAGCCTTGGTGGTCGTACCTCTCGGCCGTTTATACATGAGGGCTGTCCAGCGATGGATGGCATCGCTGGGATTGAATACCTCGCGTCACGGCCATCACCCCGTCGCAATCTCAGCAGCCTGCTGCGCTAAGGCCCTGGAAACGCCCACTCTTCCTCAAAGAGGGAACTACAATGGGCGCTGTCCTACACAGGAAAGTGGTGACGACGGATGCCTCGCTGAGTGGCTGGGGAGCTACTCACGAGGGCAGGTCGATAAACGGGTTGTGGGACTCACACATGCAATCTTTGCACATAAACCGTCTAGTACTGATGGCGGTTTGGCTCACACTCAGACATTTTCTGCCCGTCCTGATAGCATTATGTCTTGATCATAACAGACAACACCACAGTGGTGGCTTATGTCAACAAGCAGGGGGGACTGAGGTCTCGTCATATGCACACGTTGGCACACAGACTGATTTTATGGAGAAGCACGCGGCTCCTGTCACTGAAAGCCACGCACGTCCCCGGTGTATTGAATTTGGGTGCAGATTTATTTTCCAGGGGCAACCCCCGCTACGGAGACTGGAAACTCCACAGCAATGTGGTGGCTCAAATCTGGTTGCGAACTGGTCGGGCGAAAGTGGACTTATTCGCCTCCGGGGAGAATGCGCAATGTCTGATGTTTTTCTCCCTGCGCGATCAGAAAGCCCCGTTAGGGAGAGATGCATTGCCACACCAGTGCCCACACGTCCTGCTCTATGCCTTCCCTCCTTTGGAACTGATCACTCCAACACTTGCCAGGGTGCGGGTAGGGGTGGGCGATATATATCGTCTGCGATAATATCGTGATTGTTGTTTTAACGATGTGCAAATTGACATTATCGAGTATTTAAATTACTTATGGGGAAAAAACACTCGAAATCACGCACTGAAGACTCATACATTCCCAGGAGGTAGGCTATGCGGGAGAAGTGCAGCAGAGCAAGTGTCACGTGATCACTAGTGGGTCACAACGTTGTCCCACGCACGCCTAATGTTTATTTTGTGCAACAAAAGTAGCCTACTTGGGATTTTATGCGGCTACTCCTGTTCAAGTAGCATTGATGAGACAGTCACGTTATATGGAGACATTATATGGAGAGAAAACATTAGCCTTTGAGTATTTTAATAGTCAGTTGTAAACAAATAACTATTCTCATGTAACTCTTTTGTAAATGGACTGAAGTTCGCTCTAAATATCTACGTTTACCGATTATGCTAACCGTTAGCATCTCTATGGGATTTCTCATATACATTAGCCATTAGCTAACGCATTAGTTTCTATTCTGTAACTTGGAATGCTAACCTAAGTGATTGCTCTAAAACAAAACATATAAGGAAATAACTGAGATGTAGGCTACTCTGTTGGTCTGCTCTTAGTTTTACAGTGAATCCTATGTAAAGGTTTGAAAGGAACTTCAGCTTCAGACTTTCTCTTGGGAAACTGTTAGGCCTATTCATCTTCTCTAATGTAGCTGGCTAGACCATGTCATTGCCACACACACAAGTGGGGGCAGAATTGGAAATGTGTCAGAGTGACAATGCATTGGTTGATTTGGTTAAAAAGTCACTGGTTAGGTTATTGGTTATTATTGTAATGATGCTATTCATAAATAATGAGCTGCAAAGTAACTCAGACTTTAACAAAACATTTTTTTAAAGGATATCGACTAATTATCGTTATCGTCAAAATCACAAAAAATATTGAGATATTATTTTTTGTCCATATCGCCCACCCCTAGGTGCGGGAACAGAGCCTCTCACTCATTCTCATAGCCCCGCGCTGGCCAGGGAAACCCTGGCTTGCAGAGATAATCCCGTTAATCCACTCCCAACCGTGGCCGCTGCCCATCTGTAGGGACCTACTGTCCCATGCGAACAGGGAAATATTTCACCCTCATCCAGAGCGCCTGGCCCTCTGAGTTTGGCCCATGAAAGGCTGAATCTGACAGCTGCAGGACTGCCCTGCAATGTCATAGGGACCATTCAGAGCGCTAGGGCGTCATCAACTAGGACGTTGTATGATAGCAAATGGCGTGTATTTAATGATTGGTGTATTAAAACAGGGATGATAGCCTTCCAGTGCTCTGTGGACGTTATCCTTACGTTTCGGCAAGACTTACTGGATAAAAACAAGTCCTTCTCCACTGTCAAAGTTTATCTGGCTGCCATTTCTGCCTGTCATGTAGGCTTTGGAGACAAAACAGCGGGCCAGCACCCTCTCATACGACAATTTATAAAAGGGGCTCGACGCCTCTGCCTGGTTTCTAAACCACTGGCCCCTTCATGGGATCTGCCGATGGTTTTGGATGTTCTGTCTCGCCCTCCCTTCAAGCCATTACAACAGTTGGATCTTAAAGTGCTCTCACTCAAGACAGATTTGTTGGTGGCTTTGGCTACGGCTAAATGCGTAAGCGATATTCATGCCCTATCTGTGAATACAGCCTGTATGCAATTTTTCCCGGGTGACTTGAGGGTTGTATTAAAACCCAACCCAGCGTTCATTCCGAAGGTTTTCAATCCGTCACTGTCGTGCCGGCCGATTAAAGTATTTGCTTTTAACCCACCGCCTTTCACCTCCCCGGAGCAGGAGCGGCTGAATGCGCTCTGTCCGGTTAGAGCATTGCAAAAAATGGAACAGCTTTGGTTCCATTGGTTGGTTAGCTAGACTGAATGATGTTGCGCCGTAGAATATAAGGGAGGAGGAAGGATGAAATATGGCTTCTGGGGAACCCGCGAGGGGGGCGTGTCCCATAGTGAGATACCTCACTCATGCTATCAGAGAACCGGGGGTTACGGGAGTAACCTTAAGGTCTTGTAGGCTAATCGTATCTTAACCTATTTTATGCAGGAGGAGGTTTGTTGCACTTAATGTTCTGTAGTATACATTACTAATAACTAAGTAAGAACTTTGTGAGAAGAAGTGCTTTGTCAATTTTTGACCCGCCCCGCCCGCAATATTTTCTGATGAAGCTTACCCGCACCCGCCCGACCCGCGGGTGACCGTAGGTTGCTTACTGAGTCAAACCACTTGCTGAACTACATGTTTCTATGTTTCTATTTACCTGATAGAAGCCTACTTTTCCATGTATAACCCGTTCATCGGTAGGGGGCGATCAATTACCAACAGGTACATAACAGAGACATAATTGACAAGCGTGATTTATTTTTGCGAAAAGAATAGCACAAATTTGGCTATATTCTTCCACATCAGTCTGTTCTCATTATTCTTTTGGTGAGTAATTTTGTTCAGAAAATATAAAATCAAAATTAACAAAATTAAGGTCATCCAATCTGGCTCTTTCACTTTCAACATGACAGCACTCTGTGTGTTTTTGCATGGATGTAGGCATAATGTGGTTGCAGGGAGTGGGATCACCTATTTTGGAATTTTACCTGGATACAACAAATGCTATTTTTTGATTGGCTGTTGGGTGGCTATTTATTTTTTGATTGGCTGGTGAGTGCTTAGACACTGTTTTTCTGTGTGAGAAATACAAGGTGTGGTACTGTATGTGAGGTGTGAACTGGTTGAAATGTGTTGTCTCATGCCCATTGAGAACCCTGCCTAATGCTCATAACAGAGATGATGAGCGATTATAGGACACCCTGTGTCTCTGTGAACCTCATAGACTGGTATTATCTGGTAGATTATCAGATTTTGTGTTGGGTTTTTTTCTTTAGAAATACCATCAAATACTAGCCTAGAAATCTAGACGCGCCCCTAGCGGCAGCAAATTACATTTGCTGGCAGGGCTAGTCTAGCAACTCTCCGTTGGCTTGTGAGCTCCAGAAATCGAAACTTAATCAGGCCAATGAAATCGTGTATAGAGTCGTTAGGTGGGCTTAACATAATGATTGATGGCAGAGTTGCAACGGTTTGGCTTGAATTCCCTGCTACTTGAAAACAAATAAGATGGATGTTGCTGCTGGCGAACAGTGTGACACGAGTTAAGCTTTTATTAAGTTGGCAAACGTTTGAACTAGCCAACTAGCTCCGCTGGTGGGAAACGCATGGGACTCATAGCGCTGCCGCTGTCCTATTGCTTGCAGAGGGAATTTGAAAGACAACTGATTATCCCGCCCCTCGGACTGAGCGCTGCAAACGGTGAGTGCCCAGACCCTACATTTTAATGTGGTTCTGGCTCGTCAGGCTAATCAAACTGTAAATGTGTATGTGTGTGTGTGTGTGGATTAGTTAGTTAGTTAGTTAGTTATAATAAAGAAGGGGGCAAGGCTGTAATCATACAGGAAATGAGGATCTAACCACGGTCATGTCCATGTCAGTAAATGTTTTCATGCATGCAGTGTGTGCTATGTATTAGTTGTCCATTCCTGAACTTCATGCAAGAATTTTTTTTATTGATAATCCCTCTAATGTTTTGAAGAAGCAGAGCAAGCATGCAATTGTTGCACGCCCACGTTTCTAAATAAAACAAAACACACCTTGTTAAGCTTTGCCTTAATATCTGGACTTATTCTTCTTAGCACAATTTTTGTTCATATCATTATAGTGACTTTTGTAATTATTAATCCCTAATCAATGCCATTAGATAGAATAATACGAAAAGGGGAAGAACAGGACTAATACTATTAAACGCTATTGTAAAAAGAAAACGTATATAAACAAATCTGTTCATGAATTTGTATATGGGGCACATACAATATTGCCTTTATGGCTACGGCCTACAACAATATATTGACGTGTTACTTAAGTATCACTTCATTACACAGCAATGGCATTACTTACCGATCTTGATAAAGGGAACTTACTTTGTCAGAACCTTGTACCTCCGGCTGTTGAAGAAAGTCACTGATGACCTTCTCCATAGATTCCTGTAGATCTTCCTTTTCTTGTGTAGGGTGGAGCATGAGGGAAGGGTGAGAGGAGACTAACCCCTCTGGAGGGCGATAGGAGAGGGCCAGCATAGGAGGGAGAGGGACCCCCTTCCCCCCCAAGAGCTGGTAGTTCAACAGAACATCCTCAGTGAGGGTATTGAGTTGGGGAGAGCTGCAGGTCAGGCAGTCCAGCCCCTCCCCCACAGAGGGGCCCATTGAGCCATCTTCTAGGAGGTACATGACACGACAGGGAGAACCGAAGGTGTCCAGGTAAGTATAGCCCCCAGCCTCAAAGGTAACAGCCTTCAGGATAAACAGGGAGAACAGGCCTGATTGGGTGTTGGAGGGGGATCTGCACACCCAGGAGGGGCACAGGCAGAGCAACATTCGACCTGAGAACAAAAGCAACAAAAGATATTTTTCATTCCTGATATAACTTTGAATATCTGGCGATACCGATACCGGGGATGGACAGTATTTCAAATACAAAATAGTATTTTGTCATTTGTATTTTATTGGATTGAAGAAAATGACTGTGTATTTTATATCCAGGGTTGGGACAGATTACTTTGAAATGTAATCCATTACTGACGACAGATTACATGGCAATTTTTGTAATCAGTAACGTAATCAATAGGATTACCCAAAACATGTAACATAATCTGATTACTTTACTTTTTACACAACTTGCACACGACAAACACATTCTTATTTTCCACAGTCTTTATTATTTAAGATGTGATATTGCAAAGTGCTGAATGCAGTTTTCTGGACTCGAACCGGTCTATCGGTCAGCGTCAACGGCTCCTCCATCTTAGGTTTTGATTTGAACCTTTTTCGTCAAGAAACTACACAGGCAATAGAGCTGGTAAGTCCCGCCCTTTCCGCTATCCCCGCTGGACCTCTAGATTGAAAAATCGTTAATGCAAGTGAATGTGAGAAAATAATTATTTTCTGGTCCCGTTTGAATTTTGCCATGAATGTGAACATATGCTGTCTGTGAATTTTTAATATAAATTTTCGTGTAAAGATTGCTACAATTGAGCGGGTAGAAGTTTGATGCGGTTAAACTTTGTGTGAGAGTACTTTGTGGACTACAACTTTCCGCTAGACGACAGCTAACTAGTTTCCCATAACAACCATCAGTTGGTCGAGATGTAGAGGGTTATTAAGATCGACTTTGAACACAGTGAACCATAAAACTTTACAATCACACTGTATCATAGTGTGTGAAGCTAGACATGTTTCGAATATTTTTGTTACCATGTGTGTTTATTCCTGCCATTACAAAAACTAGCATCTCAGTTAATGTTAACGATTAGAGCTAGCTCACGTCACAGGCGACATGTAGTCTTTCTCGTTATGTCTTTTCCACAACTGATAGCCGAAGAATCATAATATACTGTCAAACTCATAACATGAAAAATTATAGTAAAAATTCACAGACAACATATGTTCACATTCATGGCACAATTCAAACGGGACCAGAAAATAATTATTTTCTCACATTCACTTGCATTGACGATTTTTCAATCTAGAGGTCCACTGGGGGTTTAGCGGATGGGCGGGACTTACCAGCTCTATTGGATGATAGTGACATCTAGTGGACAAACGAATGGACTGCTTGTCAAATTAAAACATTAGTTAGGCTATCATAAAAAAGTTGCAACGTTTGCAAGATAAAATGTAATCAAATAATCCCCAACAATGTAACTATAATCTGATTTTTATTGTAATCTGGGCGTGTAATCTGTGATCCGTGTAATCCAGATAACATGTTACTTCAAAATATCAAAATACTTGGTGTGTAATTTTGTTTAAAATGCTGCCAAATATTTTTGGTAAAACCAATAGTTTTTGGTGATCTGTTTTAGGGCTGGGATAAACGATTATTTTTTAAACGATTAATCTAGCGATTATTTTTTCGATGCATCGATTAATCTAACGATTCATTTTTTCAACTCGATTCGATTATCGATTAACTCCCCATTAATTCACTAATAACTTATACATGTTTATTTACATATCTGAATGAATAAACATGAATTTCTTAACATTGCAATATGTTTATTGCTCTTAAGATTCAAAAATAAAAGACTAGGCCTATACAAGTGCAAAGTAATGCATTCTTAGTCAGAGGCAGCATTCAATAAAGTTCAGTAGTGTATGTCTAATTGAGTGTCATTTTAAGACGTTTGTGTGGGAATCCTTGCAATTAACATTAACACAGTTAAAAGGCTGTTGATATGTGGATGCAATTCATAACGTATTTAGCTCAAATAACGGTTCGTACTTCTCCTTTGGACAAGCACTTCTGAGTCTTGGAAAACACTTTTCCATTTACATCGGGATTTTGCAAACATTCAGAGTCAATAAAATGACCATCAGTAACGAATAGCTACAAGCAGCTGCAAGTAAGCATGCTAAACTTGACATCCAAACAGTATTCTAATGTTAGCTTTGAGATAATGTACTATGTTGTGATAAGACCAGAGTTTACTTTAACTTTAATGCAGCAGTTTTGAACAAATTTGCGCAGCATGGTCACGATGCTAAGCGGATTTAGTAGCAATTTAGCCCACTGTGTTCTATGCAGTGCTTCTATGTGGCAACAACAATCCTTCAACAGTCGTGAATATTTTGTTAAATGCACATGCAGAGGAGGAGCAGCAGGCTCGTTACGGAGAGAGAGCGGGCGGGGCGAGGAAAGGCTGTGTTAGTAAAAAGTGCAGGTCAATGAAATTATTTTATCTTATCTGAAATTTAAATAGTAGGCCTACAACATAGAACATCAATGTGTGGTGGCCGGTTTTGATTTCGTGGTGCCCAGCCACAGATTAGTCAACGTATGGAAAACATTGAAGGTGTAAAATTAAAAATATTTAGCAGCACACGTTATGCTTGACGAATCGACGCTCATATTTTGCGTCAACGTATTTTTTGCGTCGGCGTCATCGATTACGTTGACGCGTTGTCCCAGCCCTAATCTGATTACATCATAAAAGTGCAAAACAATGAATGTAGCCTCTGACTGGTCCTGGCTTAGTCATTTGCACAGACTTATTCATATTGAGATTCAGGAAGATGATCCAGTGAAAGATGAGTAACGTGTAGGTTGCTCACAGACACAATACACTCTCTCTCTTTCTGAGCATGTTGCTGGGCAATGTTTCAAGTAGTTTTATTGTCATGTACTTATAAAATTAATTATAAGTGATGAAATTCTACCAAACTTCCTCAGCCGCCGAAGAAAGAAGAGTCGTTGTCTTGCTGACTTTGTGACCATACGTATATGGTGTGACCAGCTCAGATCCTCACTGATGTTAATTCCAAGGAATCTGAAGCAGCTGACTCTCTCTACTGCTGTGCCTCCAATACAGATGGGTGTGTGCTCTTCCTGCTGTCTCCTGTATTCCACAATCAACTCATTGGTTTTGCTGACGTTGAGCAGCAGGTAGTGTCTTGGTGAGTTCCTAAGTGCTGTTGTTCTGGCACGTTCCCTCATTTTTCTTGATCATCAATAGGTCAATTAACTTCATGGGCTCTATCTTGGCGATCTAAAACGCATGGTCACTAGAGAAAAGCTTAAATACATTTAGGGGTGTGTCCAGTCCACATTCAGGGTGGTTTTGTTATCAAACTTGGGGCGCTTGGCACAAAAAGGAGGTTCTTATGTTACTGAAAGAAGAATTCCGGTGTGATATTGACCTAAAGTGTGTTGAAACATGATACCGAGTGTGAACATATGTCTCATAGCTCATCTCGGCTTGTCCCCTGCACTCCGAAATCTGGCACCAACAGTGCTACCAACAGGTTTTCAAAGGGGGTGCCTCGAGCATCAGCCTAGCCATGCAAATAAATCACAGATTTCGGAGTGCAGTCACACCGGAATTCTCCTTTAATGTGTTTTGGCCGTAACATCCTTTAAACCAATGAAAATGACATATGTTATTCCTAACATCAAGCAGCACAACTTCAAACAGCGCATTGGTAGCGCATTTGATCACAGTCAGTGCCGCATTTGAAGGAATCTGCTTGCACACGAGACCGTATGGAACAGGTATTCCACTAAACCATGCTTAACTAAAACCTGTTTGTGACTAGCAGAGTATATGCCACACGTGTCTGCACTCGTAGGAAAAAGCTTTGCGTCGGGAAAAGAATAAGCTTTGCGCCAGGTTTCTAATCGTCAAAATAGGGCCCCGTATGGGATATGCCATTTCTAGGCTTTTTCCCCCCGAAATTGCACTGTGCCTACTTCAGAGGGCACTGTTCCCACCTATTTTTGCCTACAATCAAATGCTTGACCTCTTAAGAACGCTAAGACCCTGTAATTTCTTAGGAAACAATCAAAATAAAAAAATAATTTCTTTCTACCGGGTTACAAACATCTATGAACTGACCACATTTCATCCATCTAAGTCACTTGAGTCACTTGAGAAACACAACTCAGCCCTAGCACCAGGTCTTGTGAAGCTGTGTGTAAAAGTAGATCAATATAGAAGAAAAGATGAATGGTTTACACAATTATTTGTAAAGGTATGTCCAAATGTCCATGCGACAGACTCCCCATAGGACTTTTGGTTATCCAAAATGCATACTGACAATAAAAGGCTTACTGTATATGAACCCCTTGGTGTAGAAGCATAATCATGGTCCCAAATGAAAGGTAACACACTGAAGTTTCTTGTCAACTTATATTGGATAAAACAACATGAATATTATATTTCTATGGATTATTGTGGATATTTCAAGACCCAATATACTGCATATTGCTACACAATGGCTAGAGGGTAGGGAAGCACTTTCTCATTTCGAAATCGAAACACATGCAACCAGTTATGTGCAATATTGTTCAAAAAGTTGCCCCATGTATCACCTAACATATTTGTTGACAGTTTGCAGATTTATGGCATGAAAAGGCAGAGAAAAGCTGTTGCTCTCAAACACTGTCCACTTAATCAACAGAGTCAGGTATGAAGGAACAGATTAAATAGACAGAAGGTTTGCAAAGTGATTTCATGCTCCTTTTAAAGAGTATTTTAGTATTTTTAAAATACAGTAGGCCTACTTTATTTTGATACATGGTGTGGCTACTGTATTTTGTGGTTTATTTTGATAGACTTAAGATCAGGGTTAATGTATTTCTGCCCATCCCTGACCGATACCAATCTGATACCATCACTAGTAGAGACAATAGAAATCTACCCCAGTGAAATTGCATGATATTCTGTTGGAATATCATGCCATTGGAAACGAGGTATTCATGAAATTATACCCTTATGTGGTCATTATTTCTGCAATTAAGGTAGATTGTCAATTACCTGGGCATTTCTTGCCACCAGCCAGCAAAAGTGAGAGGTATTTATCAGGAGATGCCATGACACAGATTATTACATCACACCTGCCAACATCTGCAAAAAAAAGAATACACTTCATATAATACATCCAATGTGAGGCTATGTCATGTGTATTGCATTAACTGAAAAAGCATTTAACACTTTAGTTTAGGGAACACGATATTAACCATTAATACATAAGTAACGTCTGTATTTATTGGTGCTCAATAAGATCTGTATTAATTGTCATTACACATTTATTATGTCTTTATTCAACAATTTCTTACTTACACTGAATAGGTGATATGAACTAGTATGATTATTCTTGGTAAATCATACTAGTTGGTCTTGATCTAAGGTTATTGATATATAACGGATCAAAATAAAAACTAAATAAATACTGGCTAAGAGTGGAACTTCTCACTGAGGTCACCAACAGGACATACAGGGGAATTACAACTATCCAACTACGTTCCCATTCTTCCTATTCTACGTACAATTATCCAACTACGTTCCCATTCTTTATTGTATTTCCTTGTGATGAATCAGAAAAAAAAAAGAAAAAAAACATAGTCCAGTATTTCTTTCGAAATTGAAATGAAGTTGTATGCAACAGCAAACCCTAGCTTGCTAACAGGTTGGAATTTTGAAATGTCATGTGACGTGATGTCGTGCAACAACGTGATGCAATCGACTCCTACAGACTTTCCCCTAAAGATGCTAGCTGCAGCAGCAACATTTCTGGAAAGGTACTGGCTTGATGAAATTCATTCTGGACTCTCTATCCGACCACATAAAGACCTCGGGATACTTCGGTTTGGCTTTAGGGACCCTCTACTCACTACCACGTAAGTGTAATGTTGTTTGGAACTGTAGAAGAGGTATAAAAATAGCGTTTTGTAGCGGCGAAATGACATGCCCTGGTCACTTCCAGGCTAACGAGTTTTGACTAAAAACGGTAAAATCGAACTCTCAAAACACATCTGAATGACATGATTTTGATGTCAACTCAACGTACTCCCAATCATCCGTAAATTGATCTAAAGTGCATTTTACTCCGGATAATTCCTTTAAGCCTACACATTTCCTCACTTTCTTACTCGGCCTTTAAACGTCTTCTTAAGTGACACCCCGAAACATTATTGCACAGGCAGCACACACAGTAGGACTCTCACAAGTAGCAAAAAACTGGCATGACCGATGTACCGAGTAGCCTAAGCCTAATATGTTTATTTATCTTCCAACAAACATAAAAACGGCGCAACAATCTAATCTTAAATAATTACAATTGTGAATTTATGTGAGCAATGATGGATTATTGAATGAGTCTACCGAGCCCAAGAAGCCAAAGTAGTTGCGTGAAGTCACTACCTCTATAAGTCAAAAAGCAAAAGGCTATGAATCTGAACAAATTTGGGTGTTGCCCTTCTCCTGCTGACCATCCCAAAAATGCACCAGAATACAGGAAATCACATCTACCAAATTCAGAATTTTCTGGGGGAGTACCCCCAGAACCCCCGACCCGTCTATACCCACTTGTACAAATAGGGTCCACTAGGGTCCTTATTCATATGTACCCAAGGAGACAGTTAATAATCCATCACTGTATTAATACATAACCTCACTGTATTAATGTATAATGTAACATTATAGCGTGACATTTGTGTCAATAATCACCAAGCACAGGTGACTCCGCGTTGTGGGAGGGGGCCCCCAAATCAAATTCTGCTTAGTATAGGGCCCCCAAAAGGCTCGGGCTGGCACTCCCTATACGCACACTAACACAAGTTGCGTAGATCCCCGCAA
Organism: Alosa alosa; assembly: GCF_017589495.1. Classification (NCBI taxonomy): domain Eukaryota; kingdom Metazoa; phylum Chordata; class Actinopteri; order Clupeiformes; family Clupeidae; genus Alosa; species Alosa alosa. Next base: position 18,498,645 of record NC_063209.1, on the reverse strand, counting down.
GTTAATAAAGGCCCCCTTCCCCGTCTCTCCTTGAGTCAAGCTATAGTGACAGATAAGTATACAGTTATAGCGACAGTGCCTCATACATTAAGAAGGTGAACATGAAACCGAATTACCATTCAGGGCATGAAAAACAGAAGAAACGGGAACAGCGGTCGGGGAAACTTGCGTTCCTTCCATGGTTTGATGTCAACATGCATCTCTCCAACATGCATCTCTGTTGCTGGCCTAGCCTAGGCCTACCTAACAGGGAAGTGAATCCCCTGATCTGTCTGTGGCTTGCTTGCCAGCCTTTTCCAGTCACAGTACTTCGTAAAGTTGTGAAATATAATTACATATCCTGTTTTTTTAATGCGGCCGACTGGCTACATTTTTTTTTAAATAACCGCATCATTAAATGCGTTCATAATAACGTGCAGCTCGGGTTAGCAGTTTTTCAGCAGAAACTTGCAAGGACCCATTTAAACTAATAGGTGATTTCACTCTTCCCATACATTTTTAAAATAACTAAATTGTTTTACAATATTTCAGTCAAGCTTTAGTTATAGATAGCCTACAACTGAACTTATGCAAAATGGAAAGTAGTCTGTATTAACTTTGATTCGCTGTGCTGCATGGACAATAGATGCACATCGTAAATTAGGCCTATATGAAGTATTCAAATGATTGTTTAAAATAGTCTACGTTTAATATGTGTTAGTGGGGACCAGACCCTTACAAAAAAAAAAAATAACTGCATTACTTCAAGTGTCAAACTGCAGATTTCTGAGTATGAAAATCGCAGTTTTGGAGAAAATATTTGCAGCTCTTATGCAGGGAATGCAGTATTTTAGAGGCAAAAAACTGCATAGTACTGTACTATTTTGGACATGAAAATACAATACTGCAATGTAGCCTACTGTAGTATATCTGAACTGTAGGCTACTTTGAAAAAGTTATTGCAGTTATTTTTTGCAAGGGGATATGTAGGCTACAGCAAGCATCAAAAGCGCCGGACCGCCTCGAACCTAGGGGAACTGGTGGTGTACCTGCCGCTGCTGTGTATGTCCGCTGAACAGGAGTGTCTGTTGCCAGGGGTGGGACCTTTTGCGCAATGAAACTCCAGACACACGTTGTGTGGCATCAATTGAAGTGTTTCCCTCCCTTGTAAACCTGGCAAAATCTGGAAACGTTTCATTTGCCAAAAATTAATTGGAACCGGAGACCCATAGGCTACCGGAGGGAAATGGACATCTAACTAGGGATCGGCCGATATATCGGGCCGATATTTACGTTTTTTTACGTGTATTGGCATCAGCCGATAAGCGGCTGCGTTCGCCGATAGTTTTTCCCCGCATTATTTACATACAGGCGTCCAAAGGCAGCTCTGTGTTGCTGGAGAAGCTGCAATTCACGTGCTGACTGCCCCTCCCCGACAAGCAGACTGCTGAAAGCCTGCTCTTCAAGACAACAGTAAAATTTAAACTTTCAAAGCATCTTTTAACTGTTTGACTTAGCTGAAATATTGCCATACACTTTGAAGGTGGAAGCAAGTTTGTGGGTCCAAATGGAAAACGCGAATGATGGATAGATAGGTACTTTATTTAATGCTTAATGCCTCGTTTATAGAACTGCTTGCCATTGTATTTAGTGAGCTGCAAATAGCTAAGTTGTAGGCTAGGCTAGCGGTAGCTGTTACAAACACTGGTCACTAAGTAATGCCAACGTTGTTCCGTGGTATTTATGGTGTGAGTTTTATTCCGTGTGAGTTTTATTCAGCGACCACCTGGCTGAGTGTTGGACGCGTGTGGTGTGTGTGTCTCCTTCCCTGAATGCCTCTTCTATAAACCTGCTTGCCATTGTATTTAGGGAGCTGTAAATAGCTAAGTTGTAGGCTATCCGTATATGCTTGCGGTAGCTGTTACGAACACTGGTCAATCATATGAGGACGCGTGTGGTGTGTGCGTCTCCCTCCCCTTCTCCCTTCGAGCTGGGCGGAGTTGCCATCGCAGTGATATAAGAGCTTTAATAATGAGAGACGTGTTATATGTAGTTGACTTAATTCGTGTTAACGTTTACCATGTTCCAGACATACCGTGTATGCCTTACTTTTTTAGAGCCGTTTGCTAACGTTATCATTATCAATCCAGTTCAATAGTGGTTCGTCAGCTACCAAACAGAAGTTTGTGTGTGCATCTGTGAGACGCACGCATCACAGCGATATGAGAGTGCTGCGCTACCTGAAGAACAGATTTTAAAACTTTGAGAGATATGTTTTATACCTTTTGACGTTGATGCCGTTTAGAACAGAAACATCTGACACCACGTTATTTTCTGTAACGTTCTGTGATTGACAAATCTTGCAGCTTTTTTTAGAAAAATATAGACATAGAAAAATTGAAACCATGCAGTCTTAAATTACAAATCAAGCACTTAATTTCAATAGCTACTTTTCAGGCTTATTGTTTTTTTTAATTATTTAAATGTGTTGACAAAGGACATTTTGTGATGACCTGAATTATGTCTTATAGTCAGCAAGCAATGCATCATCAAGGCTGTAAGATGTTGATGAAAGCATTTTGCACAGTTAACCATATCCAGTGCACCCATCCATAAGTTCAATAAATGTTCCTTTTTTAAATTGAGACTTAACATTTGTTATCATCATTTGTGTAATTATGTGTCATTTGTTTGATGTAAATTGAGGGAGCAAAATAAAAGCAGTATCGGCTCCAAATATCGGCTCAAGAAAATCGGCAGCCTGTATCGGTCATCGGCTAAGGCTGATGGAAAAAAATCGGTATCGGCACTAAAAAATCCATATCGGTCGATCCCTACATCTAACCGCTGAGTAGCCTAGCCTGCAAATGTTTTACATCGATACAATTGACTCTGATATGTCATATAGGGCTATTTTGTTTGGTTTTAGTTTGTATTGTCAGCTAAGTGACTCGGTCAACCAACTATGACCGGCAAACGACTCAAAGTAAGCCATTGTTTGTATAAACAGTCCGTTTTAATACACTATCTTTAGCCTACAAATTATATTGGTCAATGCCTCGTTTTATACTGTACATGCGTATAAATGAGCTCTTACCTTTTCTAGGGTTTTGAGTACGGTCTCTAGTCTTGGGAAGAGCAAGTTCACATAATATTTGCTGCAAGGTCGAGTAGCTTTGGGGCAAAAAGCTGTCCATGATAAGCAGACTGTAAAATGTGTGTTGTGTCCTTTATACTAATGTTAACACTGAAAGATGGGTCAGTCTGAGGCAGGTAGTGCATGACTTTAAGCTTAAGTGAATGTTCCCGCCCCCTTCTCAAAACCCAACCCCTAGATCACTTCTTAGCATTTTCTCAAACTGGGTGGTTCAGATTCCTAGGTCCTCACTTCCCTTACGAAAAAGAACTCCAGTAATACTATAAGATTTAGTAGTTATATGGTAGTATAATACCTCCATAATATCCTTACCTTCTACAGAGTTCTACAATTCTACAATCGTATAGTAGGCCTACTTCTATAGTATGTTCCAAAAATACTATGGTATTCCTACAAGATTACTAATATTTTGTCCCAAAATACCATAGATTCATAGTTATTTTTTTAAGGGTCGTAAGGGTTAAATATAAATGGAAAAAAAGCTTGTGTTGCATTTTGTTTATACGATTTTCTGGGGGATACCAATAAATGTGGCACTTTTTGTTTTTGTTAAATATATTTATGAGACATTCCTTTTTCTCATTCCTTGCTTCCCTTTAATGTTTGATTTTTCCTCATCGCTGAGATTAAGATAAATCGCAAAAAGATGATTTTATTTTATAGACCCTTTCATCAATAAAAACAAAAACAATGCTTGAACGTTCTATTTGGGCCCCAATCTACTTCCTCTACATTAAGATAACATATGGAATGTTAAAAAGGAAGCCTTGTGGGGCCAACTATGATGCTGATAATGGAACTCTCTTGAAAGGGTCCATATACCTGGTTTTAGTCAGCTTAGGAGGGCCAATACATGTGGTGGGCACAATACATAGACTGTATGAGAGCACACTACAGGTGCTTGGCCTCTCTACAATGAGCTTCGGCAAAGATAATGAATGCGTAGCAAGATGGGTCGTCCTAGTTCATGTCTATGAGGGCAAAGTGGAGTTCAGTCAGAGACGGGCTCTGGTTCAGTTCCCGCCTGCACAGGGGCGTGTCACTGACGTATGAGTTACGTTTGAACGCCTCGGTTCCACGCCAGACAAGTCGGAGTACAAAATAAACTTGGTGTACACCTTCATTTTAATGTTGATTTTCTCCCGACTGGAGGGTCATACTATCACGACATTCTACTGAAATAGGGAGGAGGGTTTGGAGATCATGATACCATGTCCGAAATGTGCATCCATTGCTCAGAAAAATAAGACTTTGACAAATTCTGGGAAATTCTTGGATTCTGCCATAGACCTCAATGTTAAAAAGAGAGCCCGATCACTGCATAAATGTGCGGGGCCTCTCATGAAGTATCTTCGTAATCAACCATCTTTGGCTTCGGGCTCTGTGTCTGCCAGTAGAGGCTTGGGTGTGTCTGTCATTTACATTCTTGTAGTTAGACCATTTTGTGCTTGCAGCTACTCTTGACTACTCAAGGCATTTTTCGACCAACAGAGAATGCGTTCTTGAACTGATTCCGTTCAGAATTCTTTGAACTTTGGTCCTATCCAGAGCCATATAAAGGTAGAGTTGCGATAATGGGTGTTCAAAATTCGTTAAGGTCAAGTGGTTCATGTAAACTTCAAAAAGTTCCCGGCAGTGATTGACAATGGATTAGAATGCATTAAATTGAGCTACTGTTCAATGAGACACAGAGCCACAATTTTGGGCAATTGACAGACAATAAATGCATTGATATACAATATTTATAACACAGTGTAATTATTGTGTAAACTGTGTAGTTATCCTACCATTACAACAATATTAAATTAAATTCCAGACCGCAGCCTGCTAACCTGACTCCGCCAGATGGATTTGCTCCGCATATCCATCTGGAAACGTTTTATTGAAGAACTTTTGGGAAGGGGCGGAAATACTGGTTAGCTGATTGGATAAACCATCTGTCTATCACCACCTTTGTTGGTTATCGACGGGCCAAATCAACCAATTAGATGAACAAAGTGTTCTTCTAATGCCTTCATTTAACATACAATTAAGTTAGGTAACGTAACTAACGTTAAGATGTTTTAACTTACCATTTGTATGTGACATGAACCTAATCAACGACAATTCCCATCAAGTTTTCACGGTAGGCCCTACACTTCTGAAGAAAGTATATTCCTCCATTATGAACTGGAATCGGCCGTGGAGGATGTCTGTGTCGTTCATTCCTCCCAGCTGCATGGCTGAGACTCATAGCTTCACAGCTTACCCAGGAATACTTTCTAATTTGAATAAAACTTGCGCGATAGCTATGCTCATCTCATCTGTGGATGCCGTCATGTTGTTCGTTGCATCACACCTCAACCCGCCTCAAAGCCAACGCTGATTGGACATTCGTTTGGTGAACTGCTCCAAATTCGAACGAAAAGTTGCCAGACTGATCTGCGAGTGAAACCCTGAAGCTCGCGAGATCAGGATGGTCTCACGTATGGCAAGCGATTTTAACATTTACCCGCTAAGTTTGACTATCTGGAATTAACATTGTAGATATCAACAACGTCTTTTTCTGACTAGTCGCAATTACATTTTGGATAGTTGGAATTGTCATTCAAGATATCTGTAACGTAATTGTGACTAGTCAAAACGTCAGATAGAGATATCTGTAATTTAGTTTTGACTAGGCAAAACTGAATTACAGATATCTGTCATCACGTCATTGAAAAAAACATTGAACTCGTCACACATCTTAAATGACAATTTCAGATATCTTTAATTCAGTTTTGACTAGGCAGAATGAAAGGTGAAGATATCTCAAACGTCATTATGACTAGTGCAAATTATTGTGCAAGACGTTGCTCTTTAGATCCGTAGCAGAGCCTGCTACTCTCTGTCCATAGGCTAATTTCCCCTCCCCAACATAATCGAAGAAGAAGTGGGCTTATTTCCTTATTTCTATGAATGGAAGAAGAAGAAGCAGTCATGGCTGTAATGTCTTGTTGACATCTAAAATAACTAAAACTCAGGGACACCGTGTGGTTTATTAGACTTGCACGTTATCAACTGGCTTGATCTCTGTTTCGTAGCCTACATAAATTAGTAGGCCTAGGCTACTAAATGCACCAGCACTATCTACAGGAAACTCCATTCATAATGGTGTTGGCTGTAGGCTAATCGAAAAAATCAAAGCAACATTGAATCATCAATTCTTGCTGCCAGCTCCTGTCTTGCATAGGCTGCAGCATTAAAAAGACGATTAAAAACTCCTTCGCCCTCTGGCTGCTCTGACATGATGCTAATTAGTGCTAATTACAAAGTTAACAGTTAACAGGTGCTATGTGATTTGATGACTTGAACAACAACACGCTCTGCTCCTGCCTAAAGTGGGATGCGGGCCTAATTTGCATAGCAATACAGATATCTCCAACGTCATTTCGCCTAGTCAAAACTCTAATTCAAGATATCTATAATTACATTTTGACTAGGCAGAATGAAAGTTATAGATATCTCCAATTTCAGATATCTCTAATCAAAACTCATTCAAGATATCTATAACTTGATAATAGATATCTACAATCAAATTATGACTATCCCTAACTCCAGTTTGAGATATCTACAACGTCATTCTGACTAGTCATAATTCCATTTACAGATATCTACAATGTCATTTCGCCTAGTCAAAACTTAATTCAAGATATCTGAAAAGGAACATGTAGATATCTTGAATTGAGGTGAATTAAAGATATCTTCAACTGGAGTTATGACTAGTCAGAATCAAATTGTAGATATCTCTAACTGGAATTATATCTACAATTCAATTGCAGATATCCGTAATTCACATAGTGGATATCTGCAACTGAATTGTAGATATCCCTAATGATAACCCCCATAGAAATGAATGGCAAATGTGGCGTCAATTGTCCTAGGAAGAATGTCTTTGTGGACATCTGAAATGACAATTATGGATAGGAAGAATTCAATTGCGGATATCTAAAATGTTCGTTTTGACTAGGCAAAACTGAATTACAGATATCTGCAATACATATCCAGTCTAGCGGGTAAATGTTAAAATCGCTTGCCATACTCACGAGGCAGTAGCCTGCTAAATATCGGAAGCTTTTTTCTCCCTTTTACGTATGTGTCACTTAATATTAATTTCTGTACAAAACCAAGACGTGAGATTCTTTAGAAAATGCAATAGCACCCACCCCATAAGTGTAGCCTAGGCCTATCTAAATTATCGTAATAAAAAAAATGATCTAGTACGTGACTCAAGAGCTGTAAACAGTGTTTTTGAGACTGCGTGTAGCCTACAAAAGCGCATGGAGATTTTAATTTTGCAACGAGAAACTGTAACACAGCTAGTCTAAGTCTAACATTAACATTGTTTTAGTTTTCTCCCCAACGTTTTCTCTGGTAGTTCTTCACTGATCTGAGATAATGAGCGAACTACCTTAAGTAGCTAGCGTCTCGGGAGAATAAAAAAAAGTTTAAAAGTTTTCTAACATCTCTCCAGTGTAATGGTGGGCATGTTAAGTTAACCGTAGCATTACCTACAGTAACCCCATGGTAATGCGATGCGAGTAATCATAATAACATATAAAACGTGATATAGTCCTTGATAAATAACCAGGCTATGAACTCATAAACAACAGCATTTTGTCACCGTTTGTCATTCACCGTGCTGTGAATAGGCCTACAGCATTAAGATGATAGGCTAAAGAGCTTGAGATTCAGACAACCTGCATTTAAAAAAATAATAATAACCCCTTAAATAACAACTTCTGGTGAGATTTTTGGAAAGAAGCATTAACACTTTGAGACCTTGAATTTGTCATTGTATACATCCTCTTGTTTTTGTTTATTTTTTCAGGACAGTCTGGGATTTGTATCTTGCATAGCTTATGTCTCTTATGTCAGCCTTTATATCAAGGGGAAACCATTTGTGTTTTTGTCACCAGGAAGCATGTCAGTAGAAATAACTTTTGATATTTAGGTGGGATATATTGGAATTTTCAAATATAATAATCTTGACGGTGGGATATTCTATGGCTCACCAATTTACGAGATATATGTACTGAGTGAGACAAATATTTTATTTATTAGGCTAATTGCTTTATTCACTTGAGTAGTCTATTGCCACACAACCATTGGATCAAGAATGGGCATGCCGAGACCAACTTTCTATTTTTTATTATGGTGGTTCGTTGGCAGCTCATTGTCTGTAGCAGTCCTGTATCTTTAGAAAAAAATGTATGTGTAGAATACTCGCTCAAATTGATAACACTCATTGATAATAAGCTAATTTCATTCATTGTTGACATGGTCCAGCCATAGAGGCTCAGACGGGTGTCCCGGGACCTGATGAACACGCCGCTAAAAAGCACAAACGAGTGCAAGTTGCAGCTGTGACGACAGGGAAAATGCAGGCAGCCACGAGAGTGATAGGTCGTATAAAATGAACGTTGCTGATGTCTGGGTTACACAAAGCTACAACGACACTTCATTATGTTTTCTTAATGACCGACAGTTTAGTTTAGTTTATAAATAGGAAAATAATTTTGCCATAATGTAAGCTAGGCCTACAGCCATAGACATAATATACATAGACGCCGCATCGACCGCTACTCCTTACTAGCGCTGACGAGATTTGGAGCCGCCATCTTGGACCGGTCATCCACTCCACTCAGTGTAATCTGTTTGGCCGGTGAGATGAGCTGTCAGCGCACTTAATTAATCATATGTCACTGAATACCGAACAGATTCTCACGCGTTTTTTTATGCTGCAAAGGTCATACATGTAGCTATGATACAGGACACATGATTTAGCGTATTTTAATATTCATAGTGGGTTTAACAGTAATAGAATATTCTGATATATGATATAAAGTGACCTGACGTCCGATATCAAAACTGGAAACATAATCCATGTTTGACAGCATAGACAAAACTAGTTTGATACAAGTTTAATGAGTTAAATATAGTTCACAGTTGACAGAAAAGTTCCATCAACAGCATTATTCAGTCCACAGAAAGGTTCCATAAACATTTAAGTGAGATCAGTGCCATTCAGACATCTGAGGGGTATTCCAAGTAGGCCTATGTGGTTTAGTGACAAACTTGGGTAAATTGACTCAGAATAAGTTGTAAACTTCCCAGTAGAAAAGCTGTATGATACAGGAAACATGGTTGTGTATATTTTAATATTCATAGTGGGCTTAACAGTAATAGAATATTCTGATATATGATATATTATAAAGTGATGACATCCAATATAAAAACTGGGAACATAACTAATCCACGTTTGACAGCATAGACAAAAACTGGTTTGATACAAGTTTTAATGAGTTAAATTTACAGAAAAAAATCCATTAACATTTTCAGTTCAGTGCCATCAAAAATAAAGTGATGAACAGACATTGGTGTGGCATAAAGGAAATGGAGTAACTGGGTTCAAAATCAACAGCATTTGTTAGACAAGTTCCATAAATATTGTAAAGTGCAAGTTTGTAGGTTTGTTTCTGATCCTTAAAAAACAGACATTGGTTTGGCATAGTAAGTGTAACAGTTCATCAATTCAAGACAAAAAGGTGACTTGTCACTTGAACAGTGTCAATGGGTTCATCAACAGCATCTGTTATTTACAGTTCACAGAAAGGTTCCAGCCCCAATGAAGAGATTAAATAAAAAGGAATTAAGAAACATTTTAGAAACTGCTAAGATCAACCCGTTCATTGCAATCAGTAAAGAATCAGGGAGTGTCTTCACAGGCTCAGTGAGACAGAGTTACCGTCATGCAGTTGGTTCTATGATTTCGACAACTGGTACATGTCATTTTGTATGTTCCCACCTTGCTAAAATTGCTTGGGTACACTTTGGCTGAGAACAAAAGTGCTTCAGACAGCAGGTGGGCAAATAAGATGGCATAGTAAACTGGGTACTCCATAAAAGAGGACTGAGTCAACCAGATGATGGGAAAATGGGACACAGAGTGGCGATTGCAGGTGATGAAGGTGGAGCTCATAAATGAAACATTCAGTCACAGTGTAGCAGATGCCCTGCAGTACTGCAATGAAGAGCTGCACCTTCCTCAGTTCCAGGGGTGTGAGGAGACCGTTCAGTTCATTCACAGTCTTCTTGAACAAGGCAGTTGTTCTGGAGAGATATAAAATAATAAATAAATGAATGAAAAGGAATTTGAGAGGCATCTTATTCTTGTCAGGGTAAATGACATGTGAATAATACAGTGTTGGGCAAGCTACTTCGAAATTATAGTGAGCTAAACTATCAGTTACTCTGCCATGAATAAAACACTACACAAAACTACCACCCAGTCAACTGTATTAGTAGCCTAACACAAACACAGCAGTAGGCTAGTTCACTACATAGGAAGCTACTTTAAATTGTGCTAATTTCACATGACAAGAAAAGTGTAGCTTGTCTGGCTAAGCTACTTGATAAATAAAGAAGTTGAGCTATTGAAAAGTTACTTTATTCAGGAAATAGTGAGGCTACCACCAACACACTTATGCTACAAGTAGCAGCTAGCGATTGCCCAATAGGCTAGTCTGTGCCACTTGTGTAAAATTAAGCCGCCAAATCTAGTATGATTTATTTCTACAATAGCCTTCTTGTGTCAGTTGTAATCTAAGTCAGTGTTATGGTATATGACTTATCAAGTCTCAGTTCATGGCCGGGTGAACACCGAGTAAACATAGCCTAGCTAGATGGCTACGATTTTCATACAGTAATATCAAAGATTGCTCCTTCTCAGCTCTCTGGTAATATTCTATTCACAAAATACAAAAAATCTTCCTTGTGAAAAGTAAATCCCCCGAGTATGGTCCGCCGATTTGAGAAGGAACATGCTGCACAGTGCTGTCATCTTGTGTCTTCTGCTGCAACGCAACGAGGAGTATGACCGGTCCAAGATGGCGGCCGCATTTCTTGTATCCAGCAGCCAATGCGGCGTCTATGTATATTATGTCTATGCCTACAGCTTTACAAGTGTTTGCAGAAAGGCCTGATTTACTCACACTGTTAAAGTGCCATAAGTAGGCTGGTTTACCAAAATGACAGACAGTTGAATTTCTGAATAAAAATAATGTTGGTGCAGTTTTGACATCTTAAACATGTAACCCCACATAAGTGCACAAACATAACGTGGTGTCCTATTTTGGAATTTTACCCGGATACAACGAACATTTTTTTTTGATTGGATGTCGGTGGCTATTTATTTTTTTTGATTTGGCTGGTGAGTGGTGCGCTAGTTCTGAACCCTGCGAGATATCCTCTCGTATCCCTGCGCGTCCACTAATAATTATGCCGATACCTTGACATCCTTAGTAATATTTCTGCATGAGAAATGCACGGTGTGGCGTGTAAGCATGTGAACTTGTTGAATTGCGTGTGTCTCACGCCCATTGAGAACCCTGATCATTGTATAACCATTTGTGTAAGCAGAAATATTGTTGTGCTGAGTTCTAAGAACAGAGAGTTCAACTTAAATGTTGTTTTGCTGAGTTCTAAGAACAGAGAGTACAAGTTACAGTAAGTGTGCACCCAGACAAACAGGAACTGCACCCTGTCTTGTGTGTGTCCGGGTGAGATAAGAGTATGTCACAATAAAGTCGCTATGTCTTGCTTCCTATTTTCTGTGTGCATCTGTACAATAAAAGACACAGCTTTTGGGCTGCAGACTCAGAGACTGATGGTGTGAGCAATTCTTCCTTACATTAGAAGTCTCTCCTCTTGGTACCAGAGTTTGTGGGCAAAGCCATACTATGTGTTGTGGTTCTTGTATCTATATGTTGGGGTTAAATTCCCTGACAGTTACCAACAATGTTAACAACAAACTCAGCTTCACTGCTGCAAACAAAGTTGGCTATATGCTTCGCCATATAACGAACCAATAGCCTTGTGATAACAAAATCTTTACCTTTTCTTTAGTCCACTGAAAGTTATCCACATATCAAACGATTAAATACACAGTTATGGAGGAATTGTTTTGGGGAAGCAGTTGCACTATATCCCACTTTTGCTGCCTTTAAGCCACTTAAATCCATAGCCTAGATGAGCATTGCGCGTACGTTACAACTTGACGTGATGGTGAAGCTAAATGCCCAAGAAACGTCACGTCATAAAAGTTGTAGGCCTACTAAACGCAACAACTTAATGACAGCTTGTTCATGGTGGTGTAGTGCTGCCTAATTGAAACGGGATAGGCAAGGGTTATCTTATATTCGGCTATTGCGTCCTGAAGACGTCACTCGTCAGGACCAATGAGGGAACTGGGAGTGGTCGAAGGAAATCGTGAAGCAGTCTGCGCGCTGTTGGAAATAACAATTGATTATAGAACCCCTGTTAACCTAATGATTCTGACCCCGCTAGATATGGAGAAGTTTCAGTCAAAGTAATATTACTATCCATAATAGGCCGATGTAGGCATAACCACAATGCTGTTACAAGAATGCCTTCTAGCTATTTAATTAGACGCATCTTCCCCAAGAATAGTGTGCGAGGCCCTCCTCGGCCGATTAATTTGGAGGCACCTTTACTTGAGTAATGATCCTAGTGTGAAAGTCGGTCAGAGGCTATAGTGCTGACCTGGACCACTATGCTCATCTGGACAGAACATCTTACCGAAGCTACAGAGGGTTCAGGGTGTGCTAAGGTTAGCTGTCTAATCCCAGACTACTAATAAAATCAGTGACCCACCACAGTATAATACGACGGCCAGTTCTCCTGGTAGCATGCCTACACTTTCACTGATTTAGCCCCCACGGCCCTGGAGACTAATCCTAGCCGTTCCTCCTGGGGCACATCTTAAACGTTGAGGGATATCTAAAGAAGAAAGATATAGAAACCTATGCGGGTCAACGCATAACAATTTATTTGTCAGATACAAGATATTCATCCAATACATTATAGAAGGTACATCTAAATGAATAATGTGAAAGTTACGAAAACAGGTTAAAGGAACATTTAGGAAACCATATGAAGCAATCAGAGAATGAACATACCAGCTCAGAGGATGATGGCTACACACCAGAGTGGTGTGGGAGATTCTGACTAGAATGCTCTGTGAACCTCACTTAAATAGTTTATATAGTTTGTGGTTGGTTACATTGAAATGGATCACATGATTGGAGGTCAGCTGATTTTGGGTCACATGAGAAGTACTTTGATGAGACTTGAGACCATTCTTGTAGTGAGAGTGCATTAATCAAGACATAACAATGTACACATTAATTATATTTTCTGCATTTTGTCTTGATTGAGAATGATAGTGAAAGACTGTAGTGCTGGAGAAATGGTGTGTGCTCTTCCTACACATAACAATGAAATAACTTTTTTATCTTGGGTTAGGATTAAATAACAAATAATTGCGTATAGGCCAGTGTTTTTATTGAAGCAAAAAAGGAACAAATCCAGTAACTGTAATAATAGATACTTGACTTTCCAGAATGACTTGTTCTCTGAACTGGTTAAGCTACTTCTGTGAAATTACAAAATCACTTCGACTGATTTATAAAACCAGGACAAGTAGGGTCGGAATGGGACACTTCATTTTACCGGCCTTAAAGTTCCAGCGGCCCTTGGGGTGGGGGGTCACTAAAATAGCCTACATTGCATGCCTACTACACTATTTGTAAGACAGACAGGTAAGGGGGATTGTGGGATGCGTCTTTACAGGATAGATAGAGTTAATATAGGAATACAGGGTATATACAGAAATTCTTAAGTTGAATTTAATACCTTTTAATACCTTCACAATATTTTTTAATACCAACACAACTTCGAGTTGCAACTAGTGGCAACCTCTCGAAATTGTAGCAATGCTTACAATTCAAATCAAGTATCTATTATTACAGTTACTGGATTTGTTCCTTTTTTGCTTCAATAAAAACACTGGCCTATACGCAATTATTTGTTATTTAATCCTAACCCAAGATAAAAAAGTTATTTCATTGTTATGTGTAGGAAGAGCACACACCATTTCTCCAGCACTACAGTCTTTCACTATCATTCTCAATCAAGACAAAATGACAAATGAAAATCAGAAAAGGTTTACTGGACTTTCTTCCAAATAGGCCCACGACCATATGCAGTACACACACACACACACACCCTTGCTGTCTCATATACTTTGCCAGTCAAGGTATCCCGTTCAAAAATAGGTGGTCACATTTTACAAAAATACTAATTATTGATTGGGTGCTGCTGGAGAATGTGGGCCCCATGTGATAAAATACTTTTGGGCCTGCATGCTCCCCATGACGAAAATTTTGAAAAATAACCCCTTAAATGATGACTTCTGGGGAATTTTGTGGAAACTAATTGATAAATTGACTTGAAATATATTATATTATAATACATTGATAGCATATTACAATACAGCCTATAAAAACCTACACAGGTTGTTATATTCAACTAATTTTAAGCAAGTTGGGACTTTGATCTCATCACATCAAGGAAGTAAGCCTATACACTGTAAAAAGTAAAACATTGCTGTTTTTCATTTGATATATTTTTTTCATCCCAATAGCCTAAAAGTATGAGATTGTTAAGTAAAATTACATTTTGTAAATTGTGTGTGTCCTTCAATCTATTTTCTTAGATTGATACAATATAAAAGTATAACATAACAATAAAATTCAAATTATACATTCGATCAAATGACTTTTATCAATCAAGCACGATTCGCGCATGCACACACATGAAAACTCGAGAGAAACTTCTGGAAGAAGACACCGAAGGCAGAACTTGAGTGGACGGTTGTGTTTGGCGAACAGGAGGACACTTTGTCAGCTAAGGGAGGAATTAACCAAAATTACACGTCTCCGTTATCCTTGCCCTTTATTTCAGTAACGTACTTACACTATAATTTTAAGGTGACTAGTTACGTTTTTAAAAGGTGACTTCCTTGGCACCGTTTTACTGATAGCCAGGTTAGCTAATGCCAGTAACCGTTAACGTATATGCTTATAAGCGTTTGCAGGATAGCACAACCTATCATTTAAATATTTGTTTAGCATCATGGTCAAATAATTTAAATGAACAGACACGCAGATTTTAAGTTTTTATAACGTCAATTTTGGCTTTAGCGGTATAGTGTTAACCTGGCGCCATTTGACAGCTAACAAATAATAGCTAGCAGCTATGAACATGCTAACGTTAACGTTCACTTAAGGTTCGGATACTGTTAGAAAGACCGCCAGAATGTTCTCGCAGGCGTTGAAGCAGTGGAGTGAGAATGAGACTTTGTGCCTCGTGCGTAATTTATAAAACGTGAGTTTTGATGTTGACACCTAAATGTGTATCAGTACTGTTTGTAGAAGATTAAGTTGTAATGCTGTTAATAATATTATGGCCAAGATTGCTATCTGAACGAGACGTTATAAATCGCCCGTCTCGTATTATCGCCCTGTGTGTGTGTCACTTAATATTTCTATACACACTAACACGGCGGATTCATAAAGAACCGCAAGCACCCACACCATAAGTGTATATAAATTAGCTATGCACCAAAAATCTCATTTTACCATGACTAGAAGAGCTGTAAAAAGTGTTGTAAGCCTGCGTGTACAAAACCGCTTGGATCACGTTCATCTTGACTTAATATTTTGTATTAAATGCTTCTAAACGGTTTAAATGTACATTGGTTTACATTTATCCTATTTTAACATGTGGATGTAATGTTACTTTGCCATAAGATTCTGAATTATTGTATGTTTAAGATATCGTGTATAGTTAAGTTCATGGAAGATTCCAGAACGCCTTGTGTTCACCGCGATGTAAACACATGCGGCCACTAGGTGGCATTATTGCACCATTTGTCTACCTGGGAAATCCTATTACTAACGGTCGTAGACTGATTGAACGGACATTATGAAAGGGGAAAAATAGTTTCACCCTCTCAATGTTGTAAAAAAAAGTTTTCATGACCAAAGTTTGCAGTATATTGCATTTCTCCGCCGACAATTAAATTAATCACCTCAATATGCGAGTGACGTGTTCACGGAGTTTAGGGTAACTTTTTCCTATACTGGCTCCGCTCGGGGAGTTCAATGCCAATATGAACGCGGATTTTGTTGTATGTTAAATTTTTAATTTGTGAAAGAGGAAATGCATTTAGACTTTGAAACTGAAAAACTGAAACTGTTTTTATGTTTGAATTTTAGGGATGCTGCTGCTTGGTTTGCCTATTTCCTGGTGCCTGGAAAGTCTGGTCAGCATTCCTTACTATGTTTTGTGTTGCCAGGATATGCCAGGTGATGGACTGGAGCTGGATGGAATGGCCGTCTTCATCAGGGACACGGACACCAGGGTTCTCATTGAGGGCACAGAGGTCCTCAATAACTTGCCCTCAACAGCAACTGCTGTGTCAATGTTATTTGGACTGACATATGTGCTAAATCTTCAGTATCCAAAATAATTGAAATGGTCGCCTCTGTACTCTGCTGCACAGTCAATGACAGCCTCTATTGAACATGTTAGCTTTGTAGAACACACACACACAGGATAATCTTTTTTTGTATTTATATATATATATATTTGTTAATCCACAATCAGTATTACTGTGAGGGCAGCAGACCACTTGTTTTTAGATCTTTGACATTTCTTATTTTCAACACACACACAGGATGGGAGAAGTTTCCCAGTCTCCACTATATCTTTTGTAATAGAAATTCAGTAGTTGTTTGTTCACTGGATGTGGTGATATTGCAATTGATGCTGTGGCTTTAATCTTTTGTAGATATGTATGTATATATATATATATGTCTTAACAGAATTTACTGTTGTATGTATTTGTATGTTATGTGTTTGTATTGTATTGTATTGTATTGTAAGACAGAATTTACTGTTGAATGAATTTGTATTTATAAAACAATGTATTTGTTGTTCTGCCAAAAAAGTTAATGGCTGTAATCTTAACAGTGCTTTTCATACATTTAATAAATATTTAAAAGAACGTTTGGTCTTACTGACTTTTTAGGAAAAAAAATATTGAGATAATTTTAAATGGTTAGATTATGCCAATTACAGAGCCTTTTATATTACAATAAATACATATTTCATATTGAAGAAAACTTCATTAAGATCAAGTCAGTTAAAAAGCTTTCTTTCCATTCAAGCCAATTAAATTTTTTAGTTTACACCAAATTCTGAAGAGTTTGCATGAAATGCATGCATTTATTTTAATTTAAGCCAATTTAAAATATTGATTTATACCAAATACAAGGTGCAGTAGAAGAGGGGTTTAGTAGATTAAGTGGCCAGGGCTGCATAAGAAAGGTAGGGGAGGATTGGGATTGGGGGCACCAACAAGGAGCACCCAAGAGCAACAGGAGCAAGAATAAACTCCCTTACCAAGGAAGAAACCTTGGGCAGATCCATGGCTCAAGGGGCTAACCCAACTGCCAGGGGTCTTGGTGTGTGTGTTGGGGGGATGACAAGGGAGATGGGATAGTGTGCTGTGTATGTGGGGAGAGGGCAGTGTGCAATACAGTGGGCATCGCTTTCAAATGACCACTTCATTCGCGCATTACGCGGCGTGAAGCTTTAGTACCACTTTCAGCCACTGTGCGTCGCTCTGCCACTGTACATCGCTCTGCCTGCCGTCCCTTACATAATTGTTGCTGAGAGTAATCCCAGCCTACGAATTCAATAACAAAATAAATCATGCATAATTAAACATTACCTCGATTTAGGCTACTTGGGTATGGCTTAAGGCTTGACTACACGAAAATCGAAATCGAAATTTGCTTTCTACATTATTGTCAGTGTTGGGGTTAACGCATAACTTCATAAATCAAAACAGTGGTGTGATAATTGAGCCAGTAGAGAAATAACTGTTCAGAATTAATCTGTAGCCTTGGGTAGGCTTCTGCAGAAAACAATGTTGTTGCCGATTTAATACTATCTGGCGACGTTTTTTAACAGGCTACGCAATAGAGGCTTAGACAACTATGACCCACGTTTTGGTTTCGTAAATTAATTTGCCCTACTTCTTGACTGCAATGTAGTCAATTGACTGCTTGACATGTCATTTTTATTTTTCTGTACAATAAACAATTACATCTGCTTTATGCCGCAGAATTACATTCATATTTGGCTGACTGCAGACGCGCCACTTCCCTCCCCATATTCCAAGATTAAGATAGTATGAAGTGCTTTTTGTATAGGCTACTATCATAAAAAAATAGTTAAAACGAATAGCTATTTGCAATTTGACAAAACACTGGTCCTCATTCTGCGAATGCGAGGACGATATGAGCCTATTGCATTTAGTTAGATGTCCGAAGTCAATGATAATGTTTGAAAACCACTGGCTCGTAATCACAATAATTTAACACACGACAGTTGGATAACCTACTTCATCATGTCCCCATGCCTACATTTTTGTGAGTAGCATAGAGATCGTTAAAAACAATAAAGTATGGCTCTCCGTTTGGGACATTGAAAACTTATATTTTTAATAGACTACAGTCGAAGATGCTGACTTGCAAAAGCCTCGGGATAACCCGTTATCTCCACTATCATCAGTCATGCCCCTTGATCAAAGTGGGGAATGAAATAAAAGTTTGAGAACCACTGGCTTAACAAGTTACCTACAGTCCAGAACACAGAATCTGTTGCAATATTCTGATGATTGGCGATGATATCGGCAAATGTTTGTTTTCCAAAGTAAGAATTTCACTTCACCATGCACCTTCGACAATACCTGGCCTACCTGGTATCATTACAAACATTATTCTGTGTCCTAAAACTGGCATATTTTATGGCATTGTGTCATGTAAGAAATGTGTGAGGTGGTCAGCGGGGGACAATTGAGACACACATTGGATTGTGTTATTACTTGAACATTCCACACAATCCACAGCTGTGGTAGGCCTATCAGGGGCAGGAGGATTACTGTCAGCGCAGGCTTTATATAAAATTCTTCAACAGAAGGCCTCGAATGTTGTCTTGTTTGTGGAGCTTTGCCGGCTTCTGTAATTCGGCTTCATTGAAAATGAGGGCTTCCCTCAATGACCCTCGAGAATAAATAAAGGTTGAATGAATGAATGAATGCAGGCTTGCCCAAAATAAAGGCATGTGGTTTTGCGCAGCCTACAGTAAATAACAGACCCGCCAGAATGTGCGTTATGATGCTTTTTATGAGCAAGATGTTTTGGTACCCCACGACACTGCATGTTCTTAAATAACAATGATCATCAGTAATATTCGACCATTAATTTGGGTAAATGGGCAAGCGTGACCACCTTGATTGGCTGATGATTGTAACGGGCATGATTCCAAACACCTCCCTTACGATGATGAGTGACAGGTCTCAGAATGCGTGTGCTACACACAAGGACGGAAGATGATGAATAACTGGGGCCGTGGGCTATTCACAAAGGCTTTTATCTTACTACTAGGAGTAGGCTACTCCTAAATCGCACTTAAAGATTTTAGATTGGAGTTTTCTCTTAAAAGTTATTCACAAAGCCTTTCAGACAACTCCTAAACTAGGAGTGAGTCTTCATGGCTATGGATGACGTCATTACTCATGCACGAGCTTGACTGAAGTGACCACCTTGATTGGCTGACGATTGTAACGCGGGAATTCCAAACACCTCTCTTCCGATGATGACTGACAGGTGACAGGTTGGAGAATGCGTGCGCTACACAAGTAGTGCGAAGGACGGAAGATGATTAATAACTGAATAAAAAGGCCTAGCCTAAATGAATAAAGAGTAAGGCAAAACAAATAGCTTAGTAGCCTAATGAAACATAGACCTATGGATTGATGCAGTAGCCTACCTTTGCAACATTATTAAATTAATCTGTCACCATATCCCTAGGCTATGTTTGCAAAGAGGAGAACATTTTAATTTGATTCACAATGAAACGTTACATTTCATTTACATGTTAACAATGAGTAGTTTTGGTTGTTGTTGGTGGCGTTATTGCATCCCTTTTATAAATGCAAAATTGTTCCCTCGGGATTGGAAGCTCCTGTTGCAAAACATTGCAACGTAAAATGCCACAAAAAAGCTGTTTATAAATAGGTCTTAGTGAGTTAGGAGTCCTCTCGATTTAAGCTGTCCCAGACCTAGGTGCTACTTTTAGGTCTAAAATGCTTCATGAATTACTTTTTGTGAAAAAATTAGGAGTCCTAAAGTTAGGAGTGACACGCCCATTATTTTTAGGAGTTGCTCCTAAATTCGCCAGTTAGGAGCTACTTTTAGCCTTAAAATTCTTTGTGAATATGGCCCCTGAATAAAAAAGGCCTAGCCTAAATGAATCAAGGCAAAACAAATAGCCTAGTAGCCCAATGAAACATATGGATTGATGTAGTATCTTTGTAACATTATTAAATTATTCTGTTACTATGCCTACGTTTTGCAAAGAGAACATTTTAATTTGATTCACAATAATGTTACATTTAATTTACATGTTGACAATGATTAGCCTAGTTTTGGTTGTTGTTGGCGGCGTTATTGCATGTTAGTTATGCCTACAATGCAAAATTGCTTCCTCGCGATTGGAAGCTCCTGTAGCTGCATAGGATTTCAAAACCGCAGGTTTGTGAATAGGTCTGTGAGTAAGGAGTCCTCTTGACTTCTTTTAAACTGTCAGAGGTGGGAAGGTGTGATTTTTTGGGGGAAGGGCCGGATTAACTGGGCACAATTGTCTGATGGCCCCCCTTCCCCCCAGCCAACGTGAATCGGGTGGTTAGTTAATAGGCCTATCGTGAAGATTTTTCCTGGCACGAGCGCATCTGTGAGGCCAAACCTCACCAAGTAGCTCGTTTGTTTACAACTAACATTCCATTTAATTAAACTGCTTTATAGGCTATGCGAAATAGTTTTCAACATTTTGAATATTAGTGTCGGGTGAATTGAAATGTTCTCAAAGTAGCCTTATGGCAGAAAGCTGCTTGGGACCCCCATCCAAGCAATATAACCATACAAACGCGCTTCCTGCACTCATTGTTTCAAAAGGAGTAATTTTGGCTTTGTCAGAACTGAAGAGCTGTGGGACGCACGGTATGCCCAATGAAAATAAATTAACATAGCGCAACACAACACAACACAGACCCCTTCTCTCAGGCGGCCAGTCACTGACATGAAGCGAAACACAGAACCCGCTTCTCTCACGGCAGTCACTGACAGTAACCTAGAATAAATGCATGGGGAAAAACACTTCCCCATGACAAAGACATCATAAAACACTGAAAGTTAATATTTTGTCACTAGCAACATTCATCTGTCCTTTGTCAAATGTATTATGTTCCAAGTACCCTATGCGTAATTCTGCTTCATAAAGTTGAACAAATACATTTGCTGATTTCACAGAAAAATATAAATAGCCAGTCTACAGTGCAGAGTTGGTAAGTTATGGTAGGCCAACCTGCAGTGAACATACAAACAGGAGAAATTCTTTATCTTGCAGCTGAGTAGCCTCAGGTGCGCACGTAGACATAAGGCCGAACATGCAAGCGCCAATGAATCGTGCTCTCACGACAATCGCGCTGTTAAACTTAAATAGGTTAACATCACTCAAAGTTTGCCTTCAAGCAAGGAAAACGATGATTTGAAGACATCTGTTTCGTTGGAAGGGCAAGGGGTAGCAACAGGGCAACACAGAGACAGGCCCGATGGCAGGGCTGTTATGAGAGTATTAAAATATGGGATATTCTACAGGAAAACATTAAAACGGCAAGACAGCGGGGAAAGTTAAAATACGTGATAAACACAGAAAAAGTTGGCATGCATTGTTCGGGTCCCCCGTGCACAGGGATTATTTGTCATACTATTAATCACATATGATTATTTGTGAAATTGTGCATACAGGCAACACATTTGAAAAGGAAGGACTGGTAGCATGCAAGCTCACGGGGAAAGATTGATTTAAGAACGTTATCACAAAGTGTGTGGCTGTGGCGCTGGGCGGAAGACAATTGGCAGGGGAGGGTCATGTATTTTTTAACAATTCTGTCGGAGGGTCATTGAACAATTTCTAGCAGGCAAGAGAGGGTCATGCAACTTCCAGCTGAAGCACTCAAAATTCCTCCGGTGGCCCCTTCAATAAATAACGATCAGTCCCTAGATTGCTGCTGGGCTATATGTCTTGGTTCTGTTAACAACTCATTTTCAAACGCATAGCCTATCTCGCGGTTGCATCCATTACAAACAAACATGCAATGTGAATGTCTGGGATTGGGGAGAGCACTAAATGGTCTACTGAATAAGCACGAAGTCAAACCTTTAAATGAAAAACACTCTTTAATAATCCAAAAAAAATAAACCGCTAATGAAGTAAACTTGTGACCATCAAAAATCGTTTATCGCTTGTAACTCTGTGATACCAGGACGTAACGGGAAGGCATTTGGCTGAGCAACGGAGGTTAATATGCTCCATGTTTTGTCCAAATGATGACTGTCTATCATCGTTGTACTTTCGGAGAAAACCGAATGTTTCATTCGGCCCCGTTTCAATCGTCCGGTTGTACCTACTCAAAAACGCAGATAGAACCTTATTATTCTAAGGTAGCGAAATAGCGTTCAGCATGATTCATGCCCAATTAATTCCCCTGTTAAAGTGTTCGCCTTTGTAGTTTGGTTTCGTGGATAGCCTATGATAAACGGCTTATGGCCAAATATGTGAAAACGTTAAAATACAGTAGGCGATAAACCCGAAAAAAAGTTGACAGTGATTTTTTCATAATCACTTTGGAGGGTCATAGAAAAATGTATTGCTGGCGAGGGAGGGTCACGTCTTTTTGGACTAATGCTCCCAAAACTCCTCCGTAGCCCCTTAAATAAATAACTAACAGTCCCTAATGAAGTAAACTTGTGACCATCAAAAATGGTTTATGGCCTGTAACCCGTGATAACAGGACGTAACAGGAAGGCATTTGGCTGAGCAACGGAGGTTAATACTCTATATTTTGTCCAAATGATGTCTGTCTATCATCGTTGCACTTTCGGAGAAAACCAGAATGTTTCATTTGTCCCTGCCTCTAACGGCTGCAAACGGGATTCACTCGCAGTTAACCAAATATTTCTTTATTAGGGCAGGGCAGGCATATTTCTGGCTATTACATTATTTCTAAACCAGTCTGCTAGTGAAGTCTGTGTAGGGTTTTCCAGGCTCCATTTCTTTTTACGAGACACCCTGCTCACTTGAGCCATCTACCGGTTGTTTGGGTTGTTGCAGCGTCTCACTGGAAAAATTCAAATTAAAGTCGCGTGATACCGCGTGATCCCACGCGCGGACCACGAGTGAAGCTGGCCAAGTCAAAGCACTGCCCACTGTAGGTTAGTTGCTCAGGACCAAGTTAGTCTTTGTTGTGAGGAGGTGGTACTTTGAGCCAGCTGTGGTCTTCTGAAGTTCCTCACTGATGTACTGAAACAGCTCATCTTTATTTTGACTGTCCTTGAGGAACTTCTGCCATTGAGCTTCTTTGGCAGAGGTATGTTGACAAACCTACTGACCTAGAAGCATTGTCACCATGTCAGGAAGATGAAGCAGACACACGAATGATGCTACATGTACATCATGCTGCCGACCAGGGTCACACCAAGGCTTACCGGCAGTAGATAGTGATGGGGCTGTGCTGGCCATCAACACAGGTTGAAGTCAACATCAAGTTGGTTCTATTTAGGAAGGTGAATGTGTGGAAACATCTGTAGATGACTCAGAAATGACATCGGAAGACAAGGAGTGAATAGTGGCAAGAGGCAAGCCGAAGGCTGCTGACAAGGGCCCGACGGTAATTATAAAGCAATTTAGAAAAAGATTCACTGAACAAAAATGCTGATGTGGTAGGCCTACATGAAAATTTAGTTAAAAATGTGGAGAATGCAATGCAATCAAGCATTTTGGACGATATATTGTCACAAGCTGGCAGAATAGGCATAAGGCCTATGTGCGTTTTATTTGGAGACTGTTTTGCGAGACAGAGACTGAGTTTGCTGCTGATATTCTGGGGAATAGCCTGATATTCTAGGCTACAACATAGCCAATGTACGACTTTAGCCTTTTAATATATTTGCTGCATTGGATCAGTCTTTCTAGAACAGGCAAGGGCTTTCTAGCCTCACGTCAGCAGCGCTGCATCACCCATATAGCCTAAATTAAAACAACCAGCGGGTGCGGTTTTGAAAATTGGTCCAAAAACTTTGGTGCTGATGGATGGCTGATGGATGATAAGTTTTGCTATGCGGTTATGGTTGAAATAATAGCCCATCAGCGCATCTCTAGTGTGTGTGCCTCTCTCTCGCTCAGAGGGGAGGGGGAGGCTGAGGGGTCGATCAAGCATGGATTCTAAACTCTGGTGGATAGGATCTACAATTAGGTGTTAATTAATATTACTACGCTAGGTCGAAGTACTCCCAGTGCTATTGCGCCACACATTGTAGTTCTCCTGTTTATTCGCTTGGAAAATCGCCACGTTTCATGTTGTGTGGCCGAAGACATTTCTATCAACTACTCGTGCAACTGTATTTAAGTCGGGAAAACGTGGATGTTTTTGATTACTTCTACGGCTGGCTACGGCAAAGCCCGCTAGCATAGCAACATGCTAACACAGTCCAGCCGCGCACCAGAGCGTTTGAGTGCACGTACCGACACGGGAGAGGTATGACTCAACTTGTGAAAGTTAAGGTAAGAACATATATTACTACTGACATTGGGTGGCGTGTTCCTTTAACTGAAGAGAGGGGGGATTAAAGCAGAATGATATTGCATTTTCATTTTTTACCGGGGGGTGCAAATCACAAATGAGTGATTATGGGCTAGGTTGATGTGGGCCCTTGAGACCAACATACCATACAAATTTCTTAATCCTCGGTGCCACGGTTTAGTTATTTAGGAAAAACTGCATTTTTTTGGGTTTCGGGGGACCCAGCGCGGGGGGCGGGGAGTGGCCCCCGGGGACCAAACAACATTTTTCAGTAAAAGTCTAGTGGGGCTACATACTCACCAAATTTCATGTGCCCCGGTGGGTTCGGTGTCCCGGGTATCGTTGACCAAAAATTCAGTAGATGACGGGAAAAAAGAAGTAGATGACGGGAAAAAAAAAACAGGAGCAGTGTCCAGCAAAGATGTATGCACAACTGAATGTTTATGTGCCCATCCTGGCCAAGTTTTTTGATAGTGGTGACCTGAAGCCAGCCTTCCGGCTCTCCAGACGTATCTTTGAGCTGCTGCTGGAGAGGCTGCCCCGCAAGAAGCAGCATGGGTGGAGCCATGAGATGGAGGTGTTGGTCACCATCTATTGGTTGGCATGCGGAGCCTCATACAGGGTAACTGCAGACGTCTTATTTAGAATAGGTTAATAACATAACCTACCTAAGACTTCATCACACGTAAACGTTTTTCAACATTTGGTGTAGGCCTATTTCTGCTTCAATTTATGCAACACTATGGCCTGCATCGCTTCCGCGTCATTACAAATGCACGTCTTTGTGTTTCTCACGTGTAATACAAGTATTTCCTGAAAACTTTGCGCAGCGATTTTGGGTTTGAATGAAGCTCTGGATGTCTAGCACATAGTGGAGCAGAGTACAAATGAGATTTGTCACTGTACTTGGAACTATCGTCTATTTTAATCAGTATCGTTGTTTGTTGCAATTAAAAATAGTCTCAATGGCCGGATTACATTATTATTTTGACATACGACACGAGCCAGAATTGGGCAGGACGCAGGCCGGATTTGGCCCGCGGGCCGGGTGTTTGAGACCCCTGATCTATTGGGTGATCGGGGTTACCATGCCTTCAGCAGCCAATCTCCATTATGACACCCTACCGGCGGCCTCTTGCAAGTAAGTGAAACCATTATTGTTTAACATTTTACTACGTCTAGTCCTGCTGTCAGTCTCTAAATAAAACCATTATGAAACAAAATTCAAAAGATTGAGTGACTTTTAATCGATTAACATACAAGTTCTGATGCACCTACATTACAATCAAGAGCAAAACAACACAACACAAGTTTCATTCAATTAAAATGTATTCACAAGTCTCTCAAAGAGACACAAGTAGCGGTCTGCCCTGTCTGTGGCTGCCCTCTCCCTCTCCTCCTCTCTGGCCACTGCCTCTCTCTTCCTCTCTCTCTGCCTGCTCCTGCAGAAAATCAAGCAGGCTGCCCCTGGACCTCTTCCTCTGCTGGGTGGCTTTGGCGGTAGTAGGAGGAGGGGGAGAGACTGGTGTCATGACCACACCGCCTGTAGTGGGGGTCAGGTTTGTCGCCACTACCAGGGGTGGACTGATGGCATGCTGCCCCTGGAGTGCGGCATCCATCTGGGTGTACCACTGCCAGTTGGCAGCGTCCCCCAGCCTCTACCCTTTTCCCTGTTGGTGGATCCCTTAGCTCCTGAAAATGTATTGTATCCAATTTAATTTAGTATTTTTGTGTCCACCACATACACATTGTTGTCTCTTAGTTTTACATTCAAGCTAAAGCTAAAGAGTGTCATTAGAAGAAATAGGTTTATGGGTTTCTACAAATCAGACACATAGAAGGATTACCTTGTATTTCTCCTTCAAATTGTTCCACTTCTTTCTGGCCTGTTTAGTGGTGAATGAGAACCCAGTAGACACAAAAACTCTGGGGAGAGTAACAGTAGGCCAGTAATTGGTCCTGGGACAAATCTGTAAACCGGTGATAAAACAGCATTGCTAGCAGAGCTGAAACCTGTATCGGGAGTAGACCTGGCCCACAGTCAGATACCGTATGATCCGGCCCAAAGGAAATTGCTATCTGGGTCCTGCTGTCGCTGCGGCTGCCATTTCTCTTATGTGAGTGTCACTGTCACGGCTGAGCTGACGTAACGCATTGTGGAATGTTCAATCCAATAAGTCACCACCTGATGCATCCTTGATAAAACCAACGATTCGAGAACACTTCTGGGAATGTTATGCGTTCTTGAATGAATGCAAACTTGTGAATTGGAACAGTACTTCGGCGGTGATTGATGACGTTTCAGAACGATTTTCAAGTTCATGAGAACACAAGTATAGAAAAGAATGCATATTGAGAAAAGCCCTATGTATCTCTTCCACAGAACAGTGTTATACATACAGAGAAAGAAAGCCAAATAGCATAGATCACAAGAGCTGGTGATCCAACCATGGCCGAAAGGTCTGTTAGGATTCCACGTGTCCCCTCTGAAGGGCAGCCGGACCCCAACTTCCAGGAGCGGAGGCTGAGGAGGCCGATCCCTGACAAGAGAGAGCTGGACCAGTGGGTGAAGGAGCTGGAGAGAAAGTTAACCGTGGCGAGGGACAGGATGAGGGACGAGCTGCGGCGAATGAGAGGCTGTGGACCGAAGGAGCCAAGAGATGTGGGCAAGACAGTGGGAGTGGCAGTATGTACTCTATACATTAATAAGCTGATACTGGAAGTTTATGTACAAGCAAGACGCTCATATTTGAGATTGTCCGGCATTTCGGTTCATTTATGATGTATGGGTTCAGTCATTAACAGTGTTTTTAAATCTACAGTATCTGTCAGGTGGCACTGAAAAAAAGAAGGAAGAGAAAGAGACAAGGTGCCCAGCTGACAGGACTGGAGGAGAGGGTGATGAGAAAAAGAGATGACAAAATGGCAACACTGAGAGAGCAGGAGAGAGTGATGAATGATATCAAGAAAAAAGCAGTGGAGGAAGAGAGACAGATAAGGGATATGGAAGAGATAGTGAGACAGTCTGAGAGAGTGTTGAGAAAACACATTAGGAGGAGGAAGAAAGAAAGACATAAAAAGGAGGAAGAAAGACACATAACATGACATAGAAGAAAAAGTGAGAGAGCAGGAGATAATGTTGAAAGAAAAAGTAAAGGAGAACAAAAGACAGATAAGGTAGGGTGACCAGACGTCCTCTTTTGCCCGGACATGTCCTCTTTTTGAAACCTAAAAATGTGTCCGGGCGGAATTTCAAAGTCGTCCGGGATTTTGTTATTCTAGCCTCAAACATGTTTACAGCGAATTTGCATTGCTCTCTCTTTCATTCATGGATATATCTATGTCTTTCATTCACATACTAGTCACGGTCTCCCTACAGTTCGCTTTGCATTGAGTGGAAAGTGTAGGGTGTTGAGCCTGACCTTAGCTACCGTCATTGGTCGATAGTAATCTCAAACATTTAATTGGTCAGTCAGTCACCTCAATAGCGCAAACTTCCTTGTTTAGTGTAAGTTCAGTGACGAATTAAAACGTAAATTTCCATGTTTTTGTCTCGGTCGATATCAACATGAAGCTGAGTGCCGGACCTGCAAAGGCACTTACGCGTCGGTCGCAAATAAAGGTGCCAACGACCTACAGGTAGGCTACACAATGTTCAGCAAAGCATCGAACGGCAGCGAGGGGTGAGAGCTCATCAGCTAAAGTGACAAAGTTTTTCGACCTTAACATTACGTCTCCAAAATCATTTAGATGGCACATAACCTCATAACCATAGACTGTAAATATAACATGACGAACGCCACTTCTGCCATTGTCCCTCCCCCCCTATTGTAGTATTGCGATTTAAGATCCCCCGAAGTGTCCTCTTTTTCACAAACCCAAATCTGGTCACCCTAGATAAGGGAGATGGAAGAGAAAGTGAGAGTTGAAAGAGTGTTGTAGTCTAGTTGACAGAAAGGTGAACCCGGAAATGTTGAGTACACCAAAGTTTTATGATAGAAATATATATAGTATGGGTCCCCAGCATGCAGAAACTGCCGGATGCTAATTTGCATATGTTGGGCAATTTGTGTAATTCAGTTAATTAGCATAAATCGCCTATATTGATCATATTATAGGAGCTGCTTGGCCAAAATGGACAATGTTAGTATGTTTTTAGGGGTTACTGGAGATGCTGAGGCCATATCTGACATTTTCAAGCCTCAAAATCACTATTTAAACATGGTTTGGTCACGTTCTTACTCTCATTAAGATGATTTTGCTGAGTTTTTGGGGGCGATTTAGACAGATTTTTGGAGGATAAAAATGTTCAGTGTTCAGGAATATAGCACTGGCCCTCTGCTGTGACTCACAATTGAGTAACAAAGGGAAGAACTAGCCTCTACTACTCCTCCTGTCCTCATCCGTTGTCCTGTCACCATCTTCTCCAGACTCTTCATCCCTGTCCTTCTGCTCTTTTAGCTGTATGTGTGTATATATATATATAGCAACATGCAACATCCCTGCCTTTGCAGAAACAATAATTAGTACAGGCCAGGCCTGCAGCTGCACTTTCCAGATACATGTATACACAGTTTTAACCCAGCTTTGCAGTTACTGCTGATAACATCTAACAAATCAGCAGGAGCAACAGGACTTGAATCGAGGGTGGGCGAGTTCCTCTCCTTTCTTCATACCTGTCTTCTTACTCCATCCAAACGCGGTGATATCCACAGCCGGTGGATCAGGGCGGTCTGCTGCTTTCCAAAGCAGCACCTGTAGATGGGCACGTTTTCCATGGAGGAGTAAGTTGCGTTCTGTAGGAGACAGTGTCTTCAGTGCTGGAGGAGCTGGGAATGGGAGGCCTCACCGCCAGGGATGGATTACTGCACGGGCCTACCGAGCCCAGGGTCAGGGGGCCCTGAAGCCCAAGCCTTTGCATGAAATCATTGCCTCAATATCAACACATCAGGATGTATGGTGTATGAATCTGATTAAATTTAGTCCATCCCCAAAATGCACCAGTATACAGGAAATCACATCAAACAAATTAAAACATTTCTAAGGAAGGACCCCCAAACCCCCCTTCCACATGCGACAATTAGTGGGGGGCCCTTAATACATCTGGGCCCAGGGGCCCGAAAGTTCATAATCCGTCCATGCTCACTGCTAGGTGGAGGCCCAAGCAAAAGGATCCGAAGAGAGCTCTTGTAAGGAGTACTAAGAAGCTTACAGAGGCCTTCAGTAGAAGCCGCGGGTGGAGACCAGCCGTCGCCTGGGCCTGGCTACGGGAGGAGTGCTAGCCTGAAGAGGATCTCGATGCAGTGGACACGGCGGAGAAGGGCTTCACGCGACCTTGGAAGATGAGGTGGTGACGCCGACCTGCTTCACCGTGAGACCTTGAGCCCCTGGCCCCGCCAGGCAGCTTTAGGTTGGAGTTGGCGGTGGCCCTGTCTGCGGAGCAGAGCAGAGGTGGAGCGGCAAGGAGGTGGTGCCTTGAGGATGGACGGTTGGCGGTTGTGGTTCCCCTGGGTGAGTAGGGCTCTTGCGGTGTGTGCACCCCACCTGCTGTGTGGCAGTGCCAGAGACTTTGCTGGACTGAATGTGCCGAGGACGGCAATGGCTTGTTGGGGGAGCTGTGTAACGTCAGCGTGCTGGACTGTGCTTGAGATTCCCACAATGTTTCGCGCTGGGGATTCTGGGAGAACTTTGGGGTTGTTATTATGTGTGCTTGTGCCTGAATGGTGTGGCTGCGTCCAACCCTATGTGTGTAAGGTGTGGGTGCGAGTGTTCTTGACTTCCCTGGCGTGTGCTATGTTCTGTGCCGATGTCCCTGCTCCCGACCTTTAATAAAGCTTTTGATTAGACAATGCTGTCTCATCAATCATTACACTATTAAATCTGCTTAGCATCATTAGCATGCTGCACATATTTGTTAAAGCTCTTGCATTCAAGTTGAGTGATCATCACAATACCAATGTTTCCCAAAAGGGCTTGTCCCTACGAGAAGAGTATTTGAAGGAGAAATTTTGGATTACTAACATTTTTATGTATTAGAAGTGATTATTAATAATTTTACATGTATTAGAAGTGAATACTAATTTACATTTATTACATAGAAGTGATTAACATTTCATTTTCTTATATATATTCTTTGTATGCTTTCTATACATTCAATACTGTGCATCAACTTTGCTTTGTCTGTCATTTGTTCTCTCCATGTCATGATTTTCTAATAAAGGTCATGCGACCCTTTTTTTGTCACGAGTTAAGGGGTATTCTGCCTTAGGCAGTAATATTAGGAATATCCCGACAGGAACTAGACTACTGGCAAGAGAATGCTGAAGGATGTATATGTATTGTATTGACCAATTATCTACTTATTTTGAGTAGCCCCATGACTTTTATGTGATGGTGCATGGATCACATGCTATGTCCAAGAAGTGTATACAGTATGTATTGTTGTATTTCTGTATGTATGAGGATTTTTTGGAAACGACCATTGTACTCATGTGATTTGTATTACCAATGTAATTAACATGTATAAGATGGGGCTTCGCCCTAGAGAACTTTGAGTTGTGTTACTGGAACATGCTGTTGCTAGTGACCTGCTCCCGGTATCGTGAATAAACCTGCAGTGGTTCCTCACACCTGAGTGTTGCCTGGATATTTTTGACCACATATTTACCTTAAACACACATGAGGAAACTTAACAGTCCAATCAGTAGACTATGATAAGCTAGCCAACTATGCTTCTTTGTGTACAATATTTCCAAGCTGAAT
This sequence comes from Alosa alosa, assembly GCF_017589495.1. NCBI lineage: Eukaryota > Metazoa > Chordata > Actinopteri > Clupeiformes > Clupeidae > Alosa > Alosa alosa. The sequence continues at coordinate 18,467,092 of NC_063209.1, read as the reverse complement.
GTGGTGGATGAAGGCAAAAGCTGAAGAGCATGAAAAATTAAGAAAAGAGATGAAGGCAAAAGCTGAAGAAGAGGAAATGAAAAGGAGAGAGATGGAAGAGGAGCGATTGAGAAATGCGAGAAGGCGGCGGGGACCTAGGGAAGTGTTTGAGGATTTCTATTTTTTGCTCATAATAATTTGACCTGAAAAGGCGTTATAAATAAAAACGTACAAAGGTCTCATTTAGTTCTTTTGTCAAAATTATTTACACTTGCTTCACATTTTACACAGTGTCATATATTTTTTAGAATTGGGTTTGTAGGCTAATAGGCATTTGCACATTGCATAGATATAACCATTTTATGTGCAATGCACCTTCCCCACACCAAAGACAACATTTGAATGTTGAACACAGTGAATGAAGCAATAATAAGGTAGCATCAGCAGAAACTTACAAGAGACATTCTAAACCATGCAGTAAATGCAGCTGGAGAAATGTCAACTAGGTCTAACATCACGTTGCCGTATAAGACAGGGATGGGCAACTGGCGGCCCACGGGCCGCATGTGGCCCTCCTCACTCATTTTACCAGTAATGATATTTCAAAATTGATCCACAGCCGCACATGCAGGCTGTTGTCTTATTGTCATCTACTGGCTATGTAGAGAGAGTGTTCTCGCTCATGAAAAACAAGTGGTCGGATGTAAGGAACAAGTGCTCTGTTGAGCTTATTAAGAGCGAACTTGCAATCACCCTCAATTTTGACATGGCCTGTGCGCAGTGCCGTAATTCCTGACAAGCAACTACTGGCCGCTGCCAGGGAGCAAAAGAAATATAAATGGAAAAAATAATCTGTTCTGTGTGTTCCAGATGGGGAAGCGATGTTGGAGTTCTTTAAAACAACACACAGCATGGTAATGCATAAACACCCTCTGCCTGGACTGCGCTAGTTGCTGCATTAGTAGCTGCGCTAGTGACTGCATTAGTGACTGCGCTAGTGACTGCTCTAGTGACTGCGCTAGTTGCTGCATTAGTGACTGCACTAGTGACTGCGCTAGTAGCTGTGCTAGTGACTGCACTAGTGACTGCGCTAGTAGCGGTGCTAGTGACTGCATTAGTAGCTGCGCTAGTTGCTGCACTAGTGACTGCGCTAGTAGCTGTGCTAGTGACTGCACTAGTAGCTGCGCTAGTTCCTGCACTAGTGGTGCTCAAGGCAAACACGTTGGTCCTAGTGCAGAGTCTGGAGCAGGACTGAGATTAAGACTAGCTGGGTCTGCTTTAGCTTTAGTGTCCAAGAGGGTTCTTCGTTCTTAGTGTTCCTGCACCCCTCTCCTGTGTGTTTTTCTGTTCTCCTGTGTGAGTTCCTCCGTTCTGCAATGTTTGGAAACGTACTAATTAACCCAGTCCAGGTCCATTGTTTTTACCAGAGATAAAAATAAATCTGTCTAGGGCCACATATATATACCAGAACCATTTAAAAGAAATCAGTTTTAGACATCTCTTGTTATTACTCTCAGGCACACAGCATGCTTGCCAGAATGATTTTGCTGTATTGTACAGTATAATATTTTCACTAATTGTTGTCATTCTCTCACTTCTTGTTCTTCCAAAGAAATAAATGAAATAAATTGCAGACTACTATTACAGACTACTTATTGTACTTCAAAAAACAAAAACAAAAATTTAAAACATTTGTCATGGCTTGTCAATTCCCTATTCCTCCTTAAAGATACAGTATCAGAAATAGACTTGACCTATGCTTCCCAGAATATAGAAAAAAATGTTAACCAAGTCAAACAATTATATGGAATCTCCCACGTCTTACAACATACATCAATTGACCCACCTTGAATTTTCAGTTAGATTACACGGGCCCTTGTGGTCTAATTCAGCCTTTGTTTTCGTAGAACACAACTAAAAACTAACACGTTTATGCCATGGTACGCAATCAATACCACAGCAGATAGCATTCCGACTTTCTCTGATACAGTCCTTACCCATTCTGTAGAGGGTCACAGTCCCGCCCCTCCTCCGAGAGAGCTTAGTTTCCGGAAGTAAGTTTCCCATTCATTTCTCCCATTGACGTTTTGGAAAAATCCGTATCCGAGTTTTAGAGCATGTCTTAGGCTAATCAGCTACGGCGTAACTCATAAGCATACAACATATCATTTTGAGTGAAAAAACGAATAGAAAGTCCAAAGTCAAAGGTACAAGACTGTACATATTTTCATTTCAGAGCGAAGGAACGACTCATCCCATAAACCACCGCGCCTCACTGAATAATATATAGAAGCAAGGCAGAACTGGTGGGAATTGCCATTTGAACAACTTCCAACCAACGACAGCATGCAAACCTTTTCCTCCAAACAGTGATTTTTATATAGTGAATATACCTCTGAAGTTCTTTGACATCCGGTATCTGGCGATTTTTCCTATGAGAAAATAACAAAGGATTTTGAATTATCGCACCTGTTAAACTCTCGTGGGGATGAAAAAGTCTAAAATGCAGACATTTTCTTGAACCTTCGAGTGGCTACTGTGATCTCCGGTACGTGAAAGCGGCACACTTAGATTTTTGCTACCCCAGAGCTAACTTGCAATGCAACTTGCCATAGGTAGTTAGCTTCAATTAACAACCGGATCTCCTTGGGCAAAGATGGCTGTTTTGGTTCTTTTTTGTAGGCGAACTTCAGAGGTCTATTTAGTGCAGAGGCACCCCCCACCCTCCCTCCGTATTGGTTGAAACACACCCATAATTACGTCCCAATGGAGCAGTATCAGACTCATATTCTGACTAGAATTTGTGTATGACAACGTCAGGCTAGTGTGCTAGCTGTAACTACTTCTGTCAGTAGCGCTACAGTTAATTACATGTAAAAAAAAAAGTTGAATTTGTTTAATGCCAGTTGTTGGAAATTTCACAGTGACGTGTTGCCTGAACACCATCCGTATGGACCACAGAGCGGTAGCACAAAATCAATACGTCTTACAAGACGAAAACGCAGAAAGGCTAGATTCAGCGCTAGCTATCAAGGTAATCTAATCTATCTGGTCTAGAGAATATAATTAGGCAAATTAGGAAAGAAACTGACCAGGAATTGAATCGTAATGTTAAACCAATGACCTTGCAACCTACTCTTGAATTAAGTTCACCTGAAAGTGTGAAAGTGGATGAATGTGCTGAAACAGATGTTGAACAATGTGCTGGATTACTAAACCAGATTGCCCTGACCTCAGAAATACTTGATGATTATTGAATAAAAGAATGGACAATGAACCATAACTGCAAACAATGACCTCATAATAAATAATAAAGTGCGATGAATGAAATGTATCAATACAAGTACTTTAGTAGCCTGACATTGTAAAGTCTAGGGAATTATTCATGTAAAGAATTGTATGTCTCAAAACTGTGAAATGGGTAAAGTGCCTTAAACTGTTTAAATGAATGTATTCAGATTGCATTGTGTGAAAAGTTAATGCCATAAGTGTTTGTAACCTGTAAGAATGTAACCGAACTCTCTTGATGACTGTAAAAGTGTACGTTGTTAAATGTAATGTGTTACATTGTTAATTGTCGTTGAATGTAAACTGTGTAACTTCTGAAACCATCAGTACTGAATTTAATGCTAGCATCTCCGAAATGTAACCCGGAGAAATAATGTGTGTCATTTTAAATTTTTGGGTAAGATCAGTGACTTGAATGTATTAGCTACCGTGAGAATATTCCCAGCTACCATGGGAAAATTCCCAGGAATCGTGGGAAAATCCCTGCATTGTGGGAATATGCCTGCACCTTCTAGAAGGTTCTAAACTGTCGTGGGAAAGTAAGATTGATTTGCCTTAGGAATGTGTGGGGGAGGACAAGTCTACCTAGTATAAATAGGGGTTGAACTAAACGAACGGGGCTGCTGCTTCTTCTTTTTTTCCCTTCCTTCAACTCGTTGGGTTTTTGCTTTATGATGTCGTGTGCAGTTGTTAGAATTTGTCGTCCGTACTTCGTTGAGAAGCAAAGTGTTGGACGTCGTGCCAGGCTGAGTCGCGGACCGAAACTCCGTGGAACCTGTTGCAGATATCACACCTGATACCAGGGATTCCCAAACTGTGGTACGCGTACCCCCGGTGGGAGATGAGAAGGACAATGGCGGAAAGGAGTTAAAAATTATTAATTAATTAATAATCCATACTTTTGAATCGTGTTATAATAATATGGAAATGTGAAATTAAAGGAAATCATTTGTAAACTCTATAATAGGCTATGTATTCATTAAAATATAAGCTACACACAATATGCGGATTTCCCGCGGTGGCCAGAATATCTGGGTGCTAGTTTTGTTGAAGTATAGGCTAGGGTAGCTAAAACTGGCTAAAAACAGGGACACTCGTCCAAAAAGGCCTAATTAAAGCCGCATCGAAGAGAAGAAGCGAGAAACAGAGCAGGACACGGGTAACCATGGGATGGGGAGCAGACTAATGAAGGTGGAGGTGAAGCGCAGGAGGATAAAAGAGAATGAGACAGAAAAGATTGCGTGAAGAAAACGAAAGTATGATGAGGCATACAGCCCCAGGCTTCACGTGGATTGGGAGACTTCCCAAAGCCACAGTGCCTGGTCTGCAGTGAGATGCTATCTAACCATTCTAGTGTGGTTTTTCATTTTAGCGTGAGAGCTCATAGACCAGTTGCACATATTGATTTTGTTATTATGTAGGGCGGCTAATTAAACACGATGCCTGGAATGCGTCAATAGAATGTGTTACTTTTTTATGTGTTGGATGGTGGGGGTACACGAGCTGAGTCAGGGTGTAGAAGGTGGTCCACGGGGAAAAAAGTTTGGGAACCGCTGGATTTAAACAAATGACATTTGGCACACCATCAAAGCTGGCTAGCTGAACATTGTGCTTTTGGGTTCAGGTCAGGCTACCTTACATTGACGTTAGCTAGCTCTAGCTGATACTAGTGATTTCTAGTCAGCAACATATTTTGGGCTTTATTTAGTAAACATAACCTGTAAACAGCACACAATCGTATGTGTATTGTTTTGATTACAATACTTTTAAAACAATGCCGGTGCCAAAACGTTTCTTGGTGTTTTAAAACCAACGTTGTCTTCAAGGTGCCTTTAAGTCGATGGTGGCAGCGCTGCCTGGAAGACGACGTTGAGGGCTTAAAGGAGAATTCCGGTGTGATATTGACCTAAAGTGTGTTGAAACATGATGCCGAGTGTGAACGTATGTCTCATAGCTCACCTCGGCTTGTCCCCTGCACTCAGAAATCTGGCGCTAGTTAGCCAATGCTACCAACACAGTGTTTCGTTGTGGTGCCTCGGGCATCGGACTAGCCATGTAAATAAATCACTGTTTTACACCATTTACGAGGCTCAAAGTAGCTCCATACTTCATTGGTAGACTTCCGAGGGCCTTGACATTTAAAACGAGACATGGAGAACTTTGAAAAAGCACTGCAGTTTATTTACAAGACGATTTATATAGACAGTACCTTAAGGAATTTTACCGTTCGACGCCATCTTGAATTTAGTCGCGATAAGTCGAAGCGATTTTAGGTACGAACGAACAGGTATGATAGGATCAGATTCCAAAAATAATTGAGGAAATGCATGGATTCAGTTGCTTCCAGTAGCAGCAACTGGAATCCATGCATTGTTACGGAATTATTTTTGGAATCTGATCCCTTATCATACCTGTTTGTTCGTACTCGTCGCTCGACAGTATCATGTTTCAACACACTTTAGGTCAAAATCACACAGGAATTATCCTTTAAAGCTGCAGTTTAATGATGGGTCGGTCGCGAACGAATCAGTAGGTTTGAAGGTTTATTCACATGGACGGTTTGCTAACCATTTTACTGCAGCACTGCATGAAAAGTGTGATTTTCGTCCCCGTAAACGACCGGAGATCTCCCTAATTTTCGGTAGTTGACGACAATTTGCAACCCGCGCTTGTCGCCGTTTATCTGTGCCATAAATTGTCGGAAACAGACAATGACGTATGTGGAGAGCTTTCAGAGTGCTAATAGGCCTAATTAGCATATGAATGCAGCGAAACCGCGGCTGGCCAGGCCTGGCTTGAATATCCTTACTCAGTATTGGATGAAACCACTACTTTCAAACAAGAAAAAACCGGGACTGCAGCTTCGCACAGAGTTCAGAGAGCTCCGGCCTACGAAATGACGGCGACCGTACAATCCATCCAGAGACCCCGCCAACAACGCCATCTTCGTCAGACATGAGGTTTACGGTGGCGGACTTCCAGAGTTCCACCTCGTCATCTGCTAGCACACTCTGTCTCGATTCCAGCAGCTGTAAAAAAAACAATGAATCAGTACTATGCGATGCACTGCGTATGGACACAACACATCTATCAATGCACCTGAAAAATAGTCCCCCAATAAAGTCTTACCCCTTTTCTTCTCGCCGACTCCCGAGCTGAACTCTTCAGCAGCTTCCACCCGCAATGAGTTTTCTGGCTGGGGTATATCTAAAGCTCCTGCGTACACTGTCTCATAATATGTCTTACAGGCGGCTGGAAAAAACAATTACATGAGAGTGGTATGAATAAAAATCAAACGCCAAGTCACAGTAACATTAAACAAGGAAGGAGAAACAGTAAAACAAGTCACTTACACACAATGTCGCCTTTATCAACATCGTAAATCTGACTTCCAGATATTGTTCGAGCAAATAAGAGGTCACCCAGATAGCAGTAGACCTCGACAGACTCCGAGACAGCCTTCAAACTGGCAAATCCGTGTAACTGTCACCTCTGTTTTACTGTCGTGATGGAGACATTGACTCAGATCAGACACCAGGGGGCGGGAAGCACAGTCACAACTGATACGGCCAGCCGTCGCGAAGCGCATAGCGCCAAAATTTTAGTTCTACAATTTCGCCGACTGCCTTACGCCGCCAGAGCTGAGTTAGACGCTAACGGAGCGGTTGGTGAACACGAGCTAGTGAAAAAAAAAAGAAGAGTTCGCTTTGATTTGTTTCAGGTAAGCCTATTTGCTTCAACTATATTAGAATGTACAAATTAATTTAGCAACGCTTTTTATCCAAAGCGACTTAATTTGGTCAATTTACTTGTTACATCAGGGCTAGTCTCCCTTAGAGCAACTTAGGCTGAGATTTTAACTCACAATTTCCAGGCTAGCATGCTAGCCTGATTCCTTAACCGCTACCGCATCCTCTGTAAGCCAGAAAGCCATGTAGTGAGATACGTGTTTGTATGTTAAAATAATGATTTTATACAGTTAGGCGTGTATCCAAGTATCAAATGAATCATGCCTTCTCCCTCCGCCCCCTGGGGATCAATAAAGTATCTATCTGTCTCTTCAGCCCCAGGACCGAGGCGTTCAGGTGGCGTGACTGGCGTGCCCTGTCTGCAATCCTCCCTTTCAATAAGGTAAGTTAAGGTAAGTGATAAGTCTTGTAGCACTGTTTAGCCTATGTTTCTGACATTTAAAACTCAAAAACCAAAATATATTACATAAAGGTGTTATCAGGGATTAAAATTCTCGTTTGTACGATGGACAATCGTCATTTGGAAATTCGAATCCCCGGTGGTGCACTCGTAATCAAAGATAACGGTCTCTCTAAAAGCTGAACCCAGAGGAAAGAAAATGTTAAAATGAGAGCTCTTCTCTATCTCAATTGTTTCTCCTAGACAATAATGAGATTACAGGGATATAAAAATGAGATAATTGCTTTTGTCTTCCGCTTCTCAGGTTTGTCTCTGGAGCAAAAGAGTTACGTTATCTCAGTGTAGACTCCCTTTAATCTACAAATGAGATCTCATCAATATTTTAAATAATGCTCAGTGTTTAATTTATACATCTCATATTTTACTCAGGCTGATCCACCAGAGAGCTCTCTCTGTAAACTCATGCAATTCTCATTTCAGATCTTTTTGGTAAATCTCAGATTAGGCTCCATCAGTTCTGTAAAAGAGATCTCTTCACAAGCTTGAACCGTTCTCATTCGAGTTATCTCAGTTTAGTCCTTTTTTGATTTACAAAAGAGATCTCACCAAAGGCTTATACAATACTCAGACTTGCTCAATTTATATATCTCGTATTTTACTCAGGCTTATCCATCAGAGAGCTCTCTAAGTGAACTCAAGTAATGCTCATTCAGGCCTATTTGTTTTATAAATTAGTCTGATCTGTAAGAGCTCTAGCTGTTGTACAACAATTCTCAAATGATTTTCATTGGCTTATTTTTTTTAATTGCACATATTTTCAAGTTCACATTTGCAAACAGTAGGCCTAACCATGTGATGTGACCACCACACATGACGATGCTCTGACAGACCTCTGAAGTTAGCCTACAAAAAAGCTAGCATCTATGCCCATATAAGGAGATCACCTGTTAAATTCTCGCGCAGGCCAGGGAGACGATTTTAAATCGAGATGCACTGATGTAGACGTTTTCCTGAACGCACCTTTGTCTTCAACCTTCGAGTAGATATTATAATCAATGGCATGCGGAAGGCTTCACAATTTGATTTTTGCTACCCCAGAGCTAACTTTGCTTAATTTGTTAGCAAGTTGGAGAAATCAAGTTAGACTCCAGAGGTCTATGATGGTCGGACGCGGACAAACTTCGCAAGGCAGAAAGATTTGGCGCCCAGTGAAACCAAGTGAAATGGTGTGTGGGTATGAAGGATTGTGCCACCACAAAAACTCAGAGAAGGTATATTAACATTTTGGTAATTTGCTAACGAAACAGCGTACCAAAATGGTAAGTATATTTTCCCCCACAATATGTTCTCACTTTTGTTTAACCTGCTATAAATTACAGCATATTGTAACAGGAGGAAAGGGCATTCTTGTAATCCAGGTAAACTAGGAAGTAGCGTTAAGGCGGTCGAGGGATCGAGAAATAGGCAAGTCAGCATCTGCAGTCATGAATAACTTACCAGTCAACATTTCTTTTGCAATTAATAGAATCTGTAGCATGCAAATCAAATCAGCTATTAGCCTAACTGAAATAAAACCATGATATCTAGGTATGGTGAATTGTATGTGATGTGGGGCTATCTATCTATCTTTTAATTACAAAGGCCACGGGAACTTTATCAGGATGCATAGTATCCTGAGTCCATTCAATAACTGGCCTTTAAAAATAAAAATCTGCCTGCCTCTATGGGATTTTAACATAGGGGGTTCCTTACTTATGCCTCCTGTATTTTAAGACGACATACGATACCTGGTTCATTCACAAAGAATATTGGTGTGTTTAAAGGTTGGATTTTTCCTCATTTTTTTTAATTGAGGCATGAAGATCAATTTCCAACAGATGATTTATTGTATTCCTCTTTTAGTCATTTCAGCCTGGTTGTCTTACCTTATGCACAGTTGATTTGGTTTTATAAAGACACCCCTACACCAATAAAGTTCATGTAGACTGTCACACAATGGTAAGTGGAACATTGGCCACAGCTTGTAACAACTTCATTTATTACCATTCTTTGCGTAGGGATGTGTACACAAGGATGTGTAACCTTGTGTAAGGTTAACCCTCTAGGCACCACAGTCGACTTTAGTCGACAAGATGCGGTACTGAATAAAACGGCCGATTTAGTCAAATAGCGTGTCATATTTCGTTCGACAAAACTTTCGCGCTACAGCTACAGTGAATCAGTGCGTGCAATACCGGAGCTAGTGTGCGTGTGAGCTATTTTATCAGAGCGATATTGTCAACGTCAGCGAGTATTTGCATTAGATTATCGTGTTCCATCGTTATCCATGTATGAGGCACATATATATTATTCAGATGACACACAAACACAAGTAGACAAGACCTGTTTAGTTCAAAAGCTCATTTGCCACGGCAAGGCACAGATCAGGAGTGAGATGACGAGACAAGACAAGAGACAATGTTAGTATTTTTTTTCTTTTTGTTGTTTTGATACTTGTTTTGTTTAGTCAGTATCTAGTAATTTCATATTGATTTAAACTATTTGACTACACTTCTCTTTAATGTCATTACATTGGTGGTGTGTCTAATTGACTGCCTGCCACTTTAAGTAGCCTACGTGAGAGTATAAATCAGCCTACATTTCTGAGTGGATTGGAAGGCTTGCATCTCACTGTGTTCGGCTACGAGTGTAAATAACTTTTTGCGTTAGTGCATTGCGATATGTGGATGCAATTCGGGATGTCTTCTGTCATTAGTTAAAATAAATGTTAAAAAATAACTCGAATGAAATCATTCTTAGATCATAGAAGAGGTAAATATCTTGCAATGGTATTCATTTCTATGATTTTGGTAGCACTATTCAAACTAAGCCCACACGCTAGCAAACATGACCCAAGCTAAAAGGACATCCAGATGTAAACGTTTGCATATGGGTTGCATAGCCTACTCAAATGTCAGTAAACCATGTAGGCCTTAATTAACTTACTTTCATAGCCTAGGTAGGTTAGCAACACCAGGTTGAGAGATGCAAGTAAGCAGATCATTAACGTTAGCCTTCTGCGGCACACCTGTTGATCTCTCTGTGCCGTGAGAGATCAACAGGTGTGCCGCAGAAAATTATCCAAATGTCACTCACTGGTCCAGAAATGCAACTGTTGCATCAAAGAATTTATAACCACATGCTCTCATTGATTGTATGATGGCACTACTTGTGGTATGCAGGGAAGGCATTGTACAACAGGGGCGCTATTCCGACATTACCAATCCTTATTTTCAATTTATCTCTGCAGTTCCTGTATCCTATCAAATTCCAACATCCTAGATGCATGGATGAGCTGTAGTCTAGTCATGTCATCTGCAGCTACATCAACAATCCACCCGCCATTCACTCCAAACAATGTTTTTCCCAATAATTGATATCGGCACACATTTCACTCAAAACCTCAGGTGATTTTGAACTGGCCATGTGAATAAATGTTACACATTATGTAAAACACGGGTAACTCTCCTCATTTTATTCTCTAAGCTCTCAGGGGAAAACGGTCGGAAGCTCCATGCATCAAACAAACTCTGTGTGCAGGCCAACTATATTAATTAATTAACAGCCGTCAATCAATGGCCAATTGCGCAAAGACGGGCGGAATTCTTACGCCCCAGTAGCCTAAGCCACTTCAGTGAACGTTCAAATAACCCCCAGAGTTGGACAGTGGACAGTGTCCATCAGGGTGTTCAAACTGAATGTGCGATATATTCAAGTTGCTTATATTGCATTTTAGAGGACAATGATAAAGCCATGTGCAACGCATTTTGGCTTGCCAGCAGGTTGGATAAACTTAATTTACTAGGCTACACAAAAATGTAGGCTAGGAATATATCTTTTATATGTCATGCGTGCATTTGTTGAATTGCACATAACATGTCTGCATATTTATTTAGTCTTCTCTCTCTCAACTCTAGGCTAGCGCATGCATTATCATGGCCCTATAATTGTGCAAAGACAGGCGGGATATCCTACGCTCCTTTTACAGTAAACCACTTCACAACGATCGTTCAAATATCCCCCAGAGTTCAGTGTCCATCAGTCCCAACATTTAGAAACATTTCGAAAAGTCCAAGCGTGAATTGGGTGTGTTTCGATTTTGAGAGAGACTGGAGAAGGGCCGTATGTCTCACAGCAACTGCGATAACCTTGTTTCTTGAAGGCTATCCTTACCTCCAGATATCCACATCTAATGAGGGTCGGCGACTATCCAATACCCAATACTATTTGCAATACCCTCGATATACATATGTTGGAAAGCTATGGCCGTTCGTGTGAGTACAATAACTTAATTTTGTAAATTTTACCAAAACGTCTGGTTTCGCCTTGCAGGGTCACATTTAATTTGTTGTCTTATCTTTTTTTATTCAAAACAATTCATAGGTATCCATACTCAAGTCTAATTACCACCAGACACACATAATCATCACCTAGGTGAAATCCTCTCTCTCTCTCCAAAATCTCTTCCTCTGAGATGCACACGCTATAGGCTATAATTTAGGCTACCCGACATTTCAAATGTGACTCTGTAATCAACTTTTTTAGCTCTTAAACACGACAAATACACTGTTCAACGGAGCTGGTGTGTGTGAGGCGCACTCTTGGACTCCTTGAGACGCGACTAACCTTTCGGTTGAAGTTATTGTGCGTAGGCTATTATAGAATCCAATCCTGTTGCCCCTGCTATTTATCAATGTAGCCTTTTATTGTTTTTTGCCATGAATCATCTGAGCTGTGATGAAATCGTGTGTTGTTTAAAGTTGGGATTACTGTAGGCCTAGGCTATACTGCTAGCCTAGAAATCTAGATACTCCCCTAGCGGCAGGGCTAGTCTAGCAACTCTCCGTTGGCTTGTGAGCTCCAGAAATCGAAACTTAATCAGGCCATTGAAATCGTGTATAGAGTCGTTGGGTGGGCTTAACATAATGATTTGAAAACAAATAACTACTTGAAAACAAATAAGATGGATGTTGCTGCTGGCGAACAGTGTGACACGAGTTAATCTTTTATTATGTTGGCAAACGTTTGAACTAGCCAACTAGCTCCGCTGGTGGGAAACGCATGGGACTCATAGCGCTGCCGCTGTCCTATTGCGTGCAGAGGGAATTTGAAAGACAACTGATTATCCCGCCCCTCGGACTGAGCACTGCAAACGGTGAGTGCCCAGACCCTACATTTTAATGTTGGTCTGGCTCGCCAGGCTACTATACTGCCCATATTGGAATAAAAAAATAAAGGCCCACCCTAGGCCTACTTCGCAAAAGTCCACTCTGTTGAAAAATCCTGTTAATGACCTCGTGTCGGAATGGCAGGATGTTTGAAAAAAAAGTCAAGTGTCGCTACTCCGACAATAGGAAAAAAAAATTGTCGCAGTAGTGGGACGCTTGAAAATTAATGTTAATGCCGCCACTTCGACAATTAGACGCCAATGTCTAAGTAGCGGCATGTCGGAATAGCTGCATGTAACCAGGCCCCTGGTGGTTCCAACTTCTTCCATTTATGGATGATGAAGGCCACTGTGCTCATTCAGACCTTTAAAGCAGCAGGCGAACGTTCGGAGAGCGTAGACACTATGGCGGATCTGAGGCTAAATAGTATACCAGTTTCACTTAGCCATCCCATTGAACCCCGTTCAATTTGGCGCCACTTGGACATCAAATAACGTTACAGCTGAAGCGTTTTAAGCCTTTATATGAACTTTTTCTATTTTCGGAGTATCACATTGGTGTCATAACCTCGTAACTGACTTACCAGCTGAGTAATAAGCGTTTTTCCGAAATCAATGCTAACGTGACGTAATTTACGTAATGAGCATGCGACCAGAGCGGGTGCAAACGTGTGCACGTGCACAGGGGCCCTCAGCCAATGGGGGCCCTCGGATTTAAAAAAAAAATTGCCATGAATTTAGGCTAGATTATGCCCGGTGCTTCTGTCTGTTAATTTGTGGCACAACTGAATGGTGTTATGGAACCGCGGACCGAAAGAAAAATAAACTAAATGTTTTCCTGATCAATAAATACTTAACATTAGGTGGAAGTGGTAGGCTATGAGTGCTCATTCAATGTGTATGCGTGTTTGCGACAGTGAAACTGACCCGTGGGTAGGTGAATGAAGTGGATTCCTGCAACGTTTATGAAAACAGCATAGCGATTGGATAGCCTAATAAATCGCTACTTGTTAGCCTAATAAATCACGACTTGTAGCTTATATCGTAGCAAATAGCCTATGGCGATGCCGATGACAGATAGGCCTACACTTATTTCACTCGTCTCGCTGGAGTGAGCATAATGTGGGCTGTTGCGCAAAGAAATTAATTAGGGAGATGATCTGCATCTCCATTTACCAAACGCTATAGTTTTGCTAACATCTCCACTGTTAACGTGAAATATGTCTCCATGCAAGGTAGTGTCAAGCAGCAGTGAAGTAAAAACCTATTATGCAGGTAGCCAATGTTCATGTCACCTGAGTCAGACAGAAAACGGGCCCTGCTTGCTCTGTTAAAGTTTGTTTGCCCCTTCCAAACTGTGTTAAAAGGGTATATTTAACAGCCAGAATTTCGAAATTTTCCCGGGGGAGACACCCCTGAACCCCCCGTAATATGATCAGCACCACCTCTCACAAAATACTATCAACGTCCCTGCTACCGGTTCTGTCAGAAATATGACAACTGTTGTCCGGTCTGTTAAGTGAAAAATGTTGCTGTAGACTGTTTGGACAGCAAAGGGAGATTACAGCCTAATAATAAAAACAGCTGCTGGAATTCATTTCTGTGTGGGCCTGAGTTATAATATATGACATAATGTACTACATTTTCATTGTGTGAAATTGTGCACCAGCCTGCACAGCGACAGCAAAGAGAGAAGCACTGGCTGCACGCACACGTCACTTGCACGCGCAAACGCGCCCGTCGCAGGGAGGGGGGGGGCTTTTTTGATATTGTGCACAAGGCCCATATTTGTTTAATCCGTCCCTGCATCTATGTCCCCTGAGTCTGCGCAGAAAGCCTCGTCGACCAATAGGAAACAGTTGAAATTTGCTTCACCTGTCTCGACTGACGTTTATGTGATGACTGTCTATATCTTTTACTGTCTATGGTAGCATCCAGGCAAGGACCACCAGGCTGAAGGACAGCTTCTATCTGGACGCTGTCAGACTGATCAACTCCGTCTGAATTTAAAACACAGGTGCAGTTCCCATCATGACCAGATGGTGTCGCCTGCGCACCATGTCTGAATTTGAAGCACAGGTGCAGTTCCCATCATGACCAGATGGTGTCATCTGTGCACCGTGTCTGAATTTGAAGCACAGGTGCAGTTCCCATCATGACCAGGTGGTGTCGCATGTGCACCGTGTCTGAGACTGAGGCACTGAGAAAGAGAGGGGTGATGAAATATGATGAAATTAGTTTCAAATGTGTGTGTGTGTGTGCGTGCAAAAAAGTAAGAAAATCATATTGCATTTCACACGTGTGTGCAGCCTCTTGTATGTTGACACTTTTCCCCAGCCTTTGCTGTCAGGGTGCACGCACAGTGTGTGAGGAATGTATCTTTATAAGTGAGTAATCACTGTATGTGTATTGGTTGCCTTTGGACGGCAGCTGTAAATGCCTCAATATGTTTTGATTGTGGGTGAATATGTTGTGCATTTTGATTGGGCATATTGGGAATAGTGTGTGTGTGTGTGTCTACGTTTGTACTGTATTGTGTGTGTGATGTGTATGTGTGCATGATGTGTGTGTGTGTGTGTGACATCTTCTATCACTGCTGGGTGTTGTGCTGAGGCTCCAAAGTCTGAGACAGGTGGAATCATGTGAGCAGTGATGTCATTACTTGTGATGTCATCAGTCATGACTTAAAGGAGAATTCCGGTGTGATATTGACCTAAAGTGTGTTGAAACATGATACCGAGTGTGAAGGTATGTCTCATAGCCCATCTCAGCTTGTCCCCTGCACTCCAAAATCTGGCGCTAGTTAGCCGATGCTACCAACAGCTTTTTCAATGGTGGTGCTTCGGCATCGGGCTTGCCATGCAAATAAATCACTGTTTTACACCATTTACGAGGCTCAATGTATCTCCACACTTCATTAGTAGACTTCTGAGGACCCTGACATTTAAAACGAGACATTGAGAACTTTGAAAAAGCACTGGTAGTTTACTTACAAGATGATTTATACAGACAGTATCTTCATGAAGTTTAGCGTTTGCAGCCATCTTGAATTTAGTCACGATAAGTTGAGCGACGAGTAAGAATGAACAGGTATGATAAGGGATCAGATTCCAAAAATAATTCCGTGGAAATGCATGGATTCCAGTTGCTGCTACTGGAAGAAACTGGAATCCATGCATTTCCACTGAATTATTTTTGGAATGGTGTAAAACAGTGATTTATTTGCATGGCTAGCCCGATGCCGAAGCACCACCATTGAAAAAGCTGTTGGTAGCATCGGCTAACTAGCACCAGATTTTGGAGTGCAGGGGACAAGCTGAGATGGGCTATGAGACATACGTTCACATTCGGTATCATGTTTCAACACACTTTAGGTCAATATCACACCGGAATTCTCCTTTAAATTCCAACTCATAGTCACATACATCACTGCTGTGCGCATTTCTTAGAAACTTGTCACAAACACACACCTGCACGGCATCATTGTGCCCCCCCCCCACACACACACACACACACACACACACAAACTGGTTTAAATGTCTGCTCTCATACACAGACCAGGAAACCCCATGGTGCCGTCAGACTGATGTCTCCCTGAAAACACTTTGCAGTCCAGTAACTCAACCAGACTAAAACCTGTGGATAGGTAACAGATTGAAAAAGTGGACAGGCAGATTAAATTACTGGACAGGTAACAGACTAAACTAAACCAGTGGACAGGTAGCAGGCTGAAGCAGTTGGGGTGTGTGTATTAGGCCCATTGGTTTCCCCTTTGGATGTAGATGTCCCGTGATGGCCTAATCAAAGATGATGACAGAGGGGGGGCAGGTGGAGAGGGGGATTGACTGAGAGAGATGGCAGGTGGAGAGGAGGATCGACTGAGAGAGAGAGGGGGGGCAGGTTGAGAGGGGGATCGACTGAGCTCAGATGCAGTCATGACCTCGCAGCACCTCTAGCACCCACAGGACAGGTGTGTCAGTGTCAGTCTCTCCCTGTGTGTGTGCACCTACAGTCAGTAATCTCTGTAGTAGTCTCTGAATCCTAGTGAACCTTTAACCCAGATATGAACGCAATGATCCGTCAGAATCACTCTTTGTTAGACAGTCACACCATATCCGCTTTCACACACACACACACACACTGACCTCTGCCCTACATCGGTTATAATACAGCCTGATAGCATACATAAATCAACACATCATATCAGCTACACACACACTCTCTCACACACACAGGCCTTTAGAGCACCAATCTGAGTGTGCTGATTCATCTGTGTAATTAATCCATGTGGTGCCCAGTGCGTTGGCCTGCTGCAGTGCTGTAAGATATGGGCTCACTAATGGGTTGATAGGACAGCCTGATCCTTATTGCTCCAGATATCTCTACTAATGTAGCACACTACTGTTAGGAGCTGTCTTCATGATGCACACTAATGTTAGGAGCCGTCTTCATGATGCACACTAATGTTAGGAGTAGACTTCATGATGCACACTACTGTTAGGAGTAGACTTCATGATGCACACTACTGTTAGGAGTAGACTTCATGATGAACACTAATGAGCCGTCTTCATGATGCACACTAATGTTAGGAGTAGACTTCATGATGCACACTACTGTTAGGAGTTGACTTCATAATGCACACTAATGTTAGGAGTAGACTTCATGATGCACACTAATGTTTGGAGCTGTCATCATGATGCACACTAATGTTTGGAGTAGACTTCATGATGCACACTACTGCAAAGTATACAAACTGCTCTTTTATCAGCACTCCTAGGACTACTGGGAGGGGTAGTGGAGTGGCTTTGGCCTATAAGAACAATTTTAAACTACGCGTACTCCCTGTGGGGACCTACACCACCTTCGAAATCCAGTGCGCTGTGGTGGACTCCAACTCAACTCTGTTAGTGTGTGCCCTGGTCTACAGGTCCCCGAAGCCTAATAAGGACTTCATAACAGAATTCTATAACTTTTTATCACATCATATCACTTTATAAGATCGTTTGTTGGTTTTAGGTGATTTTAATATCCATGTCTGTTGTCCAGACAAACCTCTTGTTAAGGATTTCTGTCACATGCTGGATTCATTTGGTTTTATGCAACATATTGATCAGTCCACCCATGTCCTCGGCCACAACCTTGACTTAATTTTAACCTATGGCCTGTCCATTCAAAATGTGAATATTGAAGATGCATACTATTCTGATCACAAACCTATTGTTTTCGAGGTTAACATATCTGACCCCTAGCGTATTGCCAAACCCTCAGATACCTTTTCTCACTTCATTAACTCCAACACTGCAGAACAATTCACTGACTGCTTTCTGGCTAACGATGTGGCAACCTTTATTTTAACTGTGAATGAGCGCTCCCTTAGCACAGATGAAATGCTGTCTCGTTTTAACTCCTCCTGCTCAGCAATTTTAGATTCCATCGCTCCCCTCAAGCACAGACGTCCAAGAGTGAAATCCCAACCTTGGCTGGACGACACGACTAGCTCCCTCAGGCGGGCCTATCGGAGAGCCGAGCGGAAGTGGAGGAAGGACCGCCTCACTGTCTCCTTCCACATTTTGTCCAGCCGCTGCTTAAAAAACACAACTTAGATGCAAAAGTCTCCTAAAAACTATTGCCCGATCTCAAAATGACCCCTCAATTTCAAAAATACTGGAGAAGGTTGTTTTATCGCAACTACTGTGATGAATACGAGGGAGACTCAGATGCGGAGAATACTTTTTATAGGCAAAGGGCAAATCCAGTGGCAAAATCCAGTAACACAATCCAGGTCATACACAGTTTCACAGGTAAAAGGGCGAACAATCCAAATAACACAAGTCCAAGAGTCGGGGTCAGAAGGTACAGTCCGGGTCATACACGGTTTCACAGGTAAGACAATTAATCCAAAATCGCAGGTCCAAGAATCGTTGTCGGGGTACGGAACAAGGTCACAGAACAATAAAGTCATCAATCTCGCAATACTGCTATTAACACACGGCTTAGTAAGTTACAAGAGAAACAATACCTCACGCTGAGGCAAGGGAGACAGTCCTTTTAAAGCCAGTGGCTAATTAGTTGATTGACTGCAGGTGGTTAGAACTCCGGCGAAGCGGAGCAGGACTGGAGTGGGCGTGGTCGACGCAGCCGACGGGACAGAGAGGGCTGCGCAGGTTGAACCGGCGTTACAACTACTGCCATTTTTAAACTCTGCTGGTATTTTAGAGCCCTTCCAATCTGGTTTTAGAGCACGACACTGCACTGAGACAGCCCTGTTAAAAGTTACCAACGACCTGCTCCTCCCCCTAGACTCTGGTGATAATGCCATTCTGGTCCTACTAGACCTTAGTGCTGCATTCGACACTGTTGACCACACCACTCTCTTGTTGCGCCTAGAGCAGTGTGCTGGTTTAAGAGGTACAGCTCTTAAATGGTTTGCTTTATATCTCAGCAATAGATCTTTCTCAGTATCCATTGGTCAGTTTTCCTCAACCTCCGCCTCTCTGTCATGTGGGGTCCCTCAGGCCCTCTTCTCCTTGTACATGCTCCCTTTAGGTAATATATTCTCAAAATATAACATTTCCTTCCCCCTCTATGCAGATGATTCTCAACTTTACCTGCCACTCCGATCTAAGGACTCCCTCCAGACCCTTTTAGATTGTCTGGAGGAGATCAAAGTATGGATGGGAAATAACTTTCTCCAACTGAAAAATGACAAAACTGAGGTCATTGTCCCTCTAAATATAGTCTCCCCCGTGCCTATCCTGGGTGTTCTCTCCCCCTATGTTACATCCTCTGCAAGAAACCTATGTGTCATCTTTGACTCTGAGTTCTGCTTTAATAAACAAATTGCTGCGGTGGTTAAGAACAGCTTCTACCAGCTCATCGCCAAACTGAAACCCTCTCTGTCTTTTAAAAAACCTGGAGAAAGTAATTCATGTTTTTGTTACTTCTCGGCTGGATAACTGTAATTCATTATACCAGGGACTTCCTCAGTCACTTATCTCACGTCTCCAGCTGGTCCAGAATGCGTCAGCAAGACTTCTGACCGGTTCTAAAAAACGTGAGCATATCACCCCCATCCTAGCCTCCTTCCACTGGCTGCCCATCCAGCACAGAATCCATTTTAACATTTTATTGATAGTTTTTAAAGCCCTAAACAATCTGGCACCATCCTACATATCAGATCTCATCCACCACTCAACCTCCAGATCCCTCAGATCCTGCAGCATGGATCTTCTGTGTGTCCCACGCTCCAGACTCAAGCAGAGGCCATAGAGCTTTTGCGGTAGCTGCACCACGCCAGTGGAACCAGCTGCCGCTTCCATCAGAGATGCCCCCTCTATCACTATTTTAAAATCTAGACTCAAAACGCACCTCTTCTCGCTGGCATTTCCTGCCCTTGTAAGATTGTTATTGATATTTGTATTATATTTGTATTTATGTATTTTTTTATTTGCACTTTGTACGACACTGTGGTCAGTGTAAACTGTATTTTATATGTGCGTTATAAATACATTTTACTTACTTACTTACTTACTGTTAGAAGCTGTCATCATAATGCACACTAATGTTAGGAGTAGTCTTCCTAATGCACATACTGTAATGTTAGGAGTAGACTTCATGATGCACACTAATGTTAGGAGTAGTCTTCCTAATGCACATACTGTAATGTTAGGAGTAGACTTCATGATGCACACTAATGTTAGGAGTAGACTTCATGATGTACACTAATGTTAGAAGCTGTCATCATGATGCACACTACTGTTAGAAGCTGTTTTCATGATGCACACTACTGCTAGGAGTAGACTTCATGATGCACACTAATTTTAGAAGCTGTCATCATGATGCACACTACTGTTAGAAGCTGTTTTCATGATGCACACTAATGTTAGGAGTAGACTTTATCTTGGGTGCAGACTAGTCCTCATCATGTAGACTATGTGTCAGGACTAGTCCTTGTCATGTAGACTATGTGTTAGTAGTCTTTATGTTTGGTTGAGGATTCTGATTGGCTGGCATTGAGAGGGGAGATATGGTCATTGATTTTGATTGCCTGGTTTTAAGTTCTCGTTCGTGATTTTGATTGGTCGTTCAAAGCTGAGAACTTTGTCCCTGATTCCCCTCTGTTTACTTGGGCCACTTGTTGCCATGACGTCTGCCTAGCAACAGCATCTCTGGGCCTGATGAAGTGAATGACCTATATCACATGGCAATCATTCAACACACACAGCACCCAGACACACACACACACACAGTGATCTGATGATGTTGAATGCGTGTTCCCTGTGTACTCACGCACTTCTACTCAAACAGACACACACACATCCATGGAGTCTCAGAGTTAGACTGCAGTTACAGTTTTTCTCAGTCGCTTTGGTGCTTTTTTCAGATCAGAATGAAAATTCTCATAACTATTAGTTCAACCTCCACAACATTTAGTCATTTGTGCACATCATAGTAGCAATTTCTCCTTCCTCTGAACAAATTGCAAATACTTTTGGACATGTATCAGTTGCTTTCATACAATTCTCTGCTGTTTTTTTAACATTATCATTTGCTTATGTCATGTCAGTCAAAATGAACTATACTTATGAATGCTGAATAGTCTTTCCCAATAAAACTAATAGTCTTCATTTCATTGCTTGAGTCATTACATACAAAATTGTTGAACTAGTTATCAAATTCTGTCACAGTGCTGTAGAATTGCAAAGAGCATACAGTAAAAATGTATGCATTCAGTGTCTTGTACTCACTCACCTAACTACAGCAATGTGTAACTTTACTGTAGTTTTCAAATGGCTGTACAAGTACTGTATAGTGCTGTCTTGAGCATGTTCAGGTAGTGTCATTGAGTTCTGACCTTTTTTTGCATTGGAAAACACTGAGAGAACTGTCATAATGAAAACATGACAAAGCCATTTGACTATCTTGTTCATAAACGATGGTGTCAAGACTTCTCATTTTGATGACACTGACAGTTTCATTGACATGAATACCTGCTTTTGAGGAATGGACTATCCATTTTGAGCAAGTGACATGCTTTTGCAGGTCATCCACTATGTTTTGCAGTTTGCACTAATTGTTTTGAGAATTGCACTAACTGCTGTGCAAATGTTAATAGTGATGTGAGAAAAGCACCAAAGCGACTGAGAAAAACTGTAACTCACACAGGCACACAAAACTCTGCTGACCGTTCAAAACTTGACTCACGTGTGTGTCACTCATGTGTGGGTGGGTGTGCGGGAGAAAGTCAGTGCATATGTGGTGTGTGTGCGTGCGAGAGAGAGAGAATGTGTGTGTGTGTGTGGAGAGGGGGGGGATGCTACTTTCCCAATCAGAATTGGCAGCCAGGGTTTTGAGCAGGATGAGTTCCAGAGTCACATCAGGAAAACCCGTTTGGTGTGTATGTAGGGGGTGTTACCCCTTCTTACGCAAACTCCCTCTGTTGAGTGAGGAGGACAGTGGCAGCTACACTGAGTCAGCAATGGCCCCTCGATCCCTAAACACACACACGCGCACACACACAGACGCACACACTCACATAAACACAGATGCATTTTCCTACACTCTCTACTACACTGTAACATATGCTCTCACACACATACACACACCTGCATACAGGTATTCACAAAGCAACATGTAAACATAACATGACACACACACACACAACCACTAAGGCTACAAGGGGATGAGAGAGGGAGAGGGAAAGAGAGAGACTGCTACTGCAGCACAAGGGCAGGCGAGTACACATCTGTAGAAACTTATCCCACCCATAAGCCTGTCACACACAAACGCACACACACACACACAAACAAACTGTAGTGTGAAAGTCGCTCAAACTCCAGAATGTACTGTATGTGTGTGTGTGTGTGTTCAATATGACAACCACTTGAACTCCCGGTTTACTCTGGTACAATTTGTGTTTGTGTGTGTGTGTGTGTTTGTTAGTCGTGTGGGATTCTGGTACTGATCATTTTGTTGTGATGGATGGATGATAGATAGATGGATGGATGGATAGATTAACAGATAAATAGATAGATAGACAGATAGATAAATGAATAGATGGATGGATAGATACATAGACGGATGGATGATAGATGATTGATAAATGGATGGATAGACATGAATAGATAGATACATAGACAGATAAATAAATGAATAGATAGACAGATGGATAGCCGGATGGATGGATAGATGATAGATGGATGGATAGATCGACATAAATGATAGATAGACAGATAGATAAATGGATACTGTAGATAGATTGATAGCTAGCTGGATGGATGGATAGATGATAGATAGATGGACAGCTAGATACATTTTTGGATACACATTTTGCTCATTAATAATTTTGTCACAACACCACCAATTAGCAGAGATGATTCTCCCTGACTGGCTCCTTCACTATATGCCTCCTCTATTAGCAGAGATGATTCTCCCTGACTGGCTCCTTCACTATATGCCTCCTCTATTAGCAGAGATGATTTGCCCCGACTGGCTGCTTCACTATATGCCTCCTCTATTAGCAGAGATGATTCGCCCCGACTGGCTGCTTCACTATATGCCTCCTCTATTAGCAGAGATGATTCTCCCTGACTGGCTCCTTCACTATATGCCTCCTCTATTAGCAGAGATGATTCTCCCTGACTGGCTCCTTCACTATATGCCTCCTCTATTAGCAGAGATGATTCGCCCCGACTGGCTCCTTCACTATATGCCTCCTCTATTAGCAGAGATGATTAAGCCCACTGGCTCCTTCACTATATGCCTCCTCTATTAGCAGAGATGATTCTCCCTGACTGGCTCCTTCACTATATGCCTCCTCTATTAGCAGAGATGATTCTCCCCGACTGGCTGCTTCACTATATGCCTCCTCTATTAGCAGAGATGATTCGCCCCGACTGGCTGCTTCACTATATGCCTCCTCTATTAGCAGAGATGATTCTCCCTGATTGGCTGCTTCACTATATGCCTCCTCTATTAGCAGAGATGATTCTCCCTGATTGGCTGCTTCACTATATGCCTCCTCTATTAGCAGAGATGATTCGCCCTGACTGGCTGCTTCACTATATGCCTCCTCTATTAGCAGAGATGATTCGCCCTGACTGGCTGCTTCACTATATGCCTCCTCTATTAGCAGAGATGATTCGCCCCGACTGGCTGCTTCACTATATGCCTCCTCTCCTGTTTGCCACTCCTTCCCCCGTGTTTTTTTTTTATAAATATGAACTTTTGTTGTGGATTTTAGCACACACACACACACACACATACACACACATCAAATCTGTAAATGAAGGCCCTGGAGGCCCTTCAATTGTGCGCCTCCTCCTTCACTCCTTCTCCTGCGTGCGCCTCCACGCGTGTCCTTGTGTGTCCTGGTCATTATCAGCGCTGTAAAGTGGACTAAAGGTGTCCAGTGGTGAAACCCCACTCACTGAGCATCAGCGCACACTCTAGTCCTCGATTCACAAAGTGCTCAGCTCATTTATTAAAACACACACACACACACACTGGCAGGGTTGCATTGCATCCTCCTCCATAAGAGTCCCTGTAGAGGTTGCATAACTCCAGTGTTCTCCAGGACCCAGTGTGTGTGTGTGTGTGTGTGTCTGATTGATGAGGTGTCATAGAGTGGGTTAAGGGGGCTTGCCATAGAGGGTTTCTGCGTGGGTCACTGTGGCTTAACAGTTAGTAGTTACCACTAAAGGGTAGCAATAGTTAGCAGTTACTACTAAAGAGTAGCAATAGTTAGCAGTTACTACTAAAGAGCAGCAGTAGTTAGCAGTTACCACTAAAGTAGGTGGGGATGTTAATGGTTGCTTGTGTCTCGATGTGTGTGTGTGTGTGTGAGGTCGTGTGAGAGTTGCCCTATAGGGTTCTTATGTATGAGGAGTGAAAGAGCATTGAGGGGCATTAGAACACTCAGGCCCACACATACGTTCCCATTCTCCCACTGGTGATGATGGTGTGTGTCTGTGTGTGCATCTGCATGTATATACGTGTGAGTGTGTGTGTGTGTGTGTGTGTATCTGTATGTGTATCTGTGTGTGAGAGAGAGAGAGTGTGTGTGTGTGTGCATGTGCATGTATACATGTGAGTGTGTGTGTATGTGTGTGTGTGCATGTGCATGTATATACATGTGAGTGTGTGTGTGTGTGTATGACCTCAGTTGAGGATGATAACTCTCTTGGCTTCCTGCTCAGTAACAACAGTACAAATGAGCACCCATGTTTGACAGAGTTCTCTACCCCTCCTCACATTCTCCTCTCTCATTCTCTCTCTTTTTCTTCATCCCTCTCTCTCTCCCTCATCTGTCTGTCTTCCTCTCTTTTTCTCCTTGTTTTCCCCTCTTGATCCCCTTTTTTCTCTCTCCTTCCCTCTCTCTCCTTTTCTCCCCTGCTGTTGATGTTTATTTTATGGCACTGATAGCTGATAGTTGGGGAGTGTTGTGGGTGTTGAACTTGTGTAGTAGTGTGTGTTTGTGTGTGTGTGTGTGTATTACTGTGTGTGTGTGTATTAGTGTGTGTGTGTGTATTAGTGTGTGTGTGTGTGTGTGTGTGTGTATTAGTGTGTGTGTGTGTGTGTATTACTGTCTGTGCGTGTATTAGAGTGTGTGTGTATTAGTGTGTGTGTGTGTGTATTACTGTGTGTGCGTGTATTAGTGTGTGTGTGTGTATTACTGTGTGTGCGTGTATTAGTGTGTGTGTGTATTAGTGTGTGTGTGTGTGTGTGTGTGTGTGTGTGTATTAGTGTGTGTGTGTAGGGGAGGGAGGGCATGCTGTTGTCCTGGGTTCACCCCGTTAGTAAGGGAGGAGCAGCTGGGGAGAGTGAGGCTGTCAGGCCAAACTATAAATCCTCCACCTCACCTCCGACTTTCAACGCTCTCTCACTATCTCTCTCTCTCTCTCTCAAACATCTCAACCCCTCCGCCCCCCTCCACTATCTCTCTCTCTCTCTCTCTCTCAAACATCTCACCCCCCCACTATCTCTCTCTCTCTCGAACAATTACCCCCCCACCTCCACTATCTCTCTCTCTCTCAAACATCTCACCCCCCCCCCACTATCTATCTCTCTCTCTCTCAAACATCTCACCCCCCCCCACTATCTATCTGTCTCTCTCAAACATCTTAACCCCCCCTGCTATCTATTTCTCTCTCTCAAACATCTCTCTCTTCCTTACCCCCCCTTTTTCTATATTGCTCTCTCTCTCTTTCACTGTGTGAGAGTGTGAGTATATGTGTGTTTGTGTGGTGTGTGAGAGAGAGTGTGCATATGTGTGCATATGTGTGTGTGTGTCTGAGCACATATTGTCTGTGTGTGTGTGTGTCCATCAGTGGAGATTGGTCAGGGCTGGCTCCGCCCACCTCTTCCCCTCTCTCTATTCTCTAAGACTATGTCTACACGAAACCGCCGGGTGATTTTTCTCTTACCGCTTTCACACCTTTAACAATACCGGTAAAGAAAAAACTTGTGTGCACACACAGAGACTACAGCCAATTCGGTTTTCAATTCAACTGTTAAACTAATAAAGTTCATTTTCAAAGTATGTGAATGGTATGTGGAATTTCAAATGCTTACACATTGCATTAGGTCTGAGCACCACTGGAGAAAGTATAGTTAAGTATTAGTAAGCTAATGTTTAACTAAGTTAAGCTAACGGTGTGCTTCTAACTTAGCCACAAAAGGCTGATACATTGTGCACATAAATCATGACAGGGGAAATAAAAAACATTTTAATATGATAAACAAATGGTTTGGTTTGTTTTGACAAGCAGCGTCTCAGGTCGAGTGCGGTGGCTGAGTTGAGAGGTGAGGCTATGTCGTCATAAATCGCCGGCTGTGCCCTCTACACGCGTCTATGCGGCAAAAGTTAGCCGGAGTTTTCAAAAATTCCCACTTCGGAACCCGGTTACAAAAACTATTGGTTACAGTCTCCTAAACTGCCGGCGTCGTGTACACGCAAGGCGTAACCGATGACAAAAATTCACCGGTTTCAAAAAAACCAGCGTCGTGTAGACGGCCCCTAAATGTAGATTCAGTAATTCCGGAGCTGTCCATCAGAGAGAGAGGCTGTCAATCAACATCGCAAACGCAACTCATCTCATATTAACATTAGCCATCAAACTACTACTCTCTCATCTTTCTTTTCATCATCTAAACACACACACACACACAAACCCACAATGGCATAGCATGGAATGTCTATATGTTCACGTCGGAGTATGTAAATGTGTCTGTGTGTGTGTGTGTTTGTCACCAGAGTCACATCACAGAGATCTAACATTCTTTCAACAGCTGCATTGTTTGTGTTTGTGATGGTTACAAGGTTTTGTTTTTTTGCATTGGAGGCACCCTGTACAAGGTTAAGAAGAAAAGAAAGTTGTATTGGGTTCAGCAAAAATGGCCATCTGGAAAACAAAAAAAAAAGCAATGGATCCTGTGCAGAGGCTTTTCGGGGAAGTCAAATCAAAATATGTGTTTTATAAGCTGGTCAAGGGTATTGTGGTCACTTCAGTATGGGGGGTAGCAGGGCTGCAGTGTGCGGGTGGGGAGGATGGGCAAGTCATTTGTAAGAAATGGAGTAGTGTGCTGAAGGATGGTCTGTATGTTGCAGGGTCTGTTGTGTGGGTTTAGTCTGATGCTGGAACACTTGTTTTGAAGCATGTAAACACCTAAATATTGGTTTCATAAAGGGGTGTCAAGCCTATCTCTCTTTCTACCCATCTCTCTCTCTCTTCTCATCGACACATACACACACACACACACGTACACTGGACCATTTCAGCAGAATTTTTTTAAGTGATCTTTCATTCAGTTGCCCTCCCTTCTATCCCCCCCTCTCTCCCTCCCTTCCTCTCTGTCTCATCTCTATCTCTCTCTCTCTCCCTCCCTCTCTCTCTCTCTCTTTCTCTCTCCATCTCTCTGTTGGGTAATTCAGCCACGTGCGGGTCGTGTCTGGTCTTGTGCAGTGGTCCAGACTGACCTCTATACTAGTTGCAGTGTGTGTGTGCATGTGTGTGTGATTCCGCTGGGCACAGCCTGGCCGCTGAGTGACCGCCTGCCTGGACACAGAATCAGACATACCTCTGCAGGAAGCAGTCCCCATGTCTGCCTGTCTGTCTGTCCAGCCACACACACGCGCGCGCACACGCACACACACACATACACACGTGCATATACACACACATGCACATACACATATACACACACGCATGCGCACACACACACACACGTGCATATACACACACATGCACATACACATATACACACACACGCATGCGCACACACACGTGCACACACACACACACGCACATACACATATACACACACACACGCATGCGCACACACACACACACACACACACATGGCTGTTCAGCTCCTACATGCATTAGAGCTGAACTGTCCTCCCTTTTGCCCTCCCTTTCAGACTGTAGATATAAGGAGTAAATCAAACACACACACACACACACACACTGAGTCAGGCTTGAGGTCAGACAGGCAGCGTGTCAGCACTGGCTGCCAGTGGAACATTCTGGACTCCTGAGCAGGGCACTCTGGGATGTCTGGTATCACACACCCACACACACACAATCACATCCTGCAGCCAAGATCTCAGACCAAACAGAATACTTGCAGTTGAACCAGCATACTCATATTTGGAGAAGATACACACATTAAAGCTGCATCTCTTATGAGCCGTTTTATGTTATGACCCAGGCTTGCATATGAACGGAGACCAGACCAGTTTTAACAAATAAAGGTAATTATATGAGCCAAGATGTGTAGGGGATGTGGGACCTGGTAAAGAATGGAATTAGTGAATGGAATGTCAGCAGGCAAACAGAGTGAGAATGTAGAATGTTGTGTTGTTCTAATGCGCTGGCTTTGTTGGTGTAAGAGTAAGTATCGACTGTGCAAATCAGTATGTATGCTGGTCTAGAGAGCATCTATGTGATTAACTATTTGATTATGAATAACGAGCAAAACTAAGAATATCATCTAAGAATAGTTATATTTAAACCAGCAAAGCCACATCTAAGAATAGTTATATTTAAACCAGCAAAGACAACTCATCTAAGAATAGTATTTAACACCCAACTTTACAGACAAACATTACTATTAATCCTAACTCGTCTAAGAATAGTTATGTAACACCCAACACATTACTATTAATCCTTTTATTCCTCAATATTCTATGGGCCAGATGTAAGTACATTTGCAAACGTAGATTTTCTTATTGACGCATTTAACTGCAATTTGGATTAACACCTGCTTTTACAAGGCGGAAGTATTTTGGCGCAGAATAGACGTGTGCTTTCACAGGCAGTTTTTGTCATACGGCGGAATACATAATTAGGCACTCTTTACGCTTCCCCTCCCATCACTTTACGGCAAAGTCAAACTTTCCCCTTGACCCTCCCATGAATGCATATGCATGACACGGAAAAACACAGTTTGCCATTTTCAGCTCCCGTGACAGGCAGTCTGCGCTTTTACTTCAGTGCGGCTTGTTTGTACATACCTCGCCATGATTTTACATGCACGTTGCGAAACAAATACCGCAAAAGCCGGTATTTGCTGGTGGCCGCAAAAGCATTAGTACATCTGCCCCTCTGTGTTTCAGTGTTATTCTACAAGTTACTATGCACTGAGTAAAATGCAATATGCATTGAACTGAATTGAAATTGAGAGGGAGAGAGAGAGAGAGCAAACAGAGAAAGAAGAGAGAGCGGCAGAGAGAGAGAGAGTGTGTGTGTGTGTGTGTGTTTGGAGAGAACAAGGTCTTTAATCCGTGTGGCCTGAGGGCTCTTATCTGCTCCTTGTTAGTCTGATCAAACAGCAGGAGTCTGTTATCTCATCTACATCACTGAACAACCTGTGCTATCGCAATACTACGTTCGGGCTTATCACTCTCTCTCTCTCTCTCTCACACACACACACACACACACACAGAGACACTCACACACACACACACACACACACACACACACACACACACATAAAACTCCTATGAGACATTAGGCTGAGGAAGAGGGCTGATCCTGCCATCACAAATCTGAAATATCTAACATGAGTTAGAAGTCCTATCCTATTAATCACCTCTCTCTCTCTGTGTCACACACTCACTCACACACACACACACACACACACACACACACACAAAACTCCTATGAGACATGAGGCTGAGGATGAGGGCTGATCCTGCCATCACAAATCTGAAATATCTAACATGAGTTAGAAGTCATATCATTTTACTCTCCTTTTCTCTCTCTCTCTCTCTCTCTTTCTCTCTGTCACACACTCACACACACACACACTCACACACACACATACTCACACATACACACACACACTCACACACAGACACACACACACACACACACTGAACATAACATGGCAGAAGTGCAGAGGGCTTTCAGAAGTGTGAATATGAATCAGCATTGGCCTATAGCAGGCCCATAGTGACAGGACTGCATACTTCACCCTGTGGCCTGGGACATGCAGATGGCCATGCAGCACACGCTGTGCTCTCTCTGTTAGACATAAAGGATGGTCGTGTGTGTGTGTGTGTGCACGAGTGCATACATGCATAAATGTGTGTGTCTGTGTGTGTGTGTGTGAGCTGGGACATGCAGTTTGCCATGCAGCCTATACTGCGTGCCCTCTCTCTTAAACATAGAGGGTGGTCGTGTGTGAGTGTGTGCATGCGTGTGTGAGTGTGTGCACGAGTGCATACATGCATATAGTTGTTTGTGTGTGTGTGTATGTGTGTCTCCACACTCTAAACCCGAACTAGTTGTCATTACTAGAAAATTGCGTGGAAACCGATTGCCTTAAACCATTCTAGTTTTTACAAAACATAAAACTAAACAGGTTTAGTTGTGTCAACTAACAACCTTATGTTGATGCTGTAGACAAATTAAGCTTACATTAGTAGTCTTTACTCAAAATCTTTAGTTCACTTAAATTATTGTTTCAGAAGTTGCAGTTGTATAAAAAATAACTTAAAATGCATGTTAAAAAGCTCATTAAAATATTAACTAAGTTCTGTAGAAAGGCCTATTGTTTTTTATTTTAAGATTAGGCTACTGTATTAATTTAATTGTTTTATTAAAAATTGAAGAGAAATTCATCACAATATATAGGAATGCCTTTTATTATTGATAAAACATGAACAAACCACATTTAAACTCATAAATATTCCACATCCACTCTAGATGAAGAACCTATATAAAAAAAGATGAAGAACCTATAAAAAATAACATAAGAAAACAAACTTTTAGTTCATGTTCATTTACTCAGTTGAAATAAAAGTTTGCTATATCACCTATGAATGCAACAAATGTGTAAAAAGTGAATGGACATCGGCTAACATTAGCCAAAAGCTAACCAACATGTGCTGCTATGGTTAGCTAAAACTGTCTACAGACAGAAACACCAATTTCAATGATAAAGTCTGAATTAAACTAAGTAGCACCAAGACAAGTATATTTACACAAAAACATATGTGATATTGTTATAATCTGCCATACACACCCATTGGAAGGTAGCTACCATGAGCTAACCGTCCGAAAAACTACTAGCATGCTAACAACGAAGCTAATGTTACCTTAGTTTTCTCAGGTTGTAAGTTAATCACATAAACAAACATTTAGCTAACTATTGGTCAAACTGAACATAATTTTCGGTTATTTCATCAGAATTTAAAATTTTCAACAAGTTCATCAGAAAGTTCACCCACCATTTAATGTAGCAGCAAGACGCATGGAGTCATTCATGTCTCTGTGTGGACTGAGAAGCAGGAGTAACGGTTGATGGGCAGAATTTTTATTAGACCCCTCCTCTGCCTTGCAAAAACATAACATTTATCGTTGTCTCTGCTTAACATGATCAGTGCATTGTATATTTCACTTAAATAGTACAATCAACTCATTTGTTTTAGTTATGACATAGAGTTTTCACAAAACACACAAACATTAGTAGTGACCACCTAACATATTTATTACAACTAAATCTGGGTTTAGAGTGCATGTGTGAATATATGTGTGCATGTGTGTGTGCATGCATCGAATTATGTGTGTGTGTGTGTGTGTGTGTGTGTGTGCTAGAGACCTTACTCAGCACTCTTGTCAGCAGCTTTTCGTATCAGTGACGTGCTCCAAACCAATCAGACGTGGCCCGTGCAGACGCGACTCGTTATCAGCTGGTGAGTCATGTGATTATGGGTGTCTTATCGCCGCAGGCAGCGCCAGGAGTGATGACTTGTGGCTCCGAATCTGTGTCACCCCGTTAGCTCAGGGTCAAAGAGCAGCAGAGCTCATAGAGGGTGAACCAGAGGCGTCAGCCAATCGACAGCAGAACTCGTTAACCCACTGCTCCTGTCCAGCCCAATCTCAGGGGACTGCAGCTGGACACTGGAACACACATGGAACTCTGTGTGTGTGTGTGTGTGTGTGAGAGAGAGAGAAAGAGAGAGAGAGTGAGAGAAAGTGTGTCCCTGTGTTTGCAGGTATGCATGTATTTGTGTGCATGTGTGTGAGGGGAGGTGTGTGTGTCTGTCTGTGTGTGTGTGTGTGTGTGTGTCCGAACTCCTGAGGTGAACAGCACACTGAACCTCTCGATGAAAGTCCAGCTGAAATGTGCACATTAATGAGACAAAGGTGAGGGGTGACCCACAGAACCAATCAGTTCTCCCTGGTTACCGTGGTTACTGGCAGCTGCGCTCCGCTTCGCTGATGAAACCCTCTGGCCAGGCCACAGCAAATCACATGGACCACACTCAAATATTAGCACACAGCACCAGGACACTGACTCAGTGTGTGTGTGTGTGTGTGTGTGTGTGTTTGTTTTACCTGGCTAGAACACTGCACAATATGATATTTCTTCATAAAGGCACTGGTCTCTAAGCATTTAACAAGTCTAAACACACTCTCACACTGAAACCTCATCTTTGATGGGGAGACAGAGGGAGAGAGGAGAGAGAAAGAGAGAGAGACAGGGAGAGAGAAAAAGAGATAGGGAGAGAGAGAGATAGGGAGAGAGAGAGAAATGACCCCTTTGTCTCGAGCTGATGATGAAAGATCCAACGCTGCACAAGGCAAACATTTCACTCACATAGTGGTCACGGAGGCGACAGAGCACCCGCACACTGGCACGCACACTTTACTCTTTACACAGCGGCAGGTACGTGTAGGAGCAATGGAAGGAGGCAAGTGAAGTAATATTTTAGTGTGTGTGTGTGTGCGTGCAAGCGTGTGTGTGTTTGCATGTGTGCGTGTGTGTCTGTGCGTGTGTGAGTGCATGCATGTGTGTGTGTGTGTGTGCGTGTGTGTGTTTGCATGTGTGCGTGTGTGTCTGTGCGTGTGTGCGTGCATGCATGTGTGTGTGTGTGTGTGCAAGCGTGTGTGTGTTTGCGTGCATGCGTGTGTGTGTGTGTGTATGTGTGTGTGTGCATATGTGTGTGCGCGTGTTTGCTCACTTTAATTAAATATGGAGGTGTGATGTGCTGTGAGTCACGCAAACCCCAGCTGCACCAGAGGAACAGAAATAATATGAGGTAACACACACACCTTCACATCATACACACACACACACACACCTTCACATCACACACACACACACACACCTTCACATCATACACACACACACACACACGTTCACATCATACACACACACACACACGTTCACATCATACACACACACATACACCTTCACATCATACACACACACACACACACACACACACACATACACCTTCATCATAATACTTACCTTTCACATCATACACCACACACACACACACACACACACGTCGTATCACATCACACACACACACACACACGTTCACATCATACACACAAACACACACACACACACGTTCACATCATACACACACACACACACACACCTTCACATCATACACACACACACACACACACACACACATACCTTCACATCATACACACACACACACACACACATACACCTTCACATCATACACACAAACACACACACGTTCACATCATACACACACACACACACACACACCTTCACATCATACACACAAACACACACACGCTTACACACATCACACACACACACACACACACATCACACACCTTCACATCATACACACACACACACGTTCACATCATACACACACACACACATACACCTTCACATCATACACACACACATACACCTTCACATCATACACACACACACACACACATACACCTTCACATCATACACACACACACACACGTTCACATCATACACACACACACACACACACACACACACGCTTCACATCATACACACACACATACACCTTCACATCATACACACACACACATACACCTTCACATCATACACACACACACACGTTCACATCATACACACACACACACACACATACACCTTCACATCATACACACACACACACACACATACACCTTCACATCATACACACACACACACACACACACGTTCACATCATACACACACACACACACGCTTCACATCATACACACACACACACACACGTTCACATCACAAACACACACACACACCTTCACATCACACACACAAACAAACACACACACACACACAAGACATACGCCCATGCTCTGGTAGCGCTTGGCAGTTTATTCCACGTTCCATGGAGGAGCCTAGCAGCCAAGAGGTAACATAAGCCTTTAAGGGAGCATTTAAGTGGGTGGGAGCAGACCCAGCCAGCATCAGTGACTTGAATTTGACACAGGCAACTAAGGTTAGCCTTTGGAGCTCATTGAACAAAAGGGTAATGTGTTAATTGAAAATCGATGTGTTCTTGGTTATCAGTAGCACAAGGCCGTAGTCATGATGTCAACATTGAGGGGGACCAAATCTGTGGTGGGGTCTGAGGGACCCTCAAACAGAATTTCAATACATTTCCTACCATGCAAAATATTATTAAAAAATCACAAACAAGTCGTTAGTTAGGTCAGTCAATTAGGTTATTCCAAACTTTTGACGAACATAGGCATGGCATGGATGGATTATGAACCCCGGGTGAGTTTGTGAAAAGAGAAGGGTGGAGAAGAAGCAACTTCACACAGAGGCTTGGGCTTCAGGGCCCCCTGAGCTCTTGGGCCCAGTAAGCCCATTCAGTGATCCATCCCTGGACCCGTGACTCCATTTGTGTTCAAAATGTATACTTTAAAAGAAATTACAAATATATTATTAATATATAATAATAATTAATATAATTAATATATTACACAGAATGTGGTTCTTTGACTTATTACTTACACCTGAAGATTTTTTTAAACTAAGGCTTAGACTCAAAGGTTTGGAGCCTAATAAGATTTTGTCTTTTAATTTAGATTTTATTATGCTGGCGGTTAATCACACAATTTTAACGTAGTTTGAAAGGGACAGGATTCAGGAATAGGCTACTAAGACAGGCCCCTCTTCTGTCTGACTCACCTCATGTTACCCCTGTATGCATTATAGACTGGCTTCTGACAGAAATTAGGCTACGTTTTGGCCTACTACAGCCACTAGGCCTACTACAGCCTTTAATTGGTGATTGGAGTTGCAAATTCCTTTCTTTGGTTATTGTCCGCGATTCACATTAACTGTAGGCTATCACGTATTGTAAACGATTTTTCCAACTTGTGTGCCGTCGCCACATTTCACATTTTGCCTGCATGGATGTGCGATTGAGTGCGCATCTAAATAATATGCAAGATGCAACAATCATTTCTAAGAGGCCTATAAACGTAATTTATGGCATTAGCATATGATGCATTATTTATGTTGAAAGACGTGAAAGAAATGACACAGGCTTGCACAAATTCATCATTTAAAATAAAATGTTTCACTTTCGCTATCAATGCAAGAATAGGCTACAATATGGAAAATGTTCCCTTTCAGTCTGATCGGCTCCAAACTTGCATGGGATTTCCTTAGCCTGTGCTACACCTTTCCAAGAAGTTTTTTGAAAATTGTACCGGTGGCTTTTGCGATATTGTTGACAGCACTACCTCGCCGCAGTAGGGTGCAGTAAATGGAAGCTTTTGATAGCGACGCCACTAACTAAAAAACGGAAAATCACCAGGACAAACCACTCAGGAGTGTAGGCTACTCTGGAACCATAGGTCACTAATTTGTGTGTTATTTACGTTTGATTACATTTCAGATGTGTGTTGGTTTCCTGTAGGCCTAGTATAGCGCTTTATTCTTTCTTTATTTTTCTATGTCCGTATATTGGGGGGGACATTTTGGTCGTATTTGAATATTGGGGGGGACACGTCCCCCTCAATGTCTATGGTGACTACGGCCGTGCAGTAGCAGTTTCACCGCACAAGCTGTAAGGCCCGTGAGGAGAGCTTGGCAGTTGTTGAGGTGAGAGATAACCATGGCCATGGCAGTGATATGAGAAACCAAGTGAGTGGATAATCGGGCCCAACAAGGTGGTGTACATGGCAAAGAGAAGGGGCTCCAGCACTGAGCCTTGGGGCACCTCTGAGACAAGGAAGTGAGATGAAGGGCCCCAGCACTGAGCCTTGGGGCACCTCTGAGACAAGGAAATGAGATGAAGGGCCCCAGCACTGAGCCTTGGGGCACCTCTGAGACAAGGAAGTGAGATGAAGGGGCCCCAGCACTGAGCCTTGGCGCACCTCTGAGACAAGGAAGTGAGATGAAGGGGCCCCAGCACTGAGCCCTGGGGCACCTCTGAGACAAGGAAGTGAGATGAAAGGGCCCCAGCACTGAGCCTTGGCGCACCCCAGTGGCGAGGCGGCGAGATGTGGACGAGCATCCGAGCCTCGGGGCACCCCTGAGACGAGGTGAGTGCAGACATTTGTCGTAGCCATGACACATTAAACAATCACCCGGTGAGGTATGATTCAAAAAGCGCACTTTGCCTGTCATGCCCATATTTGGGAGTAGGGATAGTAGGATGTGGCAGGTGACTGTGACAGCAGCTGATTGGTCAAGCAAGATGAGAACTGGGGACCGAGCTGCTGCTGTGGCAGACTTTAAGGCTTCTGTCACAGACAACAGAGGCGTCTCGGTGGAGAGTGTGTGTGTTTGTGTGTGTGTGCTTCTGTCACAGACAACAGAGCCGTCTCGGTGGAGTGTGTGTGTGTGTGTGCTTCTGTCACAGACAACAGAGCCGTTTCGGTGGAGTGTGTGTGTGTGTGTGTGTGTGTGTGCTTCTGTCACAGACAACAGAGCCGTCTCGGTGGAGTGTGTGTGTGTGTGTTTGTGTGTGTGCGCTTCTGTCACAGACAACAGAGCCGTCTCGGTGGAGTGGGCACTTTTGAAACCAGACTGGTTAGGATGAAGGAGGTCATTCCGTGAGAGGAATTCTGTGACTTGTTTGGAAACCGCCCTTTCGATAGCCTTATAATGGGAGGAGTGAGAGCGTGTGATAGTTCTCCACTTGGGTGGGAGCAAGGGAAGGCTTTTTAAGCAGCAGAGTTAGCCCAGAGCTACCCCACTTGGGTGGGAGCAAGGGAAGGCTTTTTAAGCAGCAGAGTTACCCCAGAGCTACCCCACTTGGGTAGGAGCAAGGGAAGGCTTTTTAAGCAGCACAGTTACCCCAGTGTTTAAATGCAGTTGGAAATGCACCAGAAGCCAGTGAAGTATTTAATCACATGCGTGATTGCTGGCGTGATGAGATACGGCTTGGAGGAGGTTGGTAGGAATTGGTTCCAGTGGGACACACACACACACACACACACACACACACACACACACACACACACACACACATACATACATACACACACACACACACATACATCTAGGAAACACGCATAACAAACATAACACACACACAAACACACACACACTCATCTAGGTAAGACACACACCTTCACACAAACACAGAATAATCTAGGTAAGACACACACCTTCATATCACATACACAAACCAACATCTAGGTAAGACATACACTTTCACATTGAACACACACTAAGTAAGATAGACAACCTCACATCACACACACAAACAACTAAGTAACAAAAACACACACACACATTTGGATCACACACACCTCCAAATGGCTCAGAAGGAGATGTACAGAGCAGGCAAAAAACAAGAAAGAGAAAGACAGTGAAAGAAAGTATTGAGAGCGTGTGTAACACCCACCAACGCAATAACTTCCCACCAACATGTGTAAAACCCACCAACGCAACAACTTCCCACCAACGCAATAACTTCCCACCAACGCAATAACTTCCCACCAACGTGTGTAACACCCACCAACGCAATAACTTCCCACCAACATGTGTAAAACCCACCAACGCAACAACTTCCCACCAACATGTGTAAAACCCACCAACGCAACAACTTCCCACCAACGCAATAACTTCCCACCAACGCAATAACTTCCCACCAACGTGTGTAACACCCACCAACGCAATAACTTCCCACCAACATGTGTAAAACCCACCAACGCAATAACTTCCCACCAACATGTGTAAAACCCACCAACGCAACAACTTCCCACCAACGCAATAACTTCCCACCAACGCAATAACTTCCCACCAACGTGTGTAACACCCACCAACGCAATAACTTCCCACCAACATGTGTAAAACCCACCAACGCAATAACTTCCCACCAATGCAATAACTTCCCACCAACGCAATAACTTCCCACCAACG
>NC_063209.1:18401314-18423814 GCF_017589495.1 Alosa alosa | reverse complement strand
ACACAAAAACACACACACGATCTCAGATCACATAAACACACACAAATACACCCATCATCTGTCTGAAATCTCCATCTTTGCACGCAAATATACCTTGTCTGGGTGTGTGTGTGTGTGTGTGTGTGTGTGTGAGATATAAATTGTTCGTGGAATTCAGCAGACCTCAACACACAAAATAGCAGGGAGTGTGTGTGTGTGTGTGTTTGGGGGATGGGGCTGGTGTAGATGTGTGTAACTGAAGTTGCTGTGTGCGTTGGAGATGATCTAACCTGGTCTGACCCTGCAATCTCTCATTGCTATGGAGCGTTTGTGTGTGACCTGTCCTGTGTGTGTGTGTGTGTGTGTGTGTGTGTGTGTGTGTGTGTGAGACCTGTGCTGTGTGTGCGTGTGTTTTTGTGTGTGCCACCTGTGCTGTGTGTGCATGTGTGTGTGTTTGTATGTGACCTGTGCTGTGTGTGTGTGTGTGTGTGTGTTTATGTGACATGTGCTGTGCTGTGTGTGTGTGTGTGTGTGTGTGTGTGTGTGTGTGTGTGTGAGAGAGAGAGACCTGTGCTGTGTGTGCGTGTGTTTGACCTATGCTGTGTGTGCGCGTGTGTGTGTGTGTGTGTGTGTGTGTGTGTGTGTGTATGTGACCTGTGCTGTGTGTGTGTATGTGTGTGTGAGACCTGTGCTGTGTGTGTGTGTGTGTGTGTGTATGTGTGTGTGTGAGAGAGAGACCTCTGCTGTGTGTGTGTGTGTGTGTGTGTGTGTGTGACCTGTGTCTATGTCCACTATGTCTGTATGGGAATGCTCTCCTATCAGTGGTCTTGGTGATGCCCCAGCTCTTCCGGATTCTTCTTCTGCACTTACATGGAGAGCTTGTTTTCTCCAAGCCATTTGGACTACAGATCCACCTCAACAGATGTAACCTTTCCTCTACTAATGCTAAGACTAATAAGACTTCAAAATAGAACACTTCCTACAGGCACCCAGGGTTGATGACTAAGTGCATTTGGCCTTTGGCAGTCTTCTTTAGTTATGCTGCTCTTAGTGCTGAGGGGGAGGTTTCAAGCCGTAACCTGCTTTACGATACTTTAGCCCTTGATGAAGACCTAGCAGTCAAAATGTGTTGTGTGTGTTTGGTTGCTCAAGCTCTAATTATAAAATTGCGGAGTTATAACATTACATCATAAAAAAAACAGAGTTCCTTGGCTTATTTTTCCCTTTGTTGATTTGTATTTACTTTACAATAAACTGTACAAGCGAAAAACCATCAGTCATCTGGTCTAACTAATGATGAAGTTGCTCAAACCATGACTGATAAAAAAAACTTGTTTTGCTAGTGCAAACCCTCGATCCACTGTACTGCCAGTCACCCCTTGCATTCGTGTGTGTGTGTGTGTGTGTGCGTCTGTGTGTGTGTGCATGCGTGTGTTTGTGTAGGTGTGTGTGTCTATGTGCTAAATGTTTACAGCCACAGTGACAGTCAAACATAATTTGACCTCTTGAAGTGTTTGTGTGCTGATGCGATGGCTTCAGAAGTACCTGACCATGCTGTCCAGTTTAGCTCAGGTAAACAGCACAGGTGACACACCTGAGACGTACCCAACAAGTACCTGAACATGCTGTCTAGTTTAGCTCAGGTAAACAGCACAGGTGACACACCTGAGACCTACCCGACAGGTACCTGAACATGCTGAGACGTACCCGACAGGTACCTGAACATGCTGTCCAGTTTAACTCAGGTAAACAGCACAGGTGACACACCTGAGATGTACCCGACAGGTACCTGAACATGCTGTCCAGTTTAACTCAGGTAAACAGCACAGGTGACACACCTGTGACGTACCTGACAGGTACCTGAACATGCTGTCCAGCTTAGCTAAAGTAAACAGTACAGGTGACA
Source organism: Alosa alosa (assembly GCF_017589495.1). Lineage (NCBI taxonomy): Eukaryota > Metazoa > Chordata > Actinopteri > Clupeiformes > Clupeidae > Alosa > Alosa alosa. The sequence goes on along the minus strand of NC_063209.1, from coordinate 18,421,929 downwards.
CACCTGAGACGTACACGACGAGGTTATGAATGAACATCAGCATGCCACCACTGTTTGTTTGTCAAGTGACGTCTACCTGTCCTGTTCTGTAATCCTGCCCAACGCTTTCACTACCAGTAAAGCACTAAAGAATGCCTGATAATCACACACACACACACACACACACTTCCAGTAAAGACCTAATTCGGTGGATCAGGATAGGTGACACACACACACCCACACACACACATTCTCTCTCTCACACACACACACACAAACACACTCAAGACATTTCCTGTTGAAGTGGATCATTGTTTGAGTTACAGGCTAACTGGGTGTTGAGTCTCTTCCTGTCCTCCTTGCATCAACATACTTGTGTGACAGCTGCACATCTTGACCCTGATCCTGAGCATCTGAGGAGGGCTGAGAGCACGTTTTGGACGTAGCAGGGGATTCTGAAAAACTCATATTTCCCCTCCTTCGTTTTTAAAAATAATTCCAATCACACTGATGCTAAAAACAGCTGGGGAAGGGTGTCTCGAACACGTCGAGCAAACAGGTGGCCAATCAGAGATTTCAAACAAATGAGGGAACATCACGTATGTGTTTTTCTTACGTGTAAACGGGACCTGAGATATGGACTCACACACACACACACACAAACGTACGCACACACACATTCTTTCACACAAACTTACGTCACAGACGAACGTCACAGACCACTTGGAGGTGCAAACAATCTGATTTTTGGATAGTTGACCATCAGTTAACTTCGATACTTTGGATAGACAATAGCAATACATCATAGGAGTGATTAGCGTCAAAAAATCTAGACTGGAGTAACTCACCTCCGACACCTCCGATATGTTTAGTGTTCTAAAGACGTCAAATAGTTTGCTAGAGTTACCAAATTCATAGCCAAGGAGCCAGATGGGAACACGCATGGATGGCTATAAAAGCTGTGCTTTCATTATAGAACTAAACACGACAAAATACTTTTATGACCCTTGAGCAAGCTCGTTACTATGTGATCTCAATGACGATGGAGCATTTGTTTGCACCTCCAACAGCATGGCGTACCTGATTACCACCCAAAAACGCCCACAAATGCCCCTATGTTTGTGTGAAAGAATCCAGGTGCACACACATACACACTCACAGGTGCACACACACATACACACACAAACGTACGCACACACACAGGTACACACAAACATACACACACAGGTGCACACACACATACACACATAAACACTCAGGTACACACACACATACACACACACACACACACACACATACGCACACACACACACAGGTACACACACTATACACATACAAACATACGCACACACACACTCAAGTACACACACATACACACACACATACGTGCACACACACACACACACAGTTACACACACACAAACGTACGCACGGGTACACACATACATACACGCACAAACGTACGCACACACACACACAAGTACACACACATACACACACACACAGTTACACACACACACAAACGTACGCACACACACACACACAGGTACACACACAGATACACACACAAACATAATTTGTCTGAGATGTTGTCTGTATGTCCATCTGTCTTGTATGTCTGCTGAGCCAAAGACAAATGTCCACCATGGTGTAGGGTACATTAAAGATTTATTTTATTGTATTCTAATTGATCCACTATGCGTAATGTTAGAAATGTAGGGATGGAGAATATTTTTCAGGTAGCCTATAATTCTCAATACCAATTTCCAGGTTTTGCCTGAAATTACAAAGTACCTGCTTCAGAGGGCATTTTCCCCACCTCTTTTGGGGCCTACCATCAAATGTTTGACCTCTATAGAAAGCTGAGATCCTGTAGTTTTTGTAGGAAACAGTCAGAATAAATGTGTGATGTACTGACACAGAGGCACAGAGGCTAGAATATATTTTTTTCTTTCAGCCCTCTAGTCACTTAATATGATTTAGAAACACAACTGAGACCTAGCACAAGGTCTTGTGAAGCTGTGTTCAAAAGTAGATCAATATAGAATGAAAATAAGTACTTTAGACCATTATTTGCCAAGGTATGCTCATGTAATTTGTAAAATGCCCTATGGAAACTCCCCATAGGACTTTTGGTTATCCAAAATGCATACTGACAATCAAATGCTTACTGTCTATGAACCCCTTTGTGTAGAAGCATAATGGTCTCAAATGAAAGGTAAGTTTGACGTTTCATGCATGCATTTGAATTGTAGCCTACTTCAGGGGTTCTGATATGGAATGACTACACTAAATATGGAATAATTACACAAATATAAATCTTTGCAATTTCTATTTTTAAATTCAATTGGTGTGTTTAAGATGGACTATACATCTGCACAACTAATATTGGATAAACTAGATGTACCGCAGAGCGGTACAAAATATGACCGCCGCCCAGTCCAGCACATTTTTTCCACAAAAATAAATCACGCTGAAAGGCCTATATGATTCTAACTGTCGCACTAAATTGCATTATCCACACTCAATTCTCACTGGTATCTTCTAGACAACAAGTACCAAAACATGATTATTTCATAGATTTCACATGTAAAATTCATTTTATACAACCCACCTTGCCTGTTCATAATTCTGAGAAATTCTTGAATTGTGTGCATGTGTGCGTATACATGTTTATGTTTATGTGTGTGGGTGTGTGTGTGTGTGTGCGTGCTTGTGTGTGTGCCTTGTGAACTCCCAGGGATCCAAAGACACGAGGAGAGTGATTTCCAGCAGACGGTTTCTTTTATTAACTTATAAAGCCTCAAACTGAGGTACTCAAAATGCAACAAAAACTTCTTCAATCTTCTTTGGATCTTGAGTCTGGAAGGTGGACGGGCCCTCTTGGCTGATCTGCAGTCCACTCCGATCTTCAAAATTCCTGGGCACAAATAATCACACTTGAAGCAGTTTAAACAGACAACGTACTGCCTTAAACCAAGGACAAAAGCTGTATGGGGTTTACTTCCACAACCCTGCTTCCCTCTTTGTCTCTCTAGCAACCGGTCTTTTCAGGTGCTGTTCAGAGCCAATCTAACAATTTGCAGCTGGACTCCAATTAGTGGATGTGCTGACGTCCCTAGTCTTCAGAGCACCTCCCCAGGGTCCTAGTGCCCTTCTAGCATAGCCCTGGTGCAGTACACGCCATCCACAACCTTACCCAAGGGGATCCGGCGACGGTTTGCCCTAGTGGGACAACAAGAGCAGCTTGGGGTACCACATACCCTCCCCCTCAACTTCAGGCCATTCCTGGGGGAACCGGACCACAGGCACTCCGATCTTCGCGACAGAGCGTCTGCATTCCCCTGTTGCTTGCCTGCTCTGTGTTCCACCTTGAACCTGTAATTTTGCAGCTCCAAGAACCAACGGGTTATTCGAGAGTTTCTGTCTTTATTGACAGACATCCATTTCAGCTGTGCATGATCAGTAACTCATGCAAATTCCCTTCCGATCAAGTAATATTTCAGCTTGTCTATAGCCCACTTTATGGCAAGACATTCTTTTTCCACTGTTGCATAGTTTTTCTCATGCTTTAACAGTTCACGGCTTATGTATGTAATCGGTTGTTCCACTCCATCTTTTACCTGAGACAGGACAGTCCCCAGTCCCACCGCAGAAGCATCCGTCTGTAAGACAAAAGGCAAAGAAAAATCCACCATTGCCAGGACAGGTTCCCTGCAGAGGGCATCCTTCAGCTTCCCGAAGGCCTCCTCTGCCTCTTCGGTCCACTGTAGGCGGCTCTTCCCAACCTTCTTGGTCAACTCGAAAAGAGGAGCTGCTAGAGAAGCAAAGTTGGGCACAAACTGACGATAATATCCAACAAGACCCAGAAATGTTCGTACCTGTCGCTTTGTGCCCGGCCGTGGCCATGTGGTAATAGCCTCCACCTTAGATGCTTGTGGCTGTACACGTCCTCTTCCAACTGTGTAGCCCAGGTAGTCTGTTTCTTCTAGCCCAAGGCGGCACTTTGATGCTTTAGCCGTCAACCCTGCATCTCTCAGCTCCCCCAGAACGGCTTCCAAGTGCTGCAGGTGAGTCTGCCAGTGCTATGAAGGACTATATCATCCAAATACGCTGCAGCATCATGTCTGTGAGGTCTAAGGACCTTATCCATTAGCCTTTGGAAACAGGCGGGAGCCAAATGGTAACACTTTGTACTGGAACAGCCCATCAGGTGTTGCAAAGGCGGTTTTTTCCTTAGCCTGGTCTGCTCGATTTAGGGAGAGGCCCCACGATGTCCATCCCAATCCGCCTGAAGGGAACATCAATTATCAGTAAGGGAATTAACGGGCTGCGGTAGGTCACTTTGGGGCTGTGGAGCTGATATTGAGCACAATGACGACAATAATCTTCTACCGCTCTCTTTACACCTGGCCAGTAGAATCGGGAAGTTATCCGTTCATAGGTTTTTTCAGACCCAAGGTGAGCTCCGAGGACATGGGAGTGGGCTAAGTAAAGCACTTTAGAGGCATAGGATCTTGGCACCAGGAGCTGACTAACTACTTCCTCCCCTTTTTTTACCTTTCGGTACAGCAACCCATTTTTCACTGAAAAACATGGAAGATTAAGTCGACTCACCTCGCCTTGTTCTTCACTGCTGAATACCGCCGATTTCCACGCCTGGGCTAAGTTTGGATCCTCATGTTGCTTCCGGCTGAACTCTGTGGCGCCCCCTGGAGCCTCACTGTGGATCTGGAGGAAGTCAGAGAAACGCTCAGCAGTGACCCCCTCTCTACTTCCAGAAGATTCCCCTTGCTCTGGCGTTTGTGGTTCCGCCGCCGGGATTCCACCAACGCGGCCTGGGTGGGGGTCCTGTTCTTCTCCAGGGCTGGATGGGGAACCCTCCTTTGAGGGGGCTGCACATGCTTGGTGGATCTTCGGTGGCTTCCTTGGTTTGGCTGCCTTCTTTGGTCTTACTCCCCAGGCCTGTTGTGGAGTGTTCAAATATCTCGCAAACAGGCCACAATCTCTGCCTATCAGTACTGGTACTGGTAGGCCAGGAACCACCCCAACTCCTGTGAACACCGTCCCTCTGGGAGATTGAATTCTCACCTGGCTTGTTGGGTAGCTCCTAGTGTCTCCGTGTATACATGCCACGGCCACTGCTTCCCCATGGGCATCTTTCACCCCTGGGGCGGACAAAGGGTGATGACACTTCCCGAATCCAGCAGGGCCTCTGTATCCTGTCCCATGATTTTTATGGGGAACCGTGGAGCAGACTCATGGGCTTACATCCAATCTGTGGTGAGGTATCCACATGGGAACGAAGACATGGCAGGTCCCGCTGTTGGCATGGACTCATCTCTCTCAGGGCACTCCCTTGCAAAGTGGCCTTCTTTACCACACACGAAACAACGCCGATCCTCTGTTGACAGGGGACTTCGGGCAGGGGACCTACCCCACCTGACACCTGGCAGCTCTCCTACTCCTCTCCTAGGACTGTTTCCACCCGGTCGGGGGAGGCTGGTTCTCTCGAGTTTCGCCGGACTGCTTCGACCCTCTATCTTCATGGGTTTGATCAGATCCTGAGTCACTCGGTGGTTTTCTAGCAATGCAATCAGCCGATCCAGGTCGGGAACTCCCTGCTGGGCTACATATTTCTTTGCGTCATTGGGTAGTGCTCTAACACACCGGTCCAGCACCACTCGGTCAATTGCTGCAGGGCCATCGCCCTCCGTGAGCCACGTCCTCACTAGCCGCTGGAGAGTTTTTATCTGGGGCCGTGCAGGTGTGCTGGGATCGTAGGCCCATTGATTTACCCTTTGAGCCTTTGCTGGTAGACTACTGTGCCAAAATTATGGCTTTGAGCTGGGTATAATTAGCTGCCTCGGCTATAGATAAATCTCTACAAGCCTGTTGGGCCTCCCCCGTTAAAAAAGGAGTCAAAATATGGGCCCAGTCTTCTCTCGGCCATCTCTCTCTGAGGGCGACTCGCTCAAAGAGTTCCAAATACGATTCTACATCATCTTCAGCTGTTAGTTTTGTCAATACCTTGTCAGGGGTCTTCGGCGATGATTGTTTGCAGAACTCCGTAAGGGCTCTCTGTAGCGTTTGTTGTGTCTGGATGATGGTGGACAAAACTTCTTTTAGCGCTGGATCCATGGTTTGGGTTTTTTTGCTACAGATCAAAACGAAAAACAATGGTTCCATGCTATCCATGTGGGGTTACATGCCCACCAAGTTTCGTGTATCCCGGTCTTTCAGTGTCCCGGAAATCCTTGTTGGTGTAGGTCACTAAATGTACACATAAATTATTTTATTGTAAGGCCCCCCATGAACGAAAGTTCACAAAACTTGGCATGCATTCGGAGGGTGTCATAATGATCCTACACTTTCAATTTTGTGCGGTTTTGACCATGTCAGCCAGACATATTGTGATGAAAACACCTAATTTTTTGCTTTTTAATTTTTAACTAGGTGGCGCTATACATGAAATAAGTGGTAATGGGATGGGTTGACATGCCCCCTTAAGACCAACATCTGAAAAAAAAAGGTGAACCTCCTAGGCCCTACGGTTCTTGAGATATTCACAGAAAACTGTCTCCGGCCACCTACAGGCCAGTTGGTGTATAGTAACATAAAATTAATTTATTGTGTGGCTCCCCATGAACGGAATTCCACGAAACTTGGTGTGCATTCAGAAGGTGTCATAATGATCCTACACTTCCAATTTCTTGCAGTTTTGACTATGTTAGGTCACAGATACCTGCGATGACAACACCTCATTTTTACTTTTTGTGTTTAACTTGGTGGCGCTATACATGAAATGAGTGGTTATGGAATGGGTTGACATGGCCCCTTGAGATCAACATACAAAAAAAATGGTCCTCCTAAACCCTACGGTTCTCGAGATATTCACAGAAAACTGTGTCTGCCCTACCCTCCTTTCGAGGGGTCCAATCCAGTGGGGGGGCTACAGATCAAAACGAAAAATGATGGTTCCATGCTATCCATATGGGGTTACATGCCTATCAAGTTTTGTGTACCCCGGTCTTTCAGTGTCCCGGGAATCCTTGACGGAAATTTGGACATGCGAAAAAAAAAAGAAAAAAAAGGCCTTCGCTTTGCTGCGCGGCGGTCATAAATAACATGATTATTAAATTTCTATGGACTCCTGTAAATATTAAAGACCCAATATGCTATAGCATATTGCTAAGGATGTACACTGCAGCTAGAAGGTAGGAGAGCACCAAAGGCGGAGGAGGGCATTTTTGATTACATTTAAGACAGCTCTGTGTGCCGATTGGCCAAACACTGACTTTAGCAGCTGCAGCTCTGTGTGCTGATTGGCCAAACACTGACTTCAGCAGCTGCAGCTCTGTGTGCTGATTGGCCAAACACTGACTTCAGCAGCTGCAGCTCTGTGTGCTGATTGGCCAAACACTGACTTCTGCAGCTGCAGCTGTGTGCAGAGGCGTATCAAGCTTTTTAAAAGTGTGGGGGTTGTGGGATAAGAAAATGAAACAATCCGGCCAAATTAGAAATAACTTTGTAAATATTTTCTGAGAGGGGAGAAAAATATTTTCTGAGATTGTAAATATTTTCTGAGAGGGGTGCGGACTATATTGGTGTCCAGGAGATTCTCCCCCGAAAAAAATTTGAAATTCTGATTGCTAAACACACCATTTTAATGCAGTTTGGGAGCATAGGCGGATTATGAAATTTCAGGCCCCTGGGCCCAGATGTATTAAGGGCCCCCCACTTATTGTTGTATATGTGGGAGGGGTGGTTTGGGGGTCCTCCCCCAGAAAATGTTTAATTTGTTTGATGTGATTTCCTGTATTCTGGTGCATTTTGGGGATGGCCAATACTAAATTCAATCAGATTCATAGCCTACATCCTGATTTGTTGATATTGAGGCAATGATTCCATGCAAAGGTTTGGGCTTCAGGGCCCCCTGACCCCTTGGGCCCCTGGGCCTGGGCCCGGTAGGCCCGTGCAGTAATCCATCCCTGTTTGGGAGGGACAGAAGAAGCAGTGCCCCTTCTATGTGTGGCTCATGTGACATGTAGGCCTACATGATCTACCTGCTATCACTTCACTATTTGACACTATACCCTACCTGGGTTAGCAGGCTACAATAAATTGCCTAACAGACAGCAGCCTAATTTCGAGGTATCACTAATATCTATTAAATAAATGTAAATGACACAGAATAGTGACAGAACTGTAAGCTCTTATTCAAAAACGTTTGAAGTCTACCCAAACATATGCAAAGGGAATATAAATAAATTGTGTTGCATATAGCCAGCTTAATTAATGCCAATTTAAAGATTATGATTAGCAGTTTCTATGCTTTTTCCATTGAAAGTTACAGAAAGCCACGTTGTTGTTTAAACTATTGTTGCTTCCAGCCCACGTTACCTCCAGTTTCACTTGCTGCAGGGACGCACACATTGCATGAGCGCTCATAAGCATTCTATTTGAGTTCTACATGCTGGAAATCTTAGTTCTCAGATGTAGGCCTAGAACTCAAATGTGTCTTGACGCCGCCGTTAAGATCAAAATAAGATGTTCTAAATGGAACGCGATTGTATTTAAGATATTAGATAGATGTAGCACTACGACACACACTGACAGTGCCTTGGTGCGCCCCTGCTTTCACTTTGACTCCCTGCATTTCTACATTGTGACAAAAACTGTCAGTCAGATATTGAATTTTGGTTTACTAAATTAGCATAATGCGGTAACAATTATCATTTCAATTCAACCTGAAATCTGCTCACTGCAGACGTTATAATGCAGACCCAAGCAGAAGCACAGCCTTGAAAGACGCACACTTTGAATTTAATCAGAGCAGCTCTGGTTCTTCACTGACTAACTTGATGTGATTGGCTGGATGACCGTTCAATCAAATCAACAGACCTATTTGTGTCTCTCTGTGTGTGCGTTATGGTAGATACGGTTCCAACTCTTTACGGGAGCGTTTATTTCCATATTTTACTTTCATTTTAATCTGTCAAAAAGTGTGGGGGATAGAATCGTTTTCCAGCAAAAGTGTGTACGTTATAACACCCACATCCCCCACGCTTGCTACGCGCCTGGCTGTGTGCTGATTGGCCAAACTCACTCAGAGTGTGGGGAGCCCCCGGCCCCCAGCACATAACACACCTCATGTGCACACTAACCTGTGGAACTAGAATAGCTCACAGGTATTAGGCAACAGGAGCTGGAAGTCGTCCTGAAGAAGACTCTGTCCTTACCTGTCCTCAGGTGAAACAGACAGGAAACAGAAAGTCACACTGAAGACAACTGTCTCCTGTCCGCAGGTGAGGCACAGCTCAAGACAGGAAACAAGGTCATGCTGAAGAAAACTCTGTCCTTACCTGTCCTCAACTGAAACGCAGTTCCTTCAGGAAACTGGTCACACAGAGGAAGAGTCTTTGGCCCAGACATTTACTATTCACCAGTTTATTGTCATCACATCATCAGACACCTCACGTGGTGCCTGGCATTGCCAGGTGACCTTGAATTGCTTGGTGACCTTGAGCCCCACCTGGAACAGTGTCCTTGATGACGTGCGGACATTCTGACTCATGACTGGGTGAGCTGTTCCAGGGTTAAGGGTTATAAAGTGGCTAGTAACTCAGGTTTATGACCTTTATGAGTGTACCGGTATGTGTGTGGGACAAAAGGGTAATTCCCTCTAAACAAGTTATGAAATAAATAAGTGCTAAAGCCGACATAATGCACTTGAGTTAAATAAAATAAATTATTTAACTATTACTATACATATATACTGTCATCGCCAATGATTGGGAACTCCTGATGTACTTAATCAATAACTGTGTGTAGCAAAGGAAAAGAGCAGGCGACGCCACCCAGCCTCATCTTTGAGCTGCTCTGCAGGTGGGCTGTGCAGGTGTTGTGTACGAGCAGAGGGAGAATAAGGACCAGGTGCTCAAGCATGAGGTTTGTATTCAATTTTAATTTACAATTCACAATACCCCCATAAAACTCTTATAAAAAGCTAGGAGACCCTAGTCACAAGAAGAATGCTGCACAGCAACATCGACAACTCAGCAAAACGTCAATCAAATATTCATCCAACATTCACCTGGAAATTAGTGGAGCCGTTTTCTTCTCTTCTTCTCTAAAAAACGTTTCAAAGTTTGTTTGTTTTTCTTCTCTGCTTTACAATCGAGCCAAGTAAAATTTCAGCTGAAGTCGTTCGTTCAGGAGTCCAAATGTCCGAATGTCTTCGTCCCCCAATCGTGTAGTACAACATTCGGGCGGAGCGGAGCGTCGTGGCGCAGGCCCCTGCCAGCTGTGGAGCCCAGCGGGCGCAGCAGTGGACCAGTGTGGGAGGTGGAGGTGGCGGCGGGGGTGGGGGTGGAGGCGGGGGTGGGGGAACCTCGTGGAAACTGTGCAGACAAGGCCGTGTGGTGAGGCTGAGGGCAGCCTGAGGTCAAGATCACGTTCAGAAACAGCACAAGACAAAATATAAAACACACCTGTGTGCGTGTGTGGGTGTGTGTGTGCGTGCATACGTGTGTGTGTGTGTGTTCCACCCAACCCTGTTCAGACAAATCCCATCCATTTCCCCTTCTCGCAATGACATCAAAGGAGTCTTTAAGACAACCCCAACCGTTTCATGGTGTGTGTGTGTGTGTGTGTCTGGCAAGGGGCTCTGATGGGTCATCACTGCTGAGCTGAAACGTCAGAAGTCATCAGAAGCCAAACAACCTGTGCTGTGACCTCATGACACACCAGAGCGCGCACACACACAAAAAACAGATACACACACACTCACAGACACTCACGATGAAGAGCAATAGAGGTCAATTCTCCATTCCTGGTTTAGGGAAGCAGATGAGGCCAACCTGACTGGACACAGAGAACATATGATGGACCGGACAGGACAGAACAGAGAGGAGAGGGCAGCCAACAGAAAGACAGGATGAAGAAAAGAAAAAAGAAGGAGAAGAGGAAGAGCATGCAGTGTGGTGCCCCTCGGTGTGAGGAGAGGAGAGTCTCGGTCATCACTGTCCCACCCCGCCGCTGCTGCCGCCCTTGTTGTTGTTGTTGTTGTTGTTATTGTTGTTGTTGTTGTGTGGGGGGGCGCAGGGCTCGCCGGGGGTGGTGCTGGCGGCGCTGGGGGGCGCGTTGTCGGCCAGGTTGTGCGCGTGCTCCAGGAAGAGGTCTTTGAGCACGCTCAGTTCCTTGCTGAGCAGCTTGATCTTGGCCTCCAGGCGCTCGTTCTCCTCTTTGAGCTCGTTGACGCGCTGCTGTGTGTCGGCCGCCTTCTGCTTGCTGCGCATGCGGCTCTTCTTGACCGCCAGGTTGTTGCGCTCGCGCCGCTGCCGGTACTCATCGCTCTCCTTGTCCGATGACGCACCCTTCTTCAGACGGCTAGGGGGGGCCGCCTTGCCCCCCCCTCCAGAGCTCACAGGGACCAGCTGGGGCACCTGAAACACACACACACACACACACACACAATTAGGGCTCCATCCACCTATTCCAACACATTCGCAACACAATAGCAGTGTGAGTAGAGTAATGCGTGTGTGTGTGTGCGTGTGTGCAAGTATGCCAGTCTGCAGAAAGTTATCGGAAAGTTACCTATTTTCACCCTTTTACGTGTATGTGTCACTTAATATTCATTTCTGTACAAATCAAGACTGCGGATTCCTAAAAAAAAAAAAAAAATCTCTGCACCAAAAATGACATTGTACAGCGACTCGAAGAGCTGTAAAGAGTGTTGTAAGGCTATGTGTACAAAACCGCTTGGAGCTCCAGTGAAATTTTGATTTTGTGACAAAAATGCTCGGTCTAACCATTGATGTGCTGAGTGAGTGGGTGGAAATAGGGCACCCACCAGCCCAGCATCAAACTCCGAGCACAGTATGAATCAAACCAGATTTTATTCAAATCTACAAACTTATGGCTGAAGAAAAATGCATGGTTCATCAATCAAATATTATTTTGAAGTATTAAAAAACATCTTGAGTATGCATTCCTGTGTGTTTGCTGGTGAGAGACTTGTGTGTAGGCCTACCTGTTGCAGTCCCCCTCCAGTGGGGAGGGTGGCGCTGGCGAGCGTCTGGCTCTGGATGACACTGACGCCGTTCTGGTCCGTCATTGGCTTCTGCTGTGACGGCATGCTCATCTAAAAGGGGTCCGACCGACCGTGGCGCTCACGTGTGCTCTGGCTATCTGGCGCCCTCTGCTGGAGTCAGCGCTGCAGCGGTCACTGCGGACAGGTTCACGAGGTCAGCACTCCGCTCAGGACGTCCAGGTGTGTGTGTGGTTTGGGGGCTCCACTGCACTCCAGTTGCACACAACCTGCAAGGTGGGCAGGAGGCACGAACACATTACAGCAAATGGCAATGCTAACAGCATTACAAAACACACTACAGCAAATAGCAATGCTAACAGCATTACAAAACACACTACAGCAAATGGCAGTGCTAACAGCATTACAAAACACACTACAGCAAATGGCAGTGCTAACAGCATTACAAAACACACTACAGCAAATGGCAATGCTAACAGCATTACAAAACACACACAAACACCAATGGCACTAATAGCGTGTGAGTGTACCGTTAAACTATCAATATCGCTAAGGGAGTTGAGTGTGTGAGTGTACCGTTAAACTACCAATATTGTTAAGGGCGTTGAGCGTGTGTGAGTATACCGTTAAACTACCAATATCGTTAAGGCCATTGATAGTGAAAGACTTCACCTGTCCACAGGGGGCAGGCCTAACTATCTCCTGAGCTACACCACATCTGTATTCTTACACACCTAATAACAATGGGACTCACACCTAACAAGAGCCAGGTTAATTAATACAGTCTACTGGGTATTCTTACAGTCCCAATTACTAACCTCGCGCCCCTCCACACGCGCACGCACACACTCGCACACACACGCATGTATGGTCTAAAGCCAGTCCCTCAGGAGGATTCCCATGGCAACAGGAACAATAAAGTGTGTGTGTGTGTGTGTGTGTGTGAGAGAGATGGAGAAAAGACAGAAGCACAGGAAAAAAGATCAGTCTAACAGGAGGATGTGTAGAACATCAAAGGAAAGCAGGTACGCCTGTGGTGACAGACACACACACAAACAATATTGCTGACTACACAAAATCCTGGCAGTGGGATGGGTTACACACACACAGACACTCTCACTCGCGCGCGCGCGCGCGCGCACACACACACACCGGAGTCAGATGTGGAACGGGTCTAGATGTGTAACGGGAACCAGCACTAGAACACCACCAGCACCTGACATCTCTCTCTCTAGAATTGAATTATGCATGCCACTGACTAATGGGTTTTGTCGTTTGCACGCTTTCTTTGTGTAAGTGCAACACACTACCCTCCTTGGTATGGCTGACATAATAAAAGTATTGTTTATAACACGCATGGTTTTAGCGCCACGACATGAGATAACGTTAATTGTCTAATTAAAAACCTAACCAACTGAAAGCTGAGATGTAGCGGTCAACAACTGGGATATTATTACAATATTCGTATAAGGCGTTTAAAATATGTAGCTATAATACCGCCCATCATGGGCTAGCCCGGAGTTGCCAGAGGTTGCATCATCGCAGCCCGCTCCCCCGCCCGCCCCTGCCTTTGTGCCTTGGAGAAGGGAAACTCCGGAGTCAGTCGCAGCTTCCCAGCAAACCATCGCTTCCCAAACACACAGAGCGTTAGAAAGCCACTCACTTCCATTGTGACCAATCTGAAATGATTACATGTCGCGCGGGTTATTTTATGGAACCATTAGCAGACAAAGATACTGTTTATGATAGGCTACTACAGCGCTTACCACCTACAGACGGGGAATACCGCTAGCTAACGTTAGCTGATACGACACCATGCTAACATAAACAGCCACTCCAACTAACTGTTAGAGGTTGCCAGTAGTCTTCTCCGCCATTCGACATCACCCAGTACACCCATCCCATTGATATTACACAAATGTCAATACTGTGACTATTCACAGTTATTTGGTGCGTGGGCCGTCTCGCTTTGACAGACACAGTTCTGTCGCTTTGAGGCTGCTGGGGTTGCGTGATTGCAAAACACCTAGCTAGTGAGCTAATCTGTTAGCAAGATAATGGGAGAGCACAGTCCACGTCAACTAGTCCCATCCATCTCACTGTTTCACACAATGGAACTTGATTCAACCGATATTGGTTTTGTCAATCTCCTCCAGGTTTTAACATAACATTTTTAGACATGACGAGATGACATACTTGTATGGAAGAATTAGTTGACACGGTAATGAAAAAACGACAACAGTAAAACCGCATAAAGTTCACCCGTCTTTAGCTCGGTGTTGCTAGCTGACTTTTACACTTTTCTGACAGGCAACGTTACATTCGGTGAAAACGGTCAGAAACTCTACAACTCAACACAAATTACCTTCAGAATGTTAAGGTCTTCTCAATCGTCCATCGAGTGGCCGAGGTACACCAAAATCCAGAGCTGTTGTCAATAGAAGTAGCTAGTTCACTGAAGTCTGTTATTGTTTAGCTAGTTCATTGGGAGCCGCTTGAGAAGTATTGCGAAATCGTTTTTCCTTGTAGGGACATCTGACAACTCAGCCAATGAGAGGGCCCACTGTGAAGACATGATGCAATACACAGGCTGATTGACATGACGTCTAACCAATTGCAAAGCAACCTTTTAGTTTCAAGTGTTTATGTAAGAAAATCTTCAGTCATTGGGACAATCATAGCAACAGCGACTTTTTCATACAGTAGATACAAAGAAACGACGTTCTTTAATAACAACACTTGACCCCCGAGTGTAACAACAAAGCTCAAGATGCAGAATTGAAACACGTTCTTTAATAACAACACTTTACCCCGAGTGTAACAACAAAGCGCAAGATGCAGAATTGAAACACGTTCTGTCAGATTCTGCTTTAACATTTCTCAGCTGAAAAATGTAAAATGGCTTCAAGTTAATTACTATGAATCATAGGCCTACATGGCTGGAATGAGATAATGCCAAAATCATATTTAAATCTTACTATAACATATCAAGTTTCCTTCACGGAAGGTGTAATTAGTTATTATTTATTATTTATGCATTAAAGCATGTATTTAGATGACGCTTTAAGCGACATATCAAATTGCAGAGGCCAATGTCCCTGGAGTAGCCTAGGCTACTGGGGGTCGTGCTTTGCTCAAAGGCACGACAGTGGTGGCCGGGAGTCGAACCCACTTTTACAAATAGGCCTATGCACTTAGCCTACAATAGTATATATGAAAAAAAAAGAAGTTTGGCCCATAGAAATATATTTAACATATATACCAGGAAGAAAACAGAAAACATACACATACCTTCTAGTCGCGTTTTTTCTTCTTCTGTCTTTTACACTTACTTATTTGGACATGGAAAAACCCCCCATTAAAGTAGCTATTCAATATAGGGAATACGGAGAAATAGATAGGAGCACATTAAAAACATTTAAGACTGGCGTGTAAATGATGGTGATGAATCTAGCAGACATTGGACTAATATATGTTTGTGGAACATGAAAGGTATGGATGTTATTCTATTGCTGTAAGTCGCTCGGATGAAAGCGACCTGCCAAATTGATACATGTTAATGTAAGTGAGATAGGGGCCTACACGCCTGTACGACTGGATAAGTTTAGCTGCAGGTATGCACAAAATGCACAGTGTTATGGAAGCAAAGTATATCTTTCTCGAAATCTGTGATGATTCCAGAAACCTCTCACTCAGTGACACAACCCCCCACCTGACAGCAGAGGGCTCGGGAGTGTTCTCTCCTGCGCGCCCTCTGTTCCTCGAGTCGTGCATGACAAGGAAGTCCTTATCCAAGCTCGAGAGAGTTATCGCAAGCAGCTCCGCTACAAGAGCGCCAGAATCACGACTACATACGGGGTCACAGGTGCAGACAGACTACGCTGACATCTCACGTAGACTCGTTTCCAGAGAATATGAAACATTCTCAACATGTTGTCCAAAATATCGAAATAATCGCTCCGCTTGGAATTGTGCCTATTGTGGCTATCTCTTGACGCAGGTCATGGACAAATAAATATGCGCATATTCGACCACACCAAGATTACACGTGTCCAATTTCTGAATTCCACAGAGGGACTTCAGCGTCAGCTGATCCGTCCTCGCCAAAACTACCAGCAGCAGCATTTGTCTATTCCATTCTTCTGTACAAACTCGTCTGATTAATTCTAACCATCTCTCTAATTCAGTGTCTGGAAAAGGCACGCGTGAAACAGACGCACGCTCATTGCGCTCTTCCCTTCTCTATTATTATATAATTATATTAATTAATATTAACATATAATTATTCTTGATAATGAATAATTACAGACTTACTTGACAGTGCTTGCGCGTTTAATTTGTCCTAGGCCAATGCGCAAAGCTCTAAATAACATTTCAGACCGAGTCCATTACCAGCGCTGAAGTGGATCGGGGTTGAATGGTTAATCTGGCCATGCAAGTGATGAAAGCTTGTTTCTCTAAAATATAAACCTGGCGAATGTTTGCCTGTACGCCTTGTCTTTTCTTTAAATAGGCTATATCGTTCAGATATGTCCAGACACAGAACATCCAGACACAGATTTCTGTATGTAGGCTATTAATAAAACATCTCTGTCTTCATGTATCTTTTGCTTGACTTAAATATTGGCAAATTGAAAGTGGTTCAGGCTCTCATCACATCAATTAACTAACTAACTTTATTAAAGTGTTCTAAGAAGCACCATTGGAATGATTATTAGATGTAACCAATACTTTATGTAGTTGAGCTTTATGCTCCAAATGATCGAGACACTCATTGTGATATTTAACAATGTGAACAAATCTAGTCTTGTAAGATCTGAACATTTCCTATTCAGTTCAGAGTGTGTTTGATATCTACAGTATGACATGCGTGAATGCGAATGTTGCGTCGACTTGGCGTGCGCTAGGACCTGGGTGCGCAGCCACACTGACTGTATAAGTAAGCGCGCTAATCAGCAGGCTGTCAGTGTCAGAGCAGGGACCTCCAAGGTACACAAGGTGCACGAGTGGACGCGAAACCTCTCACGGTACCACAGGCAGCGAAACCCCGTGCACCCTCATTCAGGCTCCCAGTAACAGATCGCGTACTGCGCGCCGACCTGCCTCACCACAAAACTTCTCCGGGTCTCATCCGCACCCAACGGTTCCTCTAGCCAGCGCGGCTGACTCCGGTACTGCTACAAACTGGATTCCCGGAGTTCATCACCATGTCTGGCGGGTTTTAGATACTCCATGGAGCAGCCCAACCTCTACGAGGTCGCTCCACGACCCCTCCTGCCTAACCTTGGACACAACCAGCAAGGCGCCTTCTGCTACAAAGACCCTGCGTCCGGCGGAGACCTCGGTGACATCTACGAGAACGAGAACTCCATCGACATCACAGCCTACATCGACCCAGCAGCTTTTAACGACGAGTTCCTCGCCGATTTATTTCACAACAGCTCCAAACAAGAGAAGCTCAAGCTGGCGAGCGGGGACTACGACTACCCGCACGGGCACGGTGCCCAGGGCGCACCGGGACAACAGACACAAGTGTACGGCTGCATGACGTACATGGACTCCAAGCTGGAACCCATCTACGACAACCCACCTGCACGCATGAGACCCTTGGCGATTAAACAAGAGCCACATGAAGAAGAAGACCTCGGCCACGCGATGCCATCCACCTACCACCACGCGCAGAT
This sequence comes from Alosa alosa, assembly GCF_017589495.1. NCBI lineage: Eukaryota > Metazoa > Chordata > Actinopteri > Clupeiformes > Clupeidae > Alosa > Alosa alosa. The sequence continues at coordinate 18,404,211 of NC_063209.1, read as the reverse complement.
GCACCCGCACTCGCAACATCTGCCTCACCTCCAATACCAAATCGCGCACTGCGCGCAGACGACCATGCACCTTCAGCCGGGTCACCCGACTCCTCCCCCGACCCCGGTTCCGAGTCCGCACCATCAGCAGAGCGGGCTGCCTGGCGGAGGGATGAAGATGATGGGCGCGAGTGACCGGGGGAAGTCCAAGAAAAACGTCGACAAGAACAGCGCTGAGTACCGGCTGCGGCGGGAGCGGAACAACGTCGCTGTGAGGAAGAGCCGGGACAAGGCGAAAATGCGCAACGTGGAGACGCAACAAAAGGTGATAGAGTTGTCGTCGGACAACGATAGACTACGGAAACGGGTGGAACACCTCACCCGGGAACTGGAGACTTTACGAGGAATCTTCAGACAGCTGCCCGACGGATCGTTCGTCAAGTCTATGGGGAACTGTGTCTAGGGATGGACTTTGGACTTTGCTGGACTAATAGTGGTCGGACGGTGGGTGACGAACGGCTGGATCTACTCACCGTGGCAGACCTTTAAACCTTAAACTGTTTAAAAAGCAGGCAGCTGTTGGTTTATCTGTGTGCCTTTTGTAAGAAAAAAACAATAAGCTCATCATCTCCATAATTTTAAACAGTGGACTAATTCTTACGATGCGTCCTATGTCAGATTGTGCGCTAGCTACGCTGACCTGTAAGAGCAGCTAAAATAGGACATCATTTTACAGTGCAAGTCCTATCTCATGTTTCAAATAGATGCCTTCTTGTTAAACTGTACCTTTGTTGCTGGAGCTGTATAATTGTTATGTGCACAAGGCTTTGCCTTTACTGTGTAATAGAGAAGGTGGTATAGTTTTCATAAGTCAGAGATGCCTTTTTTTTCAGAAACGAAAACAGACTATTTGGGGACGAGTTCATAAAACCACGTCACTAAAGTCACTGAAAAGCAGCAGGTCTTTACTGTTGTATACCTTTCGCACCAGCAGTTTGTATGCACTAAATGTCGTACAGAACGACCACATCAAGCAACCATACAAGTTCGGGTACTGATCTGGAGGCGACTGCTCGCACTCCCCAGCCCGGGTTTATACGCTGAAAAATAATATTGTATTAAAATGTGAAAGAGTTAGAGTGATAGCTTACTGTCTTGTCGGGTTGATTTGTAACAAATGTTGAAAATGCCTCTGATTTCGCAGAGAAATGTGGTGTGTGTCTTAGTCGATCAGATCTGTATTTTTGTAAGAAAATGACACGAGTGCCTTGACTATGCTCTCACTCTACACTCATCGTCTCAACTGGGTGGTTTTTGTCATTCGAAACATTCACAGCCTAAACGAAGCACTTTTCCTACCCATGCCATATTTGTGAATACAATATAACAAATGTTTCAGTTACTTTTTAATTGTTAAATGAAACTTATATTTTAACAAATATAATAAAAGAGCTATTCCCCTTATCCATCTGACATCATGTTTTATTTAAAAGTTTATTGCTGTTCTTCATCGCTATTATTACTATAAAACATTTTTTAAAAATTCAGTCATGCATGCCATAGTCTGAAAATGCATCAGAAGATTTGCTTGCAAGCTTGTTATAGGCTATGTACGAGTGCAGTCTTCGGTCTTCTGTGCAAAGGATGTTGGCCGCTAGGGGGCACTGGTTAGACAGACAGTTTGAGCAGGATTATACGATTAACACGATTTGCCATGATTTTAATGTTTGTCCACAAAACCACCACAAACATTTTTATTACTGTTTTAACAAATTAACAAAATGAAAAAACAAAACAAGTTCCAGTCCTCAGTGCATGAGCAGTGCCTGTTATACTTGGTCGTTGGGAGCAGGCAAGTGTGCAGCCAACCTGCCTCGTCATGCCGTCAGCCTGCTCTGTGCAGAACACTACCATAGACCCCTAGTGTGTGTGTGTGTGTGTATCAGTCCTCCTCTGTGCAGAACTCTACCATCGACCCCTAGTGTGTGTGTGTGTGTATCAGTCCTGCTCTGTGCAGAACACTACCATAGACCCCTAGTGTGTGTGTGTATCAGTCCTGCAGAGGCCCCGATCTCCCAGTTCCTCTGTCAGTGTATGCAGAGCTGATGCAGAAAAACAACTCTCTCTCACACACACACACACACACACACACACACACACTCTCTCTCTCTCTCTCTCTCTCTCTCTCTCTCTCTCTCTCTCTCTCACACACACACAAACACTGCACACACACACCATATTGCAGAGACAGGAAGCGAGGAATGCCCCCCTTTTCCACCAGAGGAATAGATCTTTGTCTTTAAACAGCCAATAGGAGTATTGGGGCCTTTCTGAGTGTCCTGAGAGGCGACTGAATCTGTATGGAAGGGCTGACTCTCAGTTCCAATTGATTAAGTTTTATGTACTTGGAAGAGAGAGTTAGTGAGTGTATGTGTGTATGTATGTGTGTGTGTGTACTGAATGGATTTGGACCTCTGACTGAGCAGGTGAGGCTGTATCAGTGGCTTAGTATAGGTCTCTGTGTGTGTGTGTGTGTGTGTGTGTCTGCGTGCGTTTGTGTGTCCTGTGTGTGTGTGTGCGTGCGTGCGTGTGTGTATGTGTGTGTGATTTCTGACTGTATCAGTGGCTGAGTATTGACCGGCTCAGTGGTCAGTGGCCTGACCTGGTCAGTCACGGGCTGATGGAGTTAGGAATCACACACACACACATACACACACACACAGGCTGATGGAGTCAGCAGAGTAGCTCAAGCCTCAGCCATTGATCTTCAGCAAGACACAATGTCATCAACCGCCACTGATATCATCACAGTATCTCTCTCTCTCTCTCTCTCTCTCTCTCTCTCTCTCTCTCACACACACACACACACACACAGTACATCTCATTTCAGCCCTAAACACAGATAGCTGAAACATACA
>NC_063209.1:18393814-18398814 GCF_017589495.1 Alosa alosa | reverse complement strand
TGTGGAGTCCATTATCCCGCTTATTCCACTGTTGCCACATGCGTTGGGTTCATTTCCTGTTATAATTACTGTTTTAATCACTAAACTGTCTTGTTTGTAGAACTTCTTCTTTCCGCCACATATTAACTAATTTCTCAACTTGCAAGACGAACTGCCGTTACTAGTTCTAAATGGATGGTTGCTACGGCCAAAGTCCAGTCGTTAGTTCCATCTCTAGTTCCATCTCACCTGCCTTGTTTGCCACACACCTTCCCCTGCACCTGCCCTACTGCCACACACCTTCCCCCTGATACCCCACACCTGCACCCTACTGCCACACACCTTCCCCCTGATACCCCACACCTGCCCCCTACTGCCACACACCTCCCCCTGATACCCCCCACACACCTTCCCCTGATACCCCACAACTGCCACACACCCCTGATACCCACAGAACCCTACTGCCACACACCTTCCCCCTGATACCCCACACCTGCCCCTACTGCCACACACCCCCTGATACCCTACACCTGCACCCCTACTGCTACACACCTTCCCCCTGATAATTCCCACACCTGATACCCACACACCTTCCCCCTGATACCCCACACCTGCCCCCTACTGCCACACACCTTCCCCCTGATACCCCACACCTGCACCCTACTGCCACACACCTTCCCCCTGATACCCCACACCTGCCCCCTACTGCCACACACCTTCCCCCTGATACCCCACACCTGCCCCCTACTGCCACACACCTTCCCCCTGATACCCCACACCTGCCCCCTACTGCCACACACCTTCCCCTGATACCCCACACCTGCACCTGCCCCTACTGCCACACCTTCCCCTGATACCCCACACCTGATGCCACACACCTTCCCCCGATACACCTGCACCCTACTGCCACACACCTTCCCCTGATACCCCCACACCTGCACCCTACACACCTTCCACCTGATAACACCTACACCTGATACCCCACACCTGCACCCCTACTGCCACACACCTTCCCCCTGATACCCCACACCTGCACCCTACTGCCACACACCTTCCCCCTGATACCCCACACCTGCCCCCTACTGCCACACACCTTCCCCCTGATACCCCACACCTGCACCCTACTGCCACACACCTTCCCCCTGATACCCCACACCTGCACCCTACTGCCACACACCTTCCACCTGATACCCCACACCTGCCCCCTACTGCCACACACCCCTGATACCCTTAATACCTGTATTCCTACTGCCACACACTTTCCACCTGATACCCCACACCTGCCCCTACTGCCACACACCTTCCCCCTGATACCCCACACCTGCACCCTACTGCCACCCACCTTCCCCCTGATACTCCAAACCTGCAACCTGTTACCCCACACCTGCAATCTGATACCCCACACCTGCACCCTGATACCCTACTGCCCCAGAGTGAACCAGAATAAATCATTAAACTAAATAATTAAGTCATAATGTTTGTCAAAGCCGATTCCAAGCCAAATCTCAACAACCAACCGGGTAAAGTGGCGAGCCCCCACTTAGCAATGACCTGGCTCCAAGTTGTGACAAAATAGATGAGGACACTAGCCTGGCTAACACCAAACCTCATCACATTGAGATGGGGTCTGGGAAGTACATGTACATTTTCTTGTATTTGAAAACGGTTTACTTAATGCCCAGAGCCGCTTATTGGGCGCTTAATGTTCATCAAATGCGCCTGTAACGTAGCTCATAACCGCTATGGTATGTCGTCATCGCCTTTGCTGTCCCCTTCAGTTCTGTGATTGGTTCCTTCGTTGAGGTGAAAACGAAGTTCATGGAATCCAGGCTGCCTAGCAGCGTGAACAAAATTGCGGGCGTAAGGCAGCATGGGAAAACCCAGGCTAGGAGGACACACGTTTTACCATAAGAATTTATTAACTAAAGTAACAAAAGTAATGCAAAAACATGTGTTTAAGGAAAACATGTCAGTGTGAGTGATCAGTAATCAGTGTGAGTGATCAGTAATCAGTGTGAGTGATCGGTAATCAAGTGTGAGTGATCAGTAATCAGTGTGAGTGATCGGTAATCAAGTGTGAGTGATCAGTAATCAGTGTGAGTGATCGGTAATCAGTGTGAGTGATCAGTAATCAGTGTGTAGGTGAGTGATCAGTAATCAGTGTGTAGGTGAGTGAATGTTGTTATGAGAGAGAAGGAGAACAAAAGAAACAAAGCAAATAGGTGCACGCCTGCCACCCATCCATCCCTTCCAACGGCATGGGCCTACATGGTGTGTGTGTGTGTGTGTGTGTGTCCATCCCTTCCAGCGGCATGGGCCTACATGGTGTGTGTGTGTGTGTGTGTGTGTGTGTGTCCATCCCTTCCAACGGCATGGGCCTACATAGTGTGTGTGTGTGTGTGTGTGTGTCCATCCCTTCCAGCGGCATGGGCCTACATGGTGTGTGAGTGTGTGTGTGTGTGTGTGTGTTGGTTCATCCCTTCCAAATGGGGAATAGAAATAGACAGGTACAGGTCAGAGCAGGGCCAGCAATTGGTGTGTGTGTGTGTGTGTGTGTGTGTGTGTGTGTGTCCATTCCTTCCAACGGCATGGGCCTACATAGTGTGTGTGTGTGTGTGTGTGTGTGTGTCCATCCCTTCCAACGGCATGGGCCTACATGGGGTGTGTGTGTGTGTGTGTGTGTGTGTTGGTTCATCCCTTCCAAATGGGGAATAGAAATAGACAGGTACAGCTCAGAGCAGGGCCAGCAATTAGGCACTTAAAGGGCCAGCAGTGCCAAGGAGCTGACCAGCTCATAAGTTTCAAGTCTGTTGGACACAAACTAGGTGTGGGGTGGACCTGACTCCACAGTGTGACCCTCAGCAAGGACGAAAGAGGAGGAGGAGGAGGAGGAGGAGGAGAAGGAGGAAGACGGAGGAGGAGGAAGAGGAAGAGGAGGAGAAGGAGGAAGAGGAGGAGGAGAAGGAGGAAGACAGAGGAGGAGGAGGAGGAAGAGGAGGAGGAAGACGAGGAGCAGGAGGAGGAGAAGGAGGAAGATGGAGGAGGAGAAAGAGGAGCAGGAGGAAGAGGAGGAGGAGGACAAGGAAGAGGAGGAGAAGGAGGAAGAGGAGGAGGAGAAGGAGGAAGACAGAGGAGGAGGAGGAGGAAGAGGAGGAGGAGGAGGAGGAGAAGGAGGAAGAGGAGGAGGAGAAAGAGGAGCAGGAGGAAGAGGAGGAGGAGGACAAGGAAGAGGAGGAGAAGGACCAGGAGGAAGAGGATGAGGAGGAGGAGGCGTACAGGGCACATTCTTGTTTTTTCTCCCCCAAGATCTCCCAGATGTTTTGGTTGGAACAGCCTGTCCCCTTTACGCTGCAGTCAAGCTGTGGCAGGGCTGATCGGCTGGGCCTGGCAGCGGCAGATATTAAAACCATTCCAACGTCAGACGCCACAATTACCATGATTTATACAAACACACACACACACACACACACACACACACACACACACACACACACACACACACACACACACACACACACACACACACACACTCATTTATGAGAAGAGCAATAACTGCTGTCATTATTATTCCAATTGAAATTGATGAGCCAGACAACTCAAAAAGCACTCCAGAGTGCACAACAGCATGGACTCTGAGGAGGAGTCCCCACGATACAAACTATAACATGCCAGCACAGCAATATGAGCATATATTATAGTCACACATCAAACATGGGCAGACAAGACATGCAGTACCAATGGAACATTTCATGCTTGAACTAGAACAAAGAGTCAGTGCACTTCACAATGTTGTTTGCATTAAGTGTCATTCAATTGAAATGCATCAAATACACTGATCATTTAATAAAGCATTGTTATTAAATGCTTGTTTTTGCTCACATTTTGCTGACATTGATCTCACTGTTCTCACTCAAATGTATTGGATAACACAAGCAGGCGACTCTAAACTGAACACTTGCACATGTACACCATGCCGCATCAGATCCTAAACTGAACACTTGTACATGTATACCATGCCAGGGTGCTAGCAGTGGAACGTAGCAGCAGGGGGGGTGATTAATGTTATGTTTTACCTAAGGTAAAATCTGAATCTCATTTCATCCCATTTCACCGAATCAGGGGAGCAATGAGCTTGTTTCCCCGTCCTATCGCGGGGTGATATGAGACAGTGACACCCGAGGTGCGTTTCTAATGTCACGTTTAAATGCACACCTAACAGACGGCATCATATTCAATGGGTGTCTGATATCTGTATAGCCTGTAATAATAATAATATGTTTATGTTACTAGAAAGCCTAATTGCTTAATTGTAGGCTACCGATTTTTCAGTGAGGCCCGTCTGCCAATTGTCCTGCAAAATGTTTTTTTTTTTTTTGTGTGGTCCTAGCCTAGAAATCTAGATGCACCCTAGCGGTAGCAAATGTAATTTTGCAGCCAGGGTAGTCTAGCAACTCTCTGTTGGTTTGCAAGTTGGAAAAAATTAAACTTCCTATCAGGCCAATCACATCGTATGGAGTCGGGCGACAGTTCCGTGATGAATTTCCTGCTACTTGGAAAACAAAGAACATGGATGCTGCTGGATAACAGCTGTCTTTTCAATCACAACTCAAGTTGCTTTTTTAAATTGGCAAAGTTTGATCAACTAGCCAACCAGTCTCCGCTGGTGGGAAAATGCAGAGGAAATTTAAAAGACAACCGTTTATCCCCTCGGGGGGTTTAATCCCCTCGGATTAAACAGTGCCCAGACCCTACATCTTGATGTGGGTCTGGCTTGTCAGGCTATTGTGGTCCAGTAGCGCTGGAAAGTAGCACCGTTGAACTTGAGCTCATCCACACATTACACCCTGCAGCCAGGGGCTTCATGGGCGTAGTAGCCTAAAGTGGCACACAGGCTATGAACATGGCGGGGACATATTCCTATTTGGCCCAGGATTGCTTCCGCCGGCCCTGGTGCCACTATAACTCTGAGGCTGGAGGGTCATTCAGGGCAACTTTAGCATCATTAAACGCCAGGGACACTT
>NC_063209.1:18381314-18386314 GCF_017589495.1 Alosa alosa | reverse complement strand
GTGGACACTCAGCCCCCAGCCCCAACCCCAACACACACACACACACACACACACACACACACACACACATTCTGTGAGAGAGAAAGAAATATGTTAAATGTTACAAGTCAGCATTGTCCTTCTGATTCTTACACACACACACAAAACAGACAAACAGACAAACAGACATCCACCCCCACACACACACACACAATCACCCACCCGCACAAAAGCAAGCACATGCACGCACGCACGCACACACACACACTGCGTGTGCGTGTGCGTGTGTGTGTGCGCGTGTGTGTATGTGTGTCTGTTTGTGTGTGTGTGTGTGTGTGTGTGTGTGTGTGTGTGTGTGTGTGTGTGTGTGTGTGTTTGTTTGTGTCTGTGTGAGACCAGCCTGCCAAGTTCTCTGTGTGTTAAGATGCATCTGTTTTTAAGGGAAACAAACACCCAAGTTTTAAATGCATAAGCTTCCTGCAAATGGAGCACATTTTTTAATGACACATAGTATATTACTCCCCGCCCCCTTACACCCACACACAATCACACACACACACAAACACACACACACACACACACACACACACACACACACACACACATATACACACACACATCGCACACACACACACACACACACACAGACACACACACACTTATTGTTTAATTCATAGTACAAGATGGCATTGTGTTGCTGAAATACACACAAGCACACATTCAGAGCTGTTTGTGTTAGGGTTGTTTTGGATGGCCTCCTTCTGCTCCTTTATGTATGGGAGTGTGTGTGTCTGTCTGCGTGTGTGTGTCTGTCTGTTTGTGTGTGTGTGTGTGTGTGTGTGTGTGTGTGTGTGTGTGTGTGTGTGTGTGTGTGTGTGTGTGTGTGTGTGTTTTGTTATGGTTGTTTTGGATGGTCTTAAGATGGTTTTATGTGTGTGTGTGTGTGTGTGCGTGTGAGAGAGAAAGAGAGAGAGAGAGAGAGTGTGTGTGTGTGTGTGTGTGTGTGTGTGTGTGTGTGTGTGTGTGTGTGTCTAATTAAACTAAAGGAAGTGGAAGGGAAGAAAGAGCAACAATCTCTCCTTCTGTTTACGTCTCCTCTTGACTTGAAGTATTTCAGCTCTCCGACGCTCCACACCACAGACTCCTGATGGGTCCTGTCCTCTGTCTCCCTTTCTCTTCCTCTCGTTCTTTCTCTCTATCTTTCCCTCTCCACCTCTCTCTTCCTCTCTCTCTCTGTCTCCCTTCCTTCCTCTTCCTCTCTATCTCTTTTTCTGTCTTTCCCTTCCACTCTCTCTCTGTCTCTCTCCCTCCCTTCCTCTCTCTCTTTCTCTTTCCCTCTCTGTCCCTCTCTCTCTGTCTGACCCGTGTGAGTGTCCTTCGCAGGAACACATAAATACCGACAGCACAAACACACGCAGACAAACCCAAACAGACTGGCCAGCGCAGCGGCCTCTGCGCTCTGTCACGGAGGGTCACTACGGGCGGACACCCTCCACGGTCACACCAAGGTCACCGCTGGAGGGTCACAGTCAGTCGGAGAGTCGGCCTGTCCAACGCCTGACTGCATGCATGCCACGCTTATCTCCCAGCAGGCCGTTCACCTCAAACTGCTGAGTCAGCAGTTGTCCTCTGAGGACGGAGATGACCAGGCGGTCTGAGAGGGAACACGTGTAGAGGCCACGCTGCCCATGAGAGAAGACCAGAGACTAGAGGTTTGGTTTCACAACAATATGACAATGTGATGAACTTGCAGAGGATATTTTGCAGAGCCAGTAAACTAATTGACAGCTCTACCCCGTAGAAGTGAATTACAATCTGTGATGCTAGGCTAACATCAGGCGCATGGATGGTGACGTCAGAGAACTGATATTATTGGCTCAGACTGATACTCATAACCAAACCTAAAGCTAATTAGCTGTTACACTTTTGCCAATGGGCAAAAAAAAAGTCAGTAGTGTGGTTAAGGGAAGCTTTTTTCAACTAAGAACAATAGCTAAATGAAAGGCCTGGCTCTCATATACTGACTTAGAAATTATAATCCATGCTTTTGTTACATCTAGGCTGGACTATTGTAACTCTGTATTTACAGTAGGTCTGAACCAATCTACCCTTGCTAGACTTCAATTAGTCCAAAATGCTGTAGCTAGGCTTCTTACTGGAACTAAGAAACATAAGCACAAAAGTCCTGTGCTGGCCTACTGTCCTTCTAGGCCACTGAGGTCTTCCTCACAACATCTTCTCTCAGTCCCAAATGCAACCCTAAAAACTAAAGGAACTCTGGAATAATCTCCCTATAGAAAATAAGTCCTGTCCCACCATCAGTACTTTTAAATCAAAATTAAAGACCCATCTATTTTCTTTGACCTATAATGTCCATTGATTTCTCCCCTTGTGTGTTTATTTATCTTATTTTTTCTACTTCTTTTCACCATTATATTAACTGGCATCTTTAACTTTACTGTACATCTTTCTCTAGGACTATAGTAGTTTCAGCAACCATACGTTCTCTTATCTACATTCCTAATCTGTTTATTATTATTATTATTATTATTATTATTATTATCATTATTATTATTATTATTATTATTATTATTATAATTTTGTATTTTTCATTGTTGTAATTTTTCATTTTATATTTTTGTTTTTATTACTGTATTTTTTTTTATCTCTGTGAGCACCTTGAGTAAATTACATTGCGTTTAAGTGTGCTATATAAATAAATGTGACTTGACTTGACTTGACAAACTGCTAAGATCCCACTCTCTCCTATTTATGATTTCTGATCATATCCATGACAACATGGAATCATATGAATGAGAACATGGAATCATACTATGACAACACAAATTTCAAAATATAGAATCAGAGAGGGTTAAAGCGGAGCGAGAGGCGCAAACGTTCGACAATTTCCGCGTTCGATTATTGCAAGGGGGAGGGGGGGAAATCCCCCTTTATGCAGACCAGAGTAAACCCTCGCTGCACTAATGTCAATGGAGACTTGTGGAATTTTACCAATAAATTGGTCATTATGTCTTTCTGGATTTGTTGAGGGTTTTTTGGAAAATTTTGTCATAATCTGTAAGTGTTTGGGATCATTTCAAGCCTAAAAGTGTAATTTTTTAGCGTTCGGATTTGTAATAAAATAACTTAATATCAGACCATGCTGCTGCCAGTTACTGTCCGGTTGTTAGCATGCTAGCTAGCCTCTTAGCTAAGGTAACATTTTAAACGGATAAGTGTAATTTCTTTGAAATGACAACTAGCTGAATAACATTACTGACATTAGTTTAAGTGGATAGTTTATACTCAAGTGAATTTGCAACAGTATATTAAGTTTAAGCGAAGTCCTTCAAGTCACTTGTTAGCGCATAGCTGTATTGCCATAGCTACTCCCATCCACTTGTATAGCATTTTAAGCTAGCGTTAGCTAGCTAGCTAGCTCAGTTCACATGACTAATTAAATTATTCATATCATGTCCTAAAGAATGATTCATTGGTATCATACATGATTATAGACAATAATACTGTGAACACAATTATGTTTGTCTGTTCTTATTGCTTATTAAAGAGAAAGTTTATTTAGTGGCGAAGGTGACACTCCCACTTATGCAGACCGGAACTGTCCCCTTTTGCTCCCATAGTAACGAATTACGTTGCTCTATCTTGCTAGTAATCAAGGATCTTTGATAGAATCACATCCATGACAACATGGAATCATTTTCATGAGGACATGGAATCATAGCACACTTAAAGGAGCGATTTGTAGGATTGTTACTGCACGTTCTGTAGGCCAAAATCAAAACACTGGTGAACGTTCTCAAGACTACCAGACGCGAGCCTCTTCTGGGTTGCCAGATGTAATATTAGCTAACCGTAGTTGACCTGCAGCTTAACGTTTCTCCAACCATGACCCAGCTACACATTACGGAAACAGTGAAAACAAAAAATACCTCTCTAACCAACGTAACATATTTAGCTGAAGTTAGCAATACAGATGAAGTTTAGCCTAGGCTACCTGTTGTGGAGAAATATGGCCATCTCTGCGTCAGACTTGATATTCTTCGTTTGACGAAGATGTCGCCATCTCAGGAAGCTCCTCCGATGTCCACTTAATTTGTTTCTTGTTTTAATTTTGAAAATTTGCCTGCCTCTCGTAGGCGTTCATGACTACAACTGACAGCAAGTTGACAGTTGGCCTTTGCTAATTTGGCAACACAAATAGGAGGACACGCTAGCCCATTAGTAATACGCTATTATAGAATTATTCATTCAAAACAGAAACGAAAATTCCAAGAGATTCCGCCCCGTAACTCATTTTTTTCATGGGTTTTACGGGGTTTTGTGGGTTATAGTAATGTTGTCAAATAAGCCATTACTTTAATTCATCGTGTTTCCTTACTCTCTGACAACATATGGTGATCATTTTTGGAATGGTTACAGTTTATTTTCCATTATTTCCTATATACTGGTCCTTGAAAGTCAGAATCAAATTATATAAAAAAAAAGTATGTACACAAACACACTCATACAAACACAGACACAAAAACAGACACATACACACAAATTAAACCCTGACTGGGCAGTCTCATTCAGACAGTCAGAAATCAGACAGTGTCTGATCCTGTGACTCAAAAGCAGTGGTCTCCATGGTTATGACCATGTGTCTGTTGTGACCGCACCTGAACAGGCTGAGGGAGGTGGGCGGCGGCTTAGGGGCTGAACAGGTGAGGTGAGTGATGGTGAGCAGGAAGAGGAGGAGGAGGAGGAGGAGGAAGAGGAAGATGGGTTTTGGTGTTGTTTAAGCAGAGCCCACACCCAGTGCACACAGACCTGATGAGGCTAATTTAATCACCCATTACTCTCTCCCACCCAACATCCACATCATCACACACACACACACACACACACACACACACACACACACACACACACACACACACTCCCTTGCTCCTCCCAGCCCTGTGTGTCATGATGTCTGTCTCTACGTCTGTGTGGGTGGCATGCTTATTCTGCTGTTATTG